>NC_053489.1:61558398-61875898 GCF_905171775.1 Rana temporaria
TCGCCACGGTCATTAGAGCAAGAGCAATAATTCTAGCCCTAGACCCCTCTAACACAAAACATGCAACCTGTAGAATTTTTTTAAACGTTGCCTATGGAGATTTTTAGGGGAAAAGTTTGACACCATTCCACAAGCGGGCGCAATTTTGAAGCGTGACATTGGGTATCAATTTACTTGGCGCAACATTATATTTCACAATAAAAAAAAAAAATTTGAACTTTACTGTTGTCTTATTTTTTAATTAAAAAAAGTGTTTTTTTTCCCCCCCAAAAAAAGTGCGCTTGCAAGACCGCTGCGCAAATAGGGTGTGACAAAAAGTATTGCAATGACTGCCATTTTATTCTCTAGGGTGTTAGGAAAAAATATATATATAATGTTTGGGGGTTCTAAGTAATTTTCTAGCAAACAAAATAGTTTTTAACTTGTAAACACAGAGGGCCAGATTCATGAAGCACTTACACCGTTTTTTGGTAGATGCGCGGCGTAAGTGCAGATTTGCGCCGGCGGATCGCTGCGCCTTACCCAGAGAACCAGATTACGCCTCCAAATAGACTTCATCGCCTCGGTGTAACCTTTCCACGCCGGCGCGGTGTTGGCGCAGATTTACGCTGGTCGGATCTGGCGCGGCCATGGTTTTTGTGTTTTAAATATGCAAATGAGGTTTTTGGGCCGATTCATCAACTTAAGCTTGACCGGCGCAGGCTACTCCCGGTGAGCGGAGCTGAAATTTCTGGTGCAAAGTTACACCTCATAAAAGCAGGGGTAACTTTGCACCAAACTTGCAGAGGTCAGCTGGAGAGCAGCTAAAGCAGCAGCATTACAAACGAACTGAGCAACAACACTTGCTGGACAACACATAGAGGCGGTCCCCATGTTGGGAGAGGCCCTCAATAATTACAGCCCTCTCCTCTGGGCTGAAATTGGTCATCCGCCCACCTGAGGATTCCTCATCAGCCATAACTGCCCCACCACAATGCAAACGACCTAGCTTAGAAAAAAAAAGCTTCAGTACATTTGCACCTGCAGGGCGGAAGTCTGGGCTGATTCATGGACTGGGCGTTGGTAGTGGGTCGGCGTACCTCAGGGATCACGCCGGGGCGCAGTTCTGAGCATGTGCAGATTGGGGCATTTACCCCTGGATGTCACTGAGCATGTGCAGTCTAAGATGCGCCCCGGCGTGACCCCCTGCGCCACGGTCGGCACTTCATTAGCATAGGGTGACTCCCAGTTGGCCTTACCCCGCCTTACGCCGTCTAAAATCCACCCCGCTGGGGCATCGTAGACAAAAAAAGTTTCTTGAATCACCTAACTGCCTCTCCGCGCAGGACCTGTGTAGTCTAAAAATGATGCACCACGCCGGTGCAAATCTGCACCATTGTTCATGAATCTGGCCCAGAGTCTGAAAAACAGGCTCGGGCCGAAGAGTGACACTGGAGGGGGGGGGGGGGGGGGAGGAATCCGGACAGCGGAGGTTCCATTTTTGTGTGGACGTCCGCTTTAAGGAAGGCCATTAAAATTAACTGGCTGCCTTAACACAACACACTTTATCCTGTGTTAAGCGCTGCAAAGATGTAAATGGGTCCCAAGTCAATTTGCAGTTTGCACAAAAATAATATATATGGAGTATAGTGGTATATGGTAAATGTCTTTTTGTGTAATTGCTTTTAATTGATCTCATCTAGCAGCAAGAGGAATCACTGCAGGGACAGAGATGGACTAAAGATTAAGGCTTCATTTCCATGGACGTTTTTACAGCCACTTTCTTTAGCCTTTTTTACAGCTTAACCACTTAAGGACCGGACCAATATGCTGCTAAATGACCCAAGGGGTTTTTACAATTTGGCACTGCGTCGCTTTAACAGACAATTGCGCGGTCGTGCGACGTGGCTCCCAAACAAAATTGGCGTCCTTTTTTCCCCACAATTTCTTTTGGCATTTGATCACCTCTGCGGTTTTTATTTTTTGCGCTATAAACAAAAATAGAGCGAAATTTTTGAAAAAAATTCAATATTTTTTACTTTTTGCTATAATAAATATCCCCCAAAAACATATATAAAAATTATTTTTTCCTCAGTTTAGGCCGATACGTATTCTTCTACCTATTTTTGGTAAAAAAAAAAAAAAAATCGCAATAAGCGTTTATCGATTGGTTTGTGCAAAATTTATAGCGTTTACAAAATAGGGGATAGTTTTATTATAATTTTTTTTTTTTACTACTAATGGCGGCGATCAGCGATTTTTTTCGTGACTGCGACATTATGGCGGACACTTCGGACAATTTTGACACATTTTTGGAACCATTGTCATTTTCACAGCGAAAAATGCATTTTAATTGCATTGTTTATTGTGAAAATGACAGTTGCAGTTTGGGAGTTAAACACAGGGGGTGCTGTAGGAGTTAGGGTTCACCTAGTGTGTGTTTACAACTGTAGGGGGGTGTGGCTGTAGGTCTGACGTCATCGATCGAGTCTCCCTATAAAAACGTCCATGGAAATGAAGCCTTATAGTGCAGCAAAAGCTTTTTTTTTTTATTAAACTCTTTGGAATTTTTTTAGAAAATGTACAGTTCTGTTTTAAAAAGAGCATTTGTTTTTTAAACAAACAGTCGTGTAAAAAAGCAAGTACACCCCATGGGAATTGTTGATTTTAACATTTGTAGGGGCAAACATTAGATATCTATTCAAACAGTGCCTGCTACTAGATGATATCCTTAAACAAATGTCACATGAAATTGGCATGTATGACTTCTCAATCTAAAATGAATAAAAAAAAAAAAAAAAAAAAACAGATCAAATCATATATTAAAAAGTGAGTACACGCCTACATTTACCACAATTACAAATTTAAGAATTCAGATCAGATGCCAACTGCTCATTAGAACCTTCCTAGGGAGTATACGGTATACGGTATAAACGGTCTAGTTCAAACCTCTATAATCTGGTGTTCTCTGTTCTGATACGGATGTGTTGTATCATCATGCCAAAATCGGATGAGCTCTCCAAGGCCCTCAACAAGAAAGTTGCAGATGCCTGTAACTCTGGCAAGAGATCTAAAAAAGATTGCCAAATGATTTGAAATTCCACTCTAAGGAAAATATTTTACATTTGTCCAGGACTGGCCGTCCCAGCAATTTCTACTTCCGTTGGATGCTAAAGGAAGTCTCCAAGGTCCCAAAATATTTCAAGAGTGAACTCTTGCAATAGCTGTGGTCAAAGTGCATGGATCTACAATCAGGAAGGGACCAATGCAACCTGTATACAGTGGGGATAGAAAGTTTGGGCACCCCAGGTAAAAACTTGTATTAATGTGCATAACGAAGCCAAGGAAAGATGGAAAAATCTCCAAAAGGCATCAAATTACAGATTAGACATTCTTATAATATGTCAAAAAAAGTTAGATTTTAATTCCATCATTTACACTTTCAAAATTACAGAAAACAAAAAAATGGCGCCTGCAAAAGTTTGGGCACCCTGCAGAGTTAATATCTTGTACTGCCCCCTTTGGCAAGTATCACAGCTTGTAAACGCTTTTTGTAGCCAGCCAAGAGTCTCAATTCTTGTTTGAGGTATCTTTGCCCATTCTTCCTTACAAAAGTCTTCCAGTTCTTTGAGATTTCTGGGCTGTCACGCACTGCTCTTTTAAAGCGGTAGTTCACCCTGACCCACATGATGTTACCATCGAGACAGGCATTGTAGTGCGAGCTACAGTATGCCTGTCCCGATTTTTTTAACCCCGTACTCACCTCGTAGTCGTCCATCGTAGATTTCGGCTCCCGCGGGGAATGGGCGTGCCTATGGAGAGGGAGGATGATTGACGGCCGGCCCTGGCACGTCACTCTCCCCGAAGACAGCCGGAGTAGGTCTCGGCTCTTCACGGCGCGTGCGCACAGGCTATGCGCACGCGTCGTGAAGATCAAGCCTATTTCGGCTATTTCCGGAGAAGCGTGACGCGCCAGAGCCGGCCGTCAATCATCCTCCGTCTCCAGAGGCACGCCCATTCCCCGGTATCTTCGATGGACGACTACAAGGTGAGTATGGGGGGAAAAAATTCGGGACAGGCATACTGTAGCTCGCGCTACAGTGCCTGATTTAAAGGTAAAAGAAAATTTTTTTTTTTTTTTCCTGTCGATAGGGTGAACCCCCGCTTTAAGGTCTATCCATAGATTTTCAATTATGTTGAGGTCAGGAGATTGTGAAGGCCATGGCAAAACCTTCAGTTTATGCCTCTTGATGTAATCCCCCGTGGATTTTGAGGTGTGTTTAGGATCATTATCCATTTGTAGAAGCCATCCTCTCTTTAACTTCAGCTTTTTCACATATGGCATCAAGTTACCATCCAAAATTTGCTGAAATTGTATTGAATCCATTTTTCGGCTCCTACCCACATCAGCTAACCCCCTTCTGGGAAGCGCTCTCCCAAGGGGGTTAGCTTGCAGGCGTGCTCCCATGTGATACAGTGGAGGCCATAGCCGCCAAGTGCATCACTCGGCCCCGGCACGCCGCGTCATTGATTTGATTGACAGCAGCAGGAGCCAATGGCTGCGCTGCTATCAATCATCCAATGAAGAGCCCATGGGAGCTGGGGGAAACCAACACTGGATCGCGCCCACGGAGATTCGTGCCTCAGGTAAGTAAAACAGGGGCTCAGGGGGGGGGGGGGGCCGGCCTGTAATTTTTAGATGTTTTTTCACCTTAATGCATAGGATGCCTTAAGGTGGAAAAAACTGAAGGTTTGCAACCCCCTTTAAGGTTGTTAGTTCACAGTGGTAGACATGTGTGCCAGATTCTGAAGATTGTTTGTTTTTTGACATAAAAACCTTGTAACAACTGTAAAAAATAGTGATAGAAGTAGTATAAGTTTGAGATCACTTTGCTGCTTCTGGTCTGGGCAGCTTGCATTTGTTGAGTCAACTATACATTGACATACTTGATGAGACTGTGGGGCGTGGGTCCAAAAGTGGAAATTAAACCAGAAGGTAGATTTTTATATAATGTTTCGAAGCAAACTAGCAAATCCACCAAGAAATCGTTCAAAAAGAAGAAATAGAGGATAAGGGACAGCCCCAGTCTCATGCCTGACTTTATTCCCATGTATATTTTGTAGGGGGGGGGGGGGGACAATTTTGAAAAAGGAAGCCCATGCAAGAAAACCTACAAACACCTTTCAATTGAAGGGATTGAGGATTGGTCAAAAATATCAAACACTGGTGGGTATTTATACAAAAGGACTACAAGAAGTCAGTTGTTTTAGAGGGGGTAATATTGATGTTTGATACCAACTGTGTACTTTTTCCACAGCATACCATTATATCTATTGACATTTGAAGTTGAATAAATGGATTAGAAAAGGCACATTTTTCTTGCTTTCTTATTCAAGTATGTCACTTTTCCTTCTTGCATAATGCATACCAGGAGGAGAACAGCTGAGGGAGTCAATGGTGGAGAAGGATCTGGGTGCTCTGGTAGATCATAATCTTAATAGCAGCACACCATGCCAAGCTTCAGTTCCCAAAGTGAGCAAAATCCTTTCTTGTATTAAAAGAGAGAGATATAAGTTTGCCCCTGTACAAATCATTAGTAAGACCCCATCTGGAATATCTGGGGGACCAGGAAAGAATTTGCTCCTCTGCTGGAGCAAATTGGTATGTGTATTATTGTTTTGTTTTTTTGGCTTCAACTGTGGGTTGAATGGATAGATAGATAGATAGATAGATAGATAGATAGATAGATAGATAGATAGATGGGTGCGCGGTATACGCCGATACCCGCGCCGAGTTTTGAATACTGCGCCGACATATACCGAGCGCAGTACACTCGGGTATAGTCGGGCAGTCTCGGCAACTTCCGTGCTCACGTCCTGGACGTACAGGACGTCAGCGCGGGTAGCCGAGCATTGCCGACAATACACGAGTGTCAGAGCGCAGTACACTCGTGTATTGTTGGCAATGCTCGGCTGCCCGCGCTGACGTCCTGTACATCCAGGACGTGAGCGCGGAAGTTGCCGAGACTGCCCGACTATATGCGCTCGGTATATTTTGGCGCAGTATTCAAAACTCGGAGCGGGAGACGAGCGAGGACGCCGCAGAAGGACACCAGACCCGCCGAAGAGGACACCGGACCCGCCGCGGAAGGACACCCGAAGCCGCAGAAGGACACCCGAAGCCGCAGAAGGACACCCGAAGCCGCAGAAGGACACCCGAAGCCGCAGAAGGACACCCGAAGCCGCAGAAGGACGCCAGACCCGCCGAAGAGGACACCCGAAGCCGCAGAAGGACGCCGGACCCGACGAGGCCGCCGATGGACGCCGCGCAAGACACCAAAACTGTAAGTACAAAAGAACCTTTTTTTCCACAGGATTCGGGGTCACTTTAGGGGTGCGCGGTATACGCGGGAGCGCGTTATACCGCAATAAATACGGTAGATAGATAGATAATTTTAACCAGACTAAACCATGTACAAAGAAAAAGAGCCACTGCTCCAGGTGTATGATGATAACCTGAGGTGGAATATCTTGTAGAGTGCCAGCCCCGGCCCGCCAGCTTGGGAAACTTGTAAGAAAAGAAAATGGCTGCACATCCAGGAATTCCGATTGCCTTTTATTGTTCAAAGCGATAACACCAAAGACACCAACACAAGGTCACATAGATGCATTTCACACAAACATCTTGTGCTTAATCATTACCATTAATGATTAAGCACAAGATATTTGTGTGAAATGCATCTATGTGACCTCGTGTTGGTGTCTTTGGTGTTATCGCTTTGAACAATAAAAGGCAATCGGAATTCTTGGATGTGCAGCCATTTCTTTTCTTACAAGACTAAACCATGTACCGTATTTATCTGCCTATAGCGAGCACTGGCGTATAGCGCGCACCCCTAATCTAGATGTGAAATTCCTGGACATTTTATTTTTTATTTTTTTATTACTTACAGTTTTGGTGTCTTGCCCGGCGTCCATCGGCGGCCTTGTCCGGTCCGGCGTCCGTCTGCGGCCTTCGTGGTGTCCTCCTCGCTTCTCCCGCGCTGTCTCTGAGTCGATCCCCGCTTCCCGCGATGTGTTTGAACGCCGCCACCGACATATACCAAGTGCAGTACACTCGGGGACGCTCGGCTCTTCTCGCATAACCGCGAGGGGAGCCGAGCCTGGCCGAGTGTACTGCGCTTGGTATATGTCGGCGGCGGATTCAAAACACAGTGCGGGAAGTGAGTATCGGCGTATATCGTGCACTCACGGCTTTGCCCTGATTTTAAGGGCAAAAAAGTGAGCGGTATACGCCGATAAATACAGTAACTTATCTGTAAGCACTGTTTGAATAAATATGTAATACTTGCCCCATTTCAGTAGGCTGAAAAAAATAAACTTTTCTGCAATGTATTTGAATTTTTTCCCATGACTGTAGATGGAGAAATTGGGCACAAACTTTGAGGGACAACTTTGTACAAATAGAGGGATTTGGATATAAAAGTGATGTTTGGGAGGTTTTCCGTTCGACTCTATTCTTATACAAGAACATGTAATCTCGCAATTCTACAAAAGAAAACTTTGCTGGCAGTTTAACGACTTAGCAGGTGATTTGAAGCTGCAAATCGCTATCTGGAAAGGTTCCAGGTCTGAGTCACAATACTCCAGCAGACCTCATATGAGAGAGCAGTTAAACTGTCACGGCTGATTGGCAATAAAGTTTTATTGACAGGCTGTCCGCTGTGATACAAAACAAACAATTGGCATAGCAGAAATGGCTTTGTGTACAAGTGGGACTTCATACTGTCCAGCTTTCTGAGATGGGAGTGTGTGGGTAAAAACATTCAACATTACTCAACACCTGCAAGCATCAACATCGGCCAAAAAAAGTCATCGTAAAACACACAAAGCACTTAAACAGTGGCCTGTAAAGCAGGCTCCATATTTCTGCATTAGGAAAATAAACATTTTACCGATTGCTGCCAGCATCATCACTGTCTCTCTCTCTCTCTCTCTCTCTCTTTATATGAATGCTGTAAAATAAACGTTCAAGTGGAACTACGCGGCAACTGAGCGCCACAAACCAAAAACACCAATTCATTTTTAATATTCAAAGCAAATTCTCCTATTTATCCATATTTCCATGCTTTATTTTACTTTTAAAAAAAACCCTAGCATTTCTGGCCATGTTGAGTAAAGGCAGATGATCCATGTAGCATTAACTTACTGGAATCCACCTGTTCTTAACCACTTGCCAACCAGCTGCCGCAGTTTTACTGCAGCAGAATGGCATGGCTGGGCGAAACATTACGTTGCTTCGCCTTTTGGCCACTAGGGGCACGCGCTCGCGGCTCGACCCCAGAGCTGATGCGAGTGCCCAGCGGGCGCGACGACCGCCAGCCAACAGAGCAAGAACTGGGATCTGTGTGTGTGTTAACACACAGATCCCGGATCCCTCAGAGGAGAAGACACTGATCTTGTGTTCATACAAAGTATAAACCAGGGCTCGACAAATCCCGGTCGCCAGGTCGCCATGGCGACTAGAAATAGGGTCCTGGCGACTTGGCTTGGAAGGGGGGCAAAAAAAATTTGTGAGCTGGCGCCATCTGGTGGTGAGCCGTTGGTATTACAAAGTTAAGCATTACAAGTTAAACAGCAATTCTAATGTAATTTTTCACTATTTTCACTGCCATCTTCTTCACTCTAATTAGAACCCCCAAACATTATATATATTTTTTATCCTAACACCCTAGAGAATAAAATTGCGATTGTTGCAATACTTTCTGTCACGCCGTATTTGCGCAGCGGTCTTACAAGCGCACTTTTTTGGGGAAAAATTACACTTTTTTTAATTAAAAAATAAGACAACAGTAAAGTTATCCCCATTTTTTTTTTATATTATGAAAGATAATGTTATGCCGCGTAAATTCATACCCAACATGTCACGCTTCAAAATTGCATCCGCTCGTGGAATGCCAACAAACTTTTACCCTTTAAAATCTTCATAGGCGACGTTTAAAAAAATCTACAGGTTGCATGTTTTGAGTTACAGAGGAGGTCTAGGGCTAGAATTATTGCTCTACCAATTGCGGCGATACCTCACATGTGTGGTTTGAACACCGTTTACATATGCGGGCGCTGCTCACGTATGTGTTCGCTTCTGCGCGCAAGCTCGTCGGGACGGGGTGCGTTTTCTGGCTCCTAACTTTTTTAGCAGGCTCCTAGATTCCAAGCAAATTTGTCAAACCCTGGTATAAACACCATCCTCTCTCTTCCCCTAGCAAGTCCCACCCCCCTACAGTTAGAACACAGTGAAGAAACACAGTTAACCCCTTGATTTCCCCCTAGTGTTAACCCCTTCCCTGCCAGTGACATTTATACAGTAATCAGTGCATCTTTATAGCACTGATCGCTGTATACATGTGAATGGTCCCAAAAATGTGTCAAAAGTGTCCAATTTGTCTGCCGCAATATCGCAGTCTTGATAAAAAAATTCTAAAAAAAAAAAAAAACCTGCAGATTGCCGCCATTACTAGTTAAAATAAAAACAATAATAAAAAATGCCATAAGACTACCCCCCTATTTTGTATACGCTGAGAAAAAACTCCTCCTCCTATTCAGAAGACTCTTGGGATATATGACATCATTTGCTTAGGCCTGAAAACCTGAAATTAACTAAAAAAAAATGTAAAGCTAAACTCGGGGGAATTCCCCCCCCCCATGAAGTGGGGTCATACCCACACTGCATGGGTTAACTGCCAATTTTATTTTAGGGGAAGAGGAGAGCAGAGATATACTTACCTGATCTGCCGATCCTCCCTGCACAAAACCGATCCGGCACCCCCACGCTCCGATGGTCTTGAGAATAGACTGCTGACGTCAGCCCACGTAGAGCTTGCTCCATAGACAGAAATAGTGGGGGAGCGTGGTTTTCTGGAGGACAAGCAGATCAGGTGAGTATAAAGTCTGTGCTCACCCTAGACGAAACACAAGCAGTAGACCTATGCAGTGCAGGCAAAGCCCCAGTGCATGGTAAAAAAAAATATTTGTCTGGAGATGGGCTTTAAAAAAAAATTGAGTTTGAAATAATAAATATGATATACCTTCCTATCTATTTACAAATGCTATCAGCATACGGATTTAAAAATAGTCCATGTGGACTGAAAGATAGAAGTCCGCTTTAAAAAGAAGAAATTGTAGAAGAGAGGATTTACATTTTTATTCCTGGATACAAAAATGTATATGTAAATACAAATGGTGAAACATGGATCAAAGTACGTCAAAATGATTTGATTAATCATCAGACATTTGGAAGTGTGAAAGGCATGAGTATGACTACCTCTAATATAGTTATTAAAACATTTTCTGGGAAATTCATACTGAGGTCAGAGTGTCCACACCCACACTCCGTCCAGCTGAGCCCCCTTCCCGACGCTGAAGCCGTCACACGGGTTGAACAGCAGGAGAAGAGTTTTAGGGTTTGATGGGTAGAGCCTGATGGGGATTCCGAGATACTACCTCCATATCAGGTCAACTCCTCTTGTGATTGACAGCAAGCTATGGGCAGAATCCACAACCAATAGACAGCCTGCTATAGCCATAGAATTTACCCACTGCCAGTAGTCAACAAGGGAAGTGGACTAGACAAGGAACTAGTCCATCAGCTTCTCCATCAGGCTCCACACACTGTAAAGCCCCGAACACACAGCCAGACCTTTGTCCGACCAAAATCACATCGGAATTCCGACGGAATTCTATCGGAGTAAAAGAGAACATGTTCTCTATCTAAACTCTGACGGAATTCGTCGGAATTTCCGATGGAAATAAATAATCCGATGGGGCATACACACAATCGGAATTTCCGATTGGAAAAGGTCCGACTTTTTCCATCGGAAATTACGATCGGGTGTACAGGGCATAAGTGTCAATCATTTGCGGCAATAAAGCCAACCACATTTTTGACAGGTGGAGAGCAAGTAGTGGTGGCAAACCTGTTGCCTGCTACACAGCGTACATAGATGGGCACTATGGCTCGTCTCTGTACCTCAAATTAGAGTTGGTCTTGCAGTTTTGTGATCTACGAACTGGGAGGTAATTCTTTTCAAATTTAGTGCAGGCAAAAGTGGTGCTAAAGAGAACTATCTGAAACTGCCACATGCTTTGGTAAAGCGAATGAAACTGGTGGCAGGGATCTAAGGCAGCACATTTTAAAAGGGCCAAGCCACCAGAAAAGTGGTGCGCATGCCTTATTGAACTCCCCACGTTCACACGTCAACGCGTTTAATTTCCACCACTTGGTCAGGACCACTGTGACGCATGATTGTAGTTATATACTATACTGTGGTCTTCATGGTCAACAAAAACCCTAGGAGGGGCATTAAAAGCAACCTCCATAAAAAGGTAATGATTGTAAATATTAGGACTAAAAAGGTGTATTTTTCGACTGACCCTACAAACATACAAAATGGAATGCCTAACACAGGAGTGGCCAACCAGTGGCCGGGGGCCACATTTGGCCCGCGGAGCCCTCTGATGTGGCCCGCGACCTCTTGCTCTGGAATGGTGGGTTGGAAAGCCCAGATTGCAGGTTGCCGACCCGCCATACCACTAGCGCCCAGAGGCGATTCAGTTCGCATGTGCCGCGCTATATAAGTTTTTCATTCATTTTCATTCATTCAGCATCAGTGTTGTGAATGAAGCTGGTGATAGAGGAAGAAAGCGGCTGCAGAGCCCCATAAGCCGATGCTTCCTCTACAACGCCGGCTTTCGCCACAGGCGGAGTCTATGGCAAGGTTCAGCTAACCCGCAGGATAGACACATGTGCACTATGCTGCACCTGCGGGTTGGGTAAACCACAGAACATCAGTGTCAAAGCAGTCTTAGGCCCTTTTCACACGATCAGCCCGACCAAATGGGACCCTCAATTCACCGCTATAGAGCGACAGATGTCTGTTTGCCCTCGCCTACCTCCAATCCGAAAAACAGAAGAGAATTCATCCCCTTTCATCTGGTTGGATCGGAGGGCCTATAGAGTAGTCGTGACCTGTCATCCGCCCGCTCCGCTCATTGTGGCCCTCCACTGGTTACCAAGTTAGTTAAGTGGTCCTCGCTCTTCAAAAGGTTGGGCACCCCTGGTCTAACAGATGGACCTTCTGTCAAGGCTTCCAGATGGAAATGGAGACATAGCCATGAGGCTGGTAGGAGCAGATTGATGGTCTACCAGCCCCATAGAAGTCTATGAGGCCGAACTGCACAAGTGCAGGTGATGGTTCAAGAAGTCAGCAGAGGGCTATAAACAATGCTACAGGTAACAAGCTCCTAATCTCATCTTGTTACCTGTATAGAAGACACCTGGGAGACAGAAATCTTGCCGATAGGGGATCAAATACTTATTTCACTCATTAAAATGCAAATCAAATTTAAAACTTTTTTGCGCTGTGTTTCTGGATATTTTTGTTGTTATTCTGTCTCTCACTGTTGTAATAAACCTACCATTAAAATTATAGACTGATCATGTAATTGTCAGTGGTCAAATGTACAACATCTGCAGGGGATCAAATACTTTTTTCCCTCACTGTACATACAAAAAATGTGCAATAATGGACACAGATCAAATCCTCTGGCAGTTAGAAGGTAAAACAGCTCCCAAATAACGTCTCTCAATTGTGTATTTAGCTAGTGCCTGAAGCTTATCTATGAACTCCCTCGGCACCCAGCAATGGGCAGCTGCAATTCAGGATCCCCAGGGAAAGCGAGTTAAGGCAAGGAAAACAGAAACATTGCTGTGCTGCGAACAAAGACGAGATCCTGTGTACAATGTCAGCTGTGACTACTATGTGCAGGCTCCATCAGGTTACAGGTTCGTGAATAAAGCCTCAGGTGTCATCCCTGCCAACTCCATCTGCCACCTGTGTAATGCCAGGACAGAAGGCGGACAACGGCCTTATTTATAAAACACGCAGGTTGAGCGGTGTTTATACAACACAATCGACCAGCGAACAGAAGGCGTTTTATCTGCCAGTTCCAACAAACTAAGCCATCGAGGCGCCATTCTTCATGTATATTACACAGCTGTTACTTATAAAGTACAAATTAGGAGTTTTGTTTTATTGAAATTTTTTCTTTTTTTACATATTTTACTTGCTTGGTGTGCCATATTGACTGGATGCCAACTTTTTTTTATTTTTTTTGTTCGACAAACCTGAACAGACCTGGATGTGGGCAAATATTAATTTATTACAGGTATAGTGGAACCTCGGTTTACGAGTAACTCAGTTAACGAGATTTCTGAAAGACGAGCAACTTTTTTTAAAAGAATTCTGACTCGGTTCGCAAAACAAGCAGAATTCAAGCTAGTGGGGCCTGCGGTACCGCATTTGGCCTTAGGTGGGGGCACCCTCCCTTGGACTCTCCTGTAGTGCAAGGGAGGGGGCGAGCACGAAACGCCACACCAGGGAGAAAGCCTTGCATTACTGCAGGGCTGTCTTAAATGAGAGGGCACACCTGGGCACTGCCCAGGGGCCCCATCTGCATGGGGGGCCCCTGCACTTTCCCCAAAGCAGCTGATCCTTGAGCCCACGCTGCCCTGAAATTGGGGGCCCCATGGTGGCACTGAGAGTGATAGATACACAGGGGAGGCAGTCTGCCTCCTACCTACTTGATGTCTGTTTACCTTCACTGTCATCATTGTAGGGCCCCAGAGCATTACTTTGCCCAGGGGCCCATGATTCTATTAAAACGGCCCTGCATTACTGTGTGGCGTTACAGACAGAAGAACAGGAAGTGAGGATTTCTCAGAAGAAATAAGAACATTTAAAAGCAAAATGGAAGGATGAGGTAAGTGAAGGAGGACTGCACTGAGGTAAAGGAAGCTATTTAGGGGGGGAGATGTACCTTTACAACCCCTTTAACTGTACTGAGAGCAATAGAGGGGATGTCCCTTCCAAAATCTATACCAGATTTCTGTCTACAGCTCCAGTACTCTATTTCCCCGCCCTGCATGTTGGTCAGAGTCTCTTAGTGAAATCAGAGCTCCTAATCTGACCATTTGTTCCATATCAGCGATTAGGAACAGAATTTTAACTGAATCAGCACAACTGCCAGGGAACTGGTATTTTCAGGAAAGGTCAGCAATGGCAGCCTCCATACTTCCTCAGCACAAGTTTCCTTCAAAACTGTCTCCAAGGGGAACTTCTACAGAGGCAAGAGGTCGGCCTGAAGGAAACGTTGGGTCAGGCAGATAACTACTGCATATTCTTTCCTCACAGCGTCCCAAGTATTTCACGTGCTGTCCGCTCACTCCCAAGAAAATTCTATCCTTTCCTCCCAAAGTATGTGTTTTCCGCCCCCACAAATGTGTCCTCTCGCCGGATAAAAGTAGGATTCTCCTGCCAAAAGACATTGTCTCATGCGTGTTTACAGCGGTTCTGTCCTAAAAATAACGATTTCTTTTCATTTTGGTTTGAGGAAAATGTTTAAACAGGACATCATTGTATAGCGGCCTCACCCTACTGAACGTACAACTATGCATTACAAACGCATTCCTAGAGATCCGCTTTATATACACAAGATATGGTAAAAATAGTACATTTACAGTAAAAAGTAAGGAAAGAGTATTTATCCATCAAAGTATCCATTCAGTGGCCATGTGATCTGGTTGTGCAGCTCTTGTGGCTTTAACCACTTGACCACTGGGCACGTAAACCCCCTTCCTAACCAGATCAATTTTCAGCTTTCGGTGCTCTCACAATATGAATGACAATTACTCAGTCAGTCATACAGCATTGTACCCATATGACATTTTTGTCCTTTTTTTTCACACAAATAGAGCTTTCTTTTGGTGGTATTTGATCACCTCTGGGTTTGTTTGTTTTTTGCGGTATTAAAGAAAAAAGACTGAAAATTCTGTAAAAAATAAAATCTTGTTTCTGTCATATTAGCAGGTTATTTCTCACACACATCATATGCATACCACAAACTACACCCCAAAACACATTCTGCTATTCCTCCCGAGTATGGCGATACCACATGCGGGACTTATACACAGCGTGGCCACATACAGAGGCCCAACATGCAGGGAGCACCTTCAGGCGTTCTGGAGCACCCAGGCCAATTCTGACATTAAAAATAATAATTTATTTGCTAGAAAATTACATAGAACCCCAAAACATTATATATATGCTTTTTTAGCACAGACCCTAGAGAATACAATGGCGGCCATTACAACTTTTTATCTCGCACGGTATTTCCGCAGCAATTTCTTGAACGCGTGTTTAAAAAAAAAAAACGTTTTGTGCTAAAAAAAAAACACAAAAAACAAAAAAACAGTAAAGTTAGCCCAATGTTTTTGCATAATGTGAAAGATGAAGTTACGCCGAGTAAATAGATACCAAACATGTCACCCTTCAAAATTGCACACGCTCGAGGAATGGCGCCAAACTTCGCTACTTAAAAATCCCCATAGGCGACGCTTTAATTATTTGTATTTGTTACATGTTTTTAGTTACAGAGAAGGTCTACGGCCAAAATTATTGCTCTCATTCCAACGTTCGCAGCGATACCTCACATGTGTAGCTTGAACACCGTTTTCATATGTCGGCGGAAATTATGTATGCGTTCGCTTCTGCATGCGAGCACACGGGGACAGGGGCGCTTTAAAGAAAAAATTGTTCATTTGACAGAGCGATCATGTGGTAAACGGGCGCTATCAGCGACAATTTACCGCGATCCGTGATGCACCGGGTCAGGGGGCACGCGGGAGTAAGATTCTGGGAGGACGTCCCAGGGACGTCCTCCCAGAACAACTTGACCACGCTGTAGACGTGTTTTGTCTATAGCGAGGTCAAAAAGAGGTTAAAGTGGTATTCCGGCCCAAAAAAATAAATAAAAAAACATCAGCTACGCATACTGCAGCTGCTGGCTTTTAATAAAATTGACACTTACCTGTCCTGGAGTCCAGCGATGTCGGCACCCACAGCAGATGTCTACATCAGCTGCTGCTGCCGCCACCATTGCGGGTAAGGGAACCCGGCAGTGTAGCATTTCGGCTTCACGCCGTGAACCCTACTGCGCATGCACGAGGCCCACTCCTCTCTCCTACTGGCCCAGTGGCCGGGGGAGGGGAGAAGGAGGGGAGAAGGAGGGGGGAACCGCCTCCCGCTGACGTCACCGGCCGGGACTCCCGGACATGGGAAAGGATACCAGCCTTTGACAGGTATCCTGTCCCACCTCCCCCTGAAAGGTGCCAATTGTGGCACCAGAGGGAGGAGGGGAGGAATCCGATGAGCGGAAGTTCCACTTTTGGGTGGAACTCCGCTTTAATCACTTCAGTTCTGGCAGGTTTAACCCCCTTCATGACAAGGGCACTTTTTGCTATTCGCCACTACGCTACTTTAACTGGTCATTTGCTCAGTCATGCAATACTGTACCCATACAAAAATTATATAAAACTTTTCACACAAATAGGGCTTTCTTTTGGTGGTATTTGATCACCACTGGATTTTTATTCTTTTGCTCCAGTGCCCATCCGGGGAGACTTTAAAACGCATACGTATTTATATTTAGGCAAGGCAAATATAAAATGTACTTGCTATATTGTACATTATACATGATGCATTTGTACATTGATCGCTTAGGTAACCATATATGTAATGATATAGGACTCTTATTTGTGTAATTTCTGTCTGTACAGTGAGGCCTATTTTGTTTTTATTCCCCTTTGCGTGTCCTGAGGAAGTGGATAAGCGAAACGCGTTGAAGCACAGAGGTCCATTTACCCAATACAGGCGGTTCTCATGTTACAAACATCCGATTTACAAACAACTCCTGCTTACAAACAGAGGGAGACAATAGGAAGTGGGAGAAAATCTACCCCTTCGAATGGAAATTCATCTCTGTAGGGGTTCTCACATGTTCTTACATAACTAAGTAGGGCTGCAACTAACGATTATATTCATAATCGATTAGTTGGCAGATTATTGTTTCGATTAATCGTATAATAGCCTTAAAAAAAAAAAATTGCATTTTTAGATTTTTGGGGGCCAATTTGTTGTTGGGCAGATTACAAAACACAAATTGCAGCAAAAACGCATTACATGCTTTTCTGCAGCTTCTCCATTAAAGTATATTGAACCAAAAAAAACAAAATAGCACCGTTTTACGTTAAAAAACCCTTTCCAAATACTCAGCAGCTGAAAAAAAATCATGGATGTGAACGTGTCCCATAGGAAAACATGTAAATGAACTGTAGTGTGTTTCTGCAAAAAAACAAACAAAGGTGTCACCCCAGGCCTGAGATGTTTAGTAACATAAAGGGGTTAAAAAAACAAAAATAAGTACAAAAAGAGCAAGTAATCGCTACTGTAAGGGGTTAATTTTTTTTTACTGTGGGACCGTGAAAGTAATATACAGTAGCGATTTGCTTTTTTGTACTATAAAGGGCTAATTTTAGTCTTTTTAACCCCATTATGTTACTGGCCGATTGATTATGAAAATTTTAATCGATTAGTTGTTTCGGCCCTATAACTGAGCTCCATTTCATGATGAATAAACTAAATGATTAATGCATCTTAACCACTTAAGGACCGCCTCCTGCACATATACGTTGGCAGAATGGCACGGCTGGGCACAAGCACGTACCTGTTCGTCCTCTTTAAGTGCCCAGCCTTGGTTTCGCTGGCTCGCGCCCGTGATCGGTCCACGGAGCTGAAGAACGAGGAGAGCTGTGTGTAAACACAGCTTCCCTGTTCTTCACTGTGGCGCCGTCATTGATCGTGTGTTCCCTGATAAAGGGAAACACAATCAATGAAGTCACACGTCCAGCCCCGCCCCCCTACAGTTAGAAACACATATGAGGTCACACTTAACCCCTTCAGCGCCCCCTAGTGGTTAACTCCCAAACTGCAATTGTCATTTTCACAGTACAGTAAACAATGCATTTTTATAGCATTTTTTGCTGTGAAAATGACAATTGTCCCAAAAAGGTGTCAAAATTGTCCGATGTGTCCGCCATAATGTCGCGGTCATAAAAAAAATAAAAAAAAATAAATAAAAAAACGCTGATCGCCGCCATTTGTAGTAAAAAAAAAAATAATATTAATCAAAATGCAATAAAACTATCCCCTATTTTGTAAACACTATAAATTTTGCGCAAACCAAATCGATAAACTCTTATTGTGTTTTTTTTATACGCATCGGCCTAAACTGAGGGAAAAAAACATTTTTTATATATATATATTTTTGGGGGATATTTATTATAGCAAAAAGGAAAAAATATTGCATTTTTTTCAAAATTGTCGCTCTATTTTTGTTTATAGCGCAAAAAATAAGAACCGCAGAGGTGATCAAATACCACCAAAAGAAAGCTCTATTTGTGCGAAAAAAAAAGGATGCCAATTTTGTTTGGGAGCCACGTCGCACGACCGCGCAATTGTCAGTTAAAACGTTGCAGTGCCGAATCGCAAAAACTGGCCGAGTCCTTTACCTGCATTTTGGTACGGGTCTTAAAGTGGTTGAATAGAAAACTATCTTTAGATAGATTGTTACTCCAAAAGCATTTTATTAAAATAAATTTGATAAAAATAAATACAAATTTGTTGATTTTTTTATTGATTTTTATCATCTACCCTACTGTTTTGCACAAGCAGAACTGGCGTTGGAGGATGGGGTGGGGAGGGACCAAATGGGGTGCGTGCCCTAAACCCAGAAACAGGTGACGACGCAGCAGTCTGTCGCTTTGCCTGTGCGGGCCGTCCAGTCGCAGTACATTGCAGGTGGGCAGTCTGCAAGTGGTTATAGCAAACTGCGACTTGAAAAAAATTGACTACCTCAGAGTCAAACTAGGTAAAGAAAGATAGGGAAGAATGGATTCTAACTTGAAATGTATTTTCATGCAATACAAAGAACAAGTGTGCCTCCACCAATGATGAGAATCCTGACACTTGGGTAAACTGCACTCTTTGTTTTGGCATCTCCCCAGCGTCACACCGATGTGGCAAACCAAAACAGTCGCCGAGCTCAGCATGCGGAAAGTTGGACAGGATAAGCATTGAGGAAATGTAGACATGATTCAACCCTGGAGCTCAGCCGGACACCCTGGGGCATCCTTGAAGGCGGCACTGACTGTTTACTTAATGTTCAGCTCTGGAATTAGACTAGATTACCAGCTGGAAAAAACAGGCGTGAAAGACACTTCCCTAATGAAATAAGTCCCAACAGGGAGGGGAACATATTTCTACGTCCAACATCTTACTACAAGACTTCTGGAAAAGACAGAATCCCTACAGTACAGGAAATGGAGGAATTCTAACAAACATCAACATAATAATAATATAGGATCGTGATCGTATTAGAATCCAATTGTACTTCTAGTAATAATTCTATTTTGTCATTTTATATGCTGCCCCAACTATTGATCTAATAACAGAATCATAACTAGCATATGAATAAAACCCCTTCTGTACTAACAAAAGCATATCAAAAATCTGACATTGAAACTAAAGTGGTTGAAAAAACCTGCAAGACAAATGGCATAATGAGCTAGTATGGATAGCTGTCCTAGCCTCCCCCCCCGGCAGCGTCATCTCTCCCGGGGGTTACTTCCGAGTATCGTGGCTCCAGTGCTGTGTTTGGCCGGAGCCGCAATGACCTCATGCGTGCGGGAGCCGCCGGTAACGGCACACAGACTGAAGCAATGGCACATATGCCGATGACATGTTTAGGAGATATTCTGGGTGAGTGAGTGAATAACTTATATAGCGCTACAAATGCGAACTGAATTGCCTCAAGGCGCTTGGTATCCATTTTCCTTCTATTAAGCTTTTCAGAAAAGATGGGTCTTGGGTTTCTTTCTGAAGGCCTGATGATTCTCTTCCGTTCGTAAATGAGTTGGTAATGAGTTCCACAGTCGAGGTCCTTGGACTGCAAATCTTCGTTCTCCTTTGTTTTTGTAACGGGCTTTGGGGATTTGTAGTAGATTTTGGTTGGCTGATCGGAGGACGCGATTGGGGTTGTGGTATTTTATTTTCCCACATAGATATTGGGGGCAATGCCTTGTACACATTTGTGCGTTCGGCAGAGGGCCTTGAATGTGATTCGGTCCTTGACAGGCAGCCAATGGAGGGACCTCAGGGTGGGGGAAATCGATTCCCAGGGTTTTTTTGCCTGTTACCAGTCGCGCTGCCATGTTCTGGACAACTTGCAGACGGGCAATCTGGTATTTTGGGAGACCTAGGTACAGGGAGTTAGCATAGTCGAGCTTAGAGTTTAACTACTATTGCGGTGTCTTTTTTCAGAATGAAGGGCACGAGTCTTCTTAGTAGACGCAGGAGATGGCGAGACCCGCTGACTACTGACCCAATTTGAGCATCCATTGTCATGTTGGAAGTCAAAAATGACTCCTAGACTTCTGACTTTGGTGTTGGGGGTAATGGTCTGTCCAAATATCGGCGGGGGCGACCATGTCGTCCTTGCTGATCTCTTTGTGTTTGTATGGACCAGAAGGAGTTCTGTTTTTGATCCATTGAGTTTGAGGTGACTCTCTGTCATCCAGTTGCCTATTAAAGTGAGGGATTTTTCTAGCCCCAATTCATTTTAACACAATAAAAATTGTGTTAAAAAAAATAAAAAAAAATAAAAAAGTCACATGACATTTAAATAAAGTATCGGTATTGGCGAGTACTTAAAAAAAAAGTATCGGTACTTGTACTCGGTCTCCAAAAAGTGGTATCGGGACAACCCTACCATTAAAGTTCATGTCTGTGTAAAGCAGGGGTGTCGAACTCAAGGCAGGTGTCCCAATACTTTTGACAATCTAGTGTATATAATCACTTACTATAAGATATTTGAAACACGGACACACATTGATGAGATGATTTACACTGAACGGATCCCTTCCATGTGAAGAACTATGAAAAAAAAAAAAAACAATCCATTTCTTTTATAGGTCTATGTCCTTTATGGAATTTATTGGCACAATACAAACAATAACAGGAACGTTGGCGCACAACTTTCATCATTGACAGATGCCCATTTATATCATAAGCAAAGCTGCCTTGTGCTCAGCTAATATAAATACATCAACTGTCGCAAGTCACATCGTGTTTTTCCAGGACAGTTAGTCTTGCAGCAGATGGATTGCGCTTCCATCCCATGATAACACAGCTAAGAGGAGTTCACTTTGTAATGAACTCCTCCGGCATACTTCAGATTTAATCAACCCGTCCCAACTGTCACTTGCCATACGATTTGCAATCATGGGAACTTGTCTTCTCACTTTCTTGGGAATTCGGCCAAATCGGGTCAGTTTACTTACTGCTAAAAGCAGGATGATTAATGAACTTTATGCAACAATAAAAATAAAGCTAGAAATGGTTTAATAGAAACCTTCCAGAATTGTTCAATAAGGGATTCTTGTTGGTGCCATTACATGAGAAGCGTCTCACAGAGGGATCCTCGGGCCCAGGTTCTGACGCCCCATACACGCTATTCGATTTTCTGCAGATTTTTGTCTTCAGATTTACAAAAACCATGGAGTGCAAGGGTCTGTCTGATTGCATACAAATTAAAACTCTTAAGGTTTGATCTCATATTATATGGTTTTGGTAAATCTGAAGACAAAAAGCTGCAGAAAATCTAATAGTGTGTCTGGGGTCTACGTTTCCGTATTTATCAGCATATAACACGAGCCCTAATTTTAAGGAGGGAAGTTTCAGGAAAAAATAAATAAATACTTAAATGTTAAATAAAGAACTTTGGAGCAAAATACGGGTCAGTGACCATCTGCAGCCTCACCATTGCCCATCAATGCAGCCTCACCATTGCAGCCTGGTCAGTACCCATCTGCACCCTCACCATTGCCCATCAATGCAGCCTGGTCCGTGCCCATCTGTACCCTCACTTTTATCCATCGTTGAAGCCTAATCAGTGCCCATCAATGCAGCCTGATCAGTGCTGCATGATCAGTGCCCATCTGCAGTCTCATTATTGCCCATCAATGCAGTCTGATCAGTGCCCATCAGCAGCCTCACCATTGCAGCATGATCAGTGCCCATCTGCAGTCTCACCATTGCAGCATGATCAGTGCCCATCTGCAGTCTCACCATTGCCCATCAATGCAGCCTCACCATTGCAGCATGATCAGTGCACATCTGCAATCTCACCATTGCCCATCAATGCAGCCTGATCAGTGCCCATCAGCAGCCTCACAATTGCAGCATGATCAGTGCCCATCTGCAGTCTCACCATTGCCTATCAATGTGCGCTCGTGCTACGTGGCTCCCAAACAAAATTGGCGTCCTTTTTTCCCCACAAATAGAGCTTTCTTTTGGTGGTATCCGATCACCTCTGCATTTTTTAGTTTTTGCGCTATAAACAAAAATAGAGCGACAATTTTGAAAAAAATTAATATTTTTTACTTTTTGCTGTAATAAATATCCCCCAAAAATATATAAAAATACATTTTTTTTCCTCAGTTTAGGCCGATACGTATTCTTCTACATATTTTTTGTAAAAAAAATCGCAATAAGCGTTTATTGATTGGTTTGCGCAAGTTATAGCGTTTACAAAATAGGGGATATTTTTATGGCATTTTTATTAATATTTTTTTTTACTAGTAATGGCGGCGATCAGCGGGTTTTTTTTTCGGCACTGCGACATTATGGCGGACACTTTGGACACTTTTGACACATTTTTGGGACCATTGGCATTTTTATAGCGATCAGTGCTATAAAAATGCATTAGATTACTATAAAATGCCACTGGGGAAGGGGTTAAGTATGTTCACTGGGTGTGTTCTAACTGTACTGGGGGTGGCCTCACTAGGGGAAATGATCGATCTTCTGTTCATACATTGTATGAACAGAGGATTAGCATTTCCCCCCCTGACAGGACCGGGAGTTGTGTGTTTACACACACAGCTCCCGGTCCCCGCTCTGTAACGAGCGATCGCGTGTGCCCGGCGGCGATCGTGCCCGCCGGGCACACGCACTGGAGTCGGGTCGAGTGCGCCCCTAGTGGCCTGCGCGAGAGCCGACGTTATACTACGGGCTCTCGCGCAGGGGAGCCGACTTGCTGCTGTAAAAGGACGGTGGGTGGTCAGCAAGTAGTTAAAGGAACCTATTTAGAAAATAAAAAGAATTTACCGTTACAACCCCTTTTAAGGAGCTATGAATGCAGCCTAAAAAGGTTTTTGTGTGTTGATGTTCTTCTGAATCATATATTTTTAGGACAATGGTTTTATTCATTTTTTTGAAATATTTGAAAAAATAATAACATGCCAAGTAAAATGTCTGCTTTAAATTTTATAAACGGCACAAATAACACTGGAACAAGCATGGCCTTAATAGGCGACACAAGAAAAACACCCCTCACTCCCTCCCGTTATTTTTAACTACGTTCCTTGCTTGTAGATCAGCCGATGGCTCTCGGCACCCATTATCCATCACTGCTTTCCCACCTCACTTTCTCTTTCCCTTCCACGTCTCTGAGCTGCAGAACACGTAGACAGTGTTCCCTGGAATGGCACAGAAAGCGGATCCGTCTCTGCATGTCAAATATTTACTTTTGCACAGCGGTGTGCCAATTTAATTATTTCACATGTGCGCAAAAGGAACACAGTTGGAAATAATCCAGTGGGGAAGTCTGCATGTAAAGTGTGTGTTCTGGTTGGACATAACTCTTAAAGGAATCCGTCACCAACACAAGGGCACTTCAACCTGGCACAGTTCATGCATTGGACAAACTAACCTTTCCAGGGTATCCGTCAATACCGGGAGCAATGTTGCAAAGCAGTACAAAATTCACGCTGGGGAGCGTCAGAAATTTTACTTTTATCGAATTCATGACAGTCCCCAGCTTCTGAATGTGGCCATGGTTGTCAACATTCAGTTGTCTGTCAAATTTTTTACTGCAGCTGCTGACTTTTAAAATAAGGACACTTGCCTGTCCAGGGCGCCCACGATGTCGGCACCCGAAGCCGATCGATCTTCTGTAAGGGAATCATACTGCGCATGTGCGACGCCACTTGTCCCTGCGGTCTTATGGGATCTGTGTGTCTCCCAGAAGACAGAGGGGGGGGGGGGGCGGGTGAAGTGGCGTAGATACCCGCTGGTGGCTTGGGAATCTATGCCCGGAAGTGGGAGCAAAATGCCTGTATTACACAGGTATCTGCTTCCCCTCTCCCCTGAAAGGTGTGAAATGTGACACCGGAGGGGGGAGGGTTCCGGAAAGCGGAAGTTCCATTTTTAGGTGGAACTCTGATTTAAGATGGCCATAGGTGGATCACAATTCCGCCGATTTCAGTCAGGATCTGCCAAACTTTGATCCATCTATAGCCATTCCCACTTGACAAAAGTCAACCTAAAACAACCTTTGTCTGATGCAGGCCCGTCGGAACCCGACAGGCAAAGCAAGCATTTGCCTGGGTCCCTGAGCTGGCCAGTGGCCCCAGCAGGGAGGGCCCTTGCTGCACCGCTGCGTCCTCCTGCAGTCCGGTCGGCGGTGTACCACAATCGCGCGGTACAGGAGAATCAGGTTCCTGTTCCCGGCCGGACTGACAGGAAGTGCACACACTGAGTCTTCACTTCCTTTCAGTCCGGCCCCGGGAACAGCAAACTTAATCTCCTGTACCGCGCGGATATGGTACTATGGTACACGGCCGACCGGACTGCATGAGGACGCAGCGATGCGGCAAGGGCCCTCCCTGCTGGGGCCCCTGTGCGGACACCAACACATCTGGCGGCGTGTGCGTGTGAGGATAGAGGTAATCCGCCAACCCCCCCCCCCCCCGCTTCTCAACTGAAAAACTGAAATGCCTGGGGCCCCCAAATGTCTTCAAACGGCCCTGGTCTGATGTGATGTTGGAAAATTTTCCTTTGATCGACGGATACGGTGCTGACCAGTGTATTCTGACAGAGGAGTCCCCGCTGTCAGAATACAATAGCATAGCGGAGAAGGTTCCTCTATACTTTATTTTTTTTGGTAAACAAAAAATCAATGTGTCTATGGGCAGCTTAACCAACCAGCCGACTGAGGTCCAGAAGGATCTGTGATCTGATCGGATATTGTCACACAGGGATAACTGCAAAGTACGCAGAATGTCATTGGCTTTTGAATAAAAACCTGCGCTCGGGTTGAATTATACAACAGAACCATGTAGAGACACGCAACATTAACGCGTCGTTGGTTAAACGCTTCTTAAAAATGTTTCACGTGGGCGATAAGTGTGGATTTAATAGCCTGCAGAGGAGGAAAAGGATGGATATGAGGAAGTGATAAAAAATACTTTGGGAGATTATTTATATGCAGTGCAGACTACGTATTGTATATTCACTTAAGTCCCTGCCTGGAGTTTTTCTGGACTAGAAAAATGCTGAACTCCACAACAACGCACAGAAAACTGTTGTGCTGTTCACATTGGAAAGCAGGCATTGCTATGTGGCAGGTGAGTCGGGCATCATCACCATAGCAATGTATAATGCCACGTGTCCTGTTCCTAGAACATAACTGGTTGTTATGTTGTTGGCAGCTGGCCCACCTACACCATGGCAACTCAGGATGCTTATTCAGGGCAATCTGGGTCTTGTGCTTGCAGAACCCTGGGGGAACTCTGACAGCACCCCAGCATGCCGTGACACCTGCCTTTATGGAATGCCTTCAATCTCCATGTCCACAGTCTGACTACAGCCTCTACTAATGCCTTCTTTCCCCATGATCAGTTTTCCCGACAAGAAAAGTGTGATATGAGCTTTTTTTGTCAGAAATTCCGACCATGTGTATGCTCCATCACACTTTTTTTTTTCTGTCAGAATTCCTGCCAAGAAAAGATTGAGAGCAGGATCAAAACTTTCATGACAGGAAAAATTCCTATCGGGAATCGGGGTTGTCTGTATGCAATTACGACGCGAAAAAAAAACACACGTGCTCAGAATCAAGCAGAAGAGCCGGACTGCCTAATGAACTTCATTGATTTCGCCTCGTCGTACGTGTTGTACGTCACCACGTTCTTGACGTTCCGAATTTCAGACAAGATTTGTGTGACCGTGTGTATGCAAGACAATTTTGAGCCGTTTTAGCCCTACATTAACTGAACATTATGTATGGCCTCCATGGACATTATGGGCTGTAGTTGAGGCTTCCTATACTTCATATGTTATTTATTTATAAAAATGCTTATTGAGAGCGCAGTCATTACCCAAGCGCCTCGATGCGCAAAGTTATTTTTAATTTTTTCAATGGATCAAAAAAAAACTTTAAAAAACGCTAGTCGAGTGATTTTTTTTGAGCCTTTATGGATTTTTATCAGCGTTTAAGCGTTTTTACAGCTGAAAAACGTCTCTCATAACCCACTAGTTTTTTATTTATTTTTTTACTGCTCAAAAATGCCACTGCCCAAAACTGCTGATAACAGCCTATGTGTGCATGGACACATAGGATAACATGGAGAGTTTAATGACTGTAGGAAAAAAATAAAAAACAACAACACACATCTACTGCCAAAAACAGCTGCTGTAAAAACTTAAAAAAAACATCCAGTGTGCATGAGGCCTTAACCTCTTTACCACCGCGCTATAGACAAAAGACGTCTACAGCGCGGTGGAGTTATTCTGGGAGGACGTCCCTGGGACGTCCTCCCAGAATCCTTCACTCGCGTGCCCCCTGAATCATCTGTGAGCCCGGCGCATCACAGATCGCGGTAAATTGCCGCTGATAGCGGCCGTTTACCACGTGATCGCTCCGTCAAATGACGGAGCGATCACTTGTAAACAAACCGGCGTCATGTAATGACGCCGGTTCCTCCCTCTCCTCTCTGTACCGATCGGTACAGTGTGAGAGGAGAGGGGGGAGAGCGGAAGCAGCAGCAGCTGCTGTGGCTGGATCTGTGACAAATGCAGTCACAGATCCAGCCATCCCTCCCTGCGCAATACTCTGCAATAACCCCCCCATACGCTGCAATAACCCCCCCATACGCTGCAATAACTGCCCAATACACTGCAATAACCCCCCAATACTCTGAAATAACCCCCCCAATATGACAGAAACAACATTTTTTTTTTTTTTTTTTTTACAGAATTTTTAGTGTTTTTTCTTTTATAGCGCAAAAAATAAAAAACCCAGAGGTGATCAAATCCCACCAAAAGAAAGCTCTATTTGTGGGGAAAAGGGGACAAAAATTTCAGATGGGTACAATGTTGTATGACTGAGTAATTGTCATTCAAATTGTGAGAGCACCGAAAGCTGAAAATTGGTCTGGTTAGGAAGGGGGTTTAAGTGCCCAGTGGTCAAGAGGTTAATCTGATAAAAAAAAAAAAAAAAAAAAAACACAACAAAACACACACACACACACACAAATAGAAAAACCTCCATATACATTATTCAATACCTACAGTTGATACAGAGGAAGGCAAACATAAAAAAAATAAAAACAGAACATGATCCAAATTGCCCAGCAGGGGAAAAAAAATCCTTCCTAAACCCCCGAGAGGCAATCGGAGATTCCCCGGATCAACTACCTATAAATATTAGTAGCCAGTTATATTATGTACATTTAGGAATGAATCCAGGCCATTATTAAAGCAATCTACTGAGCTGGTCAGAATGAGCTCTTGAGGGAGTCTATTCACATTTTCTCAGCTCTTACTATGAAGTTTTTTTCCGTATTTAGAGATGAAATCTCTTTTCCTCCTGAGGTAAAAGAATTCCCCCTCTCTGTGATGACCTTAAAGTGAATAATTTAACACAAAGTTTACTATACGGACCGCTTATGTATTTATACATGTTGATCATATCTCCTCTTCTCCAGAGTGAATAAATTCAGTTCCTCTAATCTTTCCTCATAGCTGAGCTCCTCCATGCCTTTTATCAGTTTGGTTGCCCTTCTCTGCACTTTCTCCAGTTCTCCGATATCCTTGACTGCTGAGGCGCAATGCTACCAGGTACCCCTTAATACAAACTTATGTAAATAAACCTTCCCCCCCCCTTGCCCCTTCATCCAATAAATAAACACTCTTACGACCATTAAGTTGGAAAGGGCAAGGCCACAGCTTTATTAACGCAAACATAACAACTTTAAACCATTTGTAACCAGTGCCAGTCACAGTATTACTGTGAGCACAATTCCGGAAGGGGGGAGGGGCCTGTCCTTACCATAAGTGCTGGACAGGCCGCCTACTTCCGGTGTCCATAAAGGGGCATGGCCCACTACGGCCATTTCCTGCTGGCAAGGTCAAGAAAACCGCAGCAAGCTGTGACGTACCATAACAAAAGGGGCGGGAGGGTGGGCAGCTCTTCCCAGCGCGCTTCCAAAGGACCCAGAATTCCTTGGGGCGATCCCTTTTATCGGAGCTCGGGCCCAACCCAACCCCCCACGTAGCCAATCCCACCATGGCCACCGCCTTGTCCAGTACCTGGTCATGCCCCCATCAGTCAGGGCTCTCTTTCCCTAGGGGGCTCAAGAGGCCTTCATGACTGCTGAGGCGCAATGCTACCAGGTACCCCTTAATACAAACTTATGTAAATAAACCTTCCCCCCCCTTGCCCCTTCATCCAATAAATAAACACTCTTACGACCATTAAGTTGGAAAGGGCAAGGCCACAGCTTTATTAACGCAAACATAACAACTTTAAACCATTTGTAACCAGTGCCAGTCACAGTATTACTGTGAGCACAATTCCGGAAGGGGGGAGGGGCCTGTCCTTACCATAAGTGCTGGACAGGCCGCCTACTTCCGGTGTCCATAAAGGGGCATGGCCCACTACGGCCATTTCCTGCTGGCAAGGTCAAGAAAACCGCCACCGCCCGTCAGTGGCTAACTGACGGGGCGCCCCACCGCAGCCAGCGCTAGTTCCACCCCACTCTGAAGGCCCAGGTTAAATATGTCCAGGCCAATGTCATTCAGGTGGACACCGTCCGATCTCAGCAGATCTCCATTGGCACCTTCCAAGTCCTTGTGTCGAATCACAAATCCCCCGATCTGGCGAACAAACTTGGAGACCTGAGCATTAACTTTTCGCCGAAAGCGTTCCAGTTGTGGGCCAGGTATTTCCCGAGCCCAAAGCAAACGAGGCACGATTTCCGACCACACCAGGACCAAATTTGTAAATGTTGCGAAACACTGGGCGATGTCGCTCTTGATTGCGGAAATCAGATCCACGGAACGGGCGTAGCCGACGTCGTTCCCGCCGGCGTGGAGCACTAAGACGATGGGGCCGGAAACATGAGCCCGAAGACGCAAGCATTCCGGAAGGACCTGAAACCAGCGTAACCCGCGGAGCCCGAGCCAACGGATCCTGGCAATGCCATTGTCGAAACCCAAGTTGCTGCCACCGTGACGGCAAGCCGACCGACGGGCGGCCCAGTGGATAAAGGAGTCCCCCAGTATCCATACTTGTGCCGGGCGGGGATCTGAAATTAAAATAACAAGTGTGGGCGGACGTACAGAGAAAACCGAGACGATTCCCACCTACCTAGACGCTGAAGATCCGTATCGGAAAAACCCATACCAGAAGCCGCGGTGGCTGCGCCGATGCGAAACGAGTGGGTCGCAAATTCGTGCGACGGGAGACCCAATAAATCAAGGCAACTCCGGAAAACCCGTAAAAATTGGAACCTGCTCAGGGACGAGGAATCAGCGTGGACGAAAAAAGTGGGAGACGAGGGGCGGGCAGCCCCGAAAGTGGAGGCTAGTGCCACAGGGCAAAATGGGCCACCGCAAGGGTACAGAACAATCCTCTTACCCTTGCCGAGGCTGTCAGTCTTCGATGTGCGCAACAGCACCGATACGCATTGCTCGGAGGCGGATACGTCCTCGGCTAGGACTCCGCCTGCCGAAGACGTGGATTTTGACACCAGTTCGCCAATGCGAAAGGCCCCAAAGAACGCCCAAGAAAAGGCCACGCGAAAAAGGAGCGTCTCAAACGGCGAGAAGCACACGGATGGAAGCAGGGAAAGGATACCGGAGAGGATCCGAAGGGAAACCGGCCGCCGCGGATCGGGGAGGTGGGTAACGCGCCTCCAGCCCCGGAGTACCCGACGGACCGAAAAGGATTTTGTGATGTCTTCCCACCCGATGAGTTGAAACCAGAAGGACAGAGCCGACATGTTAGATGAAACCGTAGAACCCGAAACACCTTTTTGTTGCAAGTAAACAAGGTAAGTGAACAAGGCCATGCGTCTGTCGAGGGGGGAAGAAAACAAAAACTCACCGCACGACGCATGGACCCATTCGTCCCACACCCGACAGTATGCGGACCAAGTTTGCGGGGACAACGACGCCCGGAGGAGGTCTAGCAAACCTCGGAAACGAGGTTCCATAAGTAGGCCGGACAGGGGAGGCCCTCCAGGGAAGCCGACGGAGCCAGGGAGCGGAACCGGGCGACCTGCGAACGGGAGAGAGCATCAGCGATATCGTTATCCACCCCGGGGACATGCTTGGCCCTAAAACAGATATTAAACTGCAAACATTTTAAAACCAAAAAACGCAACAGCGACACGACTGGAGGGGAGCTGGCGGACTGTCTGTTAACCACCTGCACCACGCTCATGTTGTCGGTCCAAAAAACAACCTGGTGGTTGCGCAACCGGTCGCCCCATAGCTCCACGGCGACAATGATCGGGAACAGCTCCAGCAGGGTGAGATTGCGCAACAAATCCAAGCGGGCCCATGAGGCCGGCCAGCACTCGGCAGAGCACTCCCCTCGGAAGAAGGCACCGAAACCACAGGAGCCAGCCGCGTCAGTGTACAGCTCCAGCTGCGAGTTCGGCACCTCCTCCCGAAGCCAACAAGACTGGCCGTTGTAGGCCTGGAGAAAAGACAGCCATATCCCCAAATCGTCCCGCATGGGCTTGGTGATACGGACATAGTGGTGGGGGGCAGCCACCCCTTTCATGGCCCAAGCCAGGCGTCTGCAGAAAGCCCTCCCCATGCGGATGACCCTACAGGCAAAAACCAAGTGACCCAGCAGAGACTGGAGCTGTTTCAATTGTAGTTTTTTGGCCCCTCTAGCCAAGCGGACCAGGGAGAGGAGCCTGGCCAGCTTGTCACTGGGCAACCGAAAGACCATGGCAACCGTGTCTATTTCTATGCCCAAAAAGGCCAGGACAGTCACGGGACCCTCGGTCTTGTCAGCGGACAGTGGAACGGCAAACCGTCTGCAGGTGTCCTGAAAAACGGAAAGGAGACGCTGGCACCGATCACTGTGCGCTGGGCCTACGAAGAGGTAGTCATCCAAATAATGCAGCGAGGACTGGCAACCAGCCTCCTGAGCAACCACCCATTCGAGAAAGCTACTAAACAATTCAAAGAAATAACAAGAGATGGCACAGCCCATAGGCAGGCACATGTCAAAAAAGTAGCTGTCCCGAAAGTAGCAGCCCAGGAGGTGGAAGCAGTCCGGGTGAACTGGGAGGAGCCGGAAAGCGGACTCGATGTCCGCCTTTGCCAACAATGCCGACTGGCCGGCAGCCCTGACCAGCTGGAGGGCCCTGTCAAAGGAGGCATATTGGACCCGAGATTCCTCTTTGTCTATGCCGTCGTTGACCGAGGATCCAGCAGGGTAGGACAGGTGGTGGATAAGGCGAAATTTTCCATCCACCTTCTTTGGGACCACACCGAGAGGGGACACCCTCAGGTTGTGGAAAGGAGGAAAATCAAATGGGCCCGCCATCCGCCCTAGCTCCAGCTCCTTCTGGAGCTTGGCAGCCACGACGGATTCGAACTCCATTGCGGATTTTAAATTGGGTGACATGGTAGGCACATCCGAAGGAGTGAAGGGTATCCAAAAACCGCGGTCCAGGCCGTCCCTCAAAATCAAAGCCTCCCTATGAAGGGGGTACTGGTCTAGCCAGGGGAGGATCTCTGACACGTTCACTGGCGACCTCCGATTTAGGTAGGTCAGGCTTGCCTCCCGGCCGGGCAAGGGGTTGCTTTCCCTTCCGGAAGCACCTGCTGGCGGGGTGAGCGCCACCACAACCGGAACACTCGTGCTTAAAGCGGCACGCGGTGTACCACTTGCAGTGGCTCTCGTTGAAGAGCCAGCAGATACCCTTCTTGGGGACGGCCGACGCTCCAGGAGGAGCGCCGGCCGGGGACTGAAAGGACGAAGGCCTGTGGGGGCACATGAGCAGCAGCCACAGGCTACCATCCTGGCAATCAAAACGGAATTCCTTACGCGCCGCCATCTTCTGGCGAAATTGCGTATCATAATTGAACCAACACTGACCCCCATACACTTTGTAAGCACCCCAAACCAGGTCCAAATAACAAAATAGGGATGCGGCCAACTCCGGGAACCGCTCACAAAGCACTCCCGCGTAAGCGCAAAACCCCTGTAGCCAGTTCCCGAACGTCCGAGGAAGCTGCTTAGCTTTCTCACCCTGCACCGCGACGTCCACCCGACGTGACTTGTCGATCGACTCCCTGTCAGGAGGGACGAGCGCGATAAAATCGACAAACTCGCGACGCCAGATTTTACCCTTAACCTCATCCGTCAAGTGCGCGCCCGTAGGAGAAACCGCCCACAAAGCACCGCCCGAGACGGAGCCCAAACCCGCCGCGGAACCCGAGACCCCCATCTGGGACAAGACCGACTTTACGACCGTGGCTATGTGATCATCTGGTGGGCCCGATACGGGAGCGTCATTAGGTCTACCCCAAATCAAATCACAGTCATACTCACTGATACGTGGATGCAGAGACGATGACGGGCCACCGGCGGCGGGTCCAGGCGGGACGTCCAGAGCAGGATCCACCACGGCAGGAGCTGAACGGCAGGAAAGGTCCAGGGGCGGGGAACCGACCAACGACCCTGAGGAGCCCGGTTGGCCAAGGGGAGCGGCCGAACAGCGACAGGAGCAACCGTGGACCCCAGCAACCGAGGCAGGAGCAGTAGACTGACCGGGACCGGTAGAGGAGTCTCCCGCCCAGCCGGGCGCAGGGAGACGAATTTGGGCTGTGGTGGCAGGCGGCCCGCGGAAACCTCCCGCCCAGCCGGGCGCAGGGAGGTGCGGGTCCCCGTGAGCCAGTGGTGATGAGAGGGAGGCAGAGGCAGTTCGCACATCCCCCGCCCGGCCGGGCGCGGAGAGATGCTGGCGAACAGCTGGCATAGACAAGGTGTGAGCGGCAGGCGCGGAGAGGTGGTCTCCCGCCCTGCCGGGTGCAGGGGCATTCCGTCGCCCTGCCGGCGGCAGCAGAGGGCGTATAGCCGGTGCGCAGTGGCCGACCCCCGCCCATCCGGGCGCAGGGGGATCGTGACCGAGGTGGGAGCCACGGACGGGGTGGGCGGCGGGGCAAGAGATGTGGGCTCCCACCCAGCCGGGTGCAGGGAGATCCGGGGCTGGCGGAGCATTCAGGGCAGAGGACCGGGACTCGCAAAAATCCCCCGCCCTGTAGGGCGCAGGGGGATCCTGTACGGCCATCCGGGGCAGGGCAGAGGACAGGGGCATTTGCAAATCCCCCGCCCAGTAGGGCGCAGGGGGATCCTGCACATTAATACTGTTAATTGTGGGAGACATGGGCAAGGTAGCCCCCCCCACCCTGCAGGGAGCAGGGAGAGTGTCCAGCCGCCTCATTACTGACAGAGGACGGTGGCACGTTTAAATCTCCCGCCCTGCAGGGAGAGCAGGAGCCACTGGGGGCAGCAGCGCGGCCGCAGCACGAGGCGCGGAACTGCCGCTCGGAGGCTGGGAGCAGCCGCCCAACGGGGACCCAGGAGGGACTCCCCGACCACGACCGCGACCACTCCGCCGGGGCACAGGAGGGGACGCACGGCCAGCACGGCGCGGAGCGCCGCCAGCCGCCATCCCACCGCGAGCCGCGGGAGCGGGACCACGACGCGACGCCCGCGAGTGCGGAGGGGGGGCCGACATCACCGCCGCATCCACAGGAACAGGTAGGCAGCCGCTGTATGCGGCCGGAGGTGCCCGGGGACTCCGCGAACGCGCGTGGCGGGGGGATGCCCGTGTCGCCGCCGTGTCAGGGGATGGGGATGCCCGCCGAGCGAGGCCCCGGCGGCTGCAGGCCGCACCACCAGGCCTCCTCTGGGGGGAGAGGACGGGGCCTGTGGGCTCGAAGCGTTCGGTTTGATGGATGGGGGGGGGGAGGTCGGGGGCACTGGAGGAGCTGGGGCTCCAGCGCGAAGGAGGGCGAACCCTCCTCCTGGCCCTGGGGGCCGAGGGCCCCGCACTAGGGGCTGCGGGCGGTGGTGGGGGGGGTAAAGACACCGCAGGGGAAAGGAGGGCAAAAAGCCAGTCAGCCTGGCCCTGGAGGGCAAGGTCGCGGACCCTGGCCAACAGGTGCTCAGTGTCCATGGCTGAGGGACAGGGACAAGGTCAGTTATGACAGTCAGGGAGCAGTACTTCCCTCAGCAGCTCTCCCCAGCGCGCTTCCAAAGAACCCAGAATTCCTTGGGGCGATCCCTTTTATCGGAGCTCGGGCCCAACCCAACCCCCCAGCCAATCCCACCATGGCCACCGCCTTGTCCAGTACCTGGTCATGCCCCCATCAGTCAGGGCTCTCTTTCCCTAGGGGGCTCAAGAGGCCTTCATTTTGAGAACTGGGGCCCAAAACTGAACTGCATATTCCAGATGAGGTCTTACTAATAGTGTACAAGAAAGAATTTAGCCTGCTTTGAAAACTGCAGCTTGGCCTTGCATTCTATTATTAAAGGGGTTCTAATGGTTTGCGTATGTTCACCTTAATGCATCCTATGCATTAAGGTGAAAAAACACCTGGCAATGACGTTTACTTATCCAAGTTCGTTCACCTGCTGTGCGAGTCCCCCGGCGTCCTCTTCTGCTGTCAATCACATCCAATGACGCAGCCGCTGGGGAACGGGGCCAAATCATACACTCTGTGTCTATGGACGCAGCGTGTATGACAGGGAGCGCGCCTGCAAGCTAACCCCCTCAGGAGAGAGCTTCCCAGAAAGGGGTTAGGTATTGTGGGGAGGAGCCGAGACAGCCGCCGAGGGACCCGAGAACAGCAGGATCAGGGCCACTCTGTGCAAAACAAACTGCACGTTGGAGGCAAGTATAACATGTCTGTTATTTTTTTTTAAACAAACCCATACAACCCCTTTAAACACCCAGATCCTTCTCCACCATCGACTCCCCCAGCTGTTCTCCTCCTAGTATGCAAGAAATAAAAGTGATATACTTGAATAAGAAAGCCAGAAAGGTTTGCCTTTTCAATCCATTTATTCAACAAAATATCAATAGCTACAAGTTCCTCCATGCCTTTCAATCAGTTTGGTTGCCCTTCTCGGCACTTTCTCCAGTTCCTCACTATCATTTGCGTTTCCAGGAGTCATGCGTAGGGCAGCCTATCAAATTCCAGTGGCCCGTCTTATGTGCAAGAAACATGGAAAAGACGTCCCTGGCATTTTTCTCAAAACACACTGAAATAAACTGCATGATGTTGCGGGTTCATGCAGTTTTCCGCACGCGCAAGAAAATGCATGGGTATGCCATTTAAGCGGTTGTAAAGACTTTTCCTGAGATTGCTTTCCGACTTGGATGCCATTTAGAAGACTATACAAGGGCTGAAATTACACCCAAGTCGGACAAAAGTAGTAGACATGTGCACTGGCAAAAAATGTATTAGTAATAGTTATTTTTAGTTCGTTATTTCAGATTTTCGTTCTTTTGAATTTTTGGATTTTCATTCTTATTTTTGGATTTCCGAATTTATGATTGTATGAATTTTCAAGTTTACAAATTCTTGGAGAAATTTGTTAAACCGGTTTTGTCAATTTAAATGTTTCCTATTTAACGAATTTTGTTGAAAAACTAATTTGGAACAAAATGAATTGCACATGTCTACCAAGTAGTCGGAGCGACTTGTATAGTAACACTTAAGATAGACCCCAAGTCGCATGACGTGGCAAACTTGGCTCACAAGTCGGATCGCATGTTGCAGCAGTGTGAACCAAGCCTAATCCAGGTCATTTTGATCCAGCACTGGAAATCCCACCCGTTGCTCTCCACCCATATCTACAACCCAAGTCTGATGGACATATCCCTGAACAGGTCTATTATTCTGTACAGATTTCTCCATCTGTCTGGAACTGATTAGGAAGGTCACATGAGTCCAGCCTGCCGGAGAGGTAATTCGGCTCCACCACTGACCTGAATGATCCTGCTTTTTACTTTGTTTTAACAGGGAAATGACACCGATTACATGAGACGTGGTGTTTAGAAAACACGGCAAAGTATCGTTATAATATGTTTCCAGTTTATTCCACAGATGTGGCTTTCAGGAATTGTGCAAAAATAATGTGGGTGTTCATCAATATGCCAGATTGTTGGCTGAGGTTCCCATTCACTACATTTAGGAGTGGGCCCCTGCTCTGTGCTGCTTCCCTGAACTTCTAGTCTTCACAGGAAAGCGTTAAAGTGACCTTTTCACTGTGACAGTTACTCTACAAAGTGGAACTCGGACCATAAAAATTAAATATGTCGTTGAAATACCTATAAGCAAATTGTTTAAGAACCCGACTAAAATGTGCAAGCTCAGTTGAATAGTCAGCACCACATTCCCATTTAGTAGACATGCAAAAAAAAGGACAGAATTGGGACTTTATAGGTGCTTAACAATCCTCTCAGAATAATTATCCATTCATACACGCAAAAGTGGAACTTCCGCTCATTTGTCTCCTCCTCTCCTGTGCCACATTTGGCACCTTTTGGTGATACCCGTCTTTGACAGGCACTCTGTCCCCACTTCCGGGAGTCCAGGCCACGGCAAATTACGCCAACAGTTCAGCTCCTTCCCCAGGCGCCGGGCCAGTGAAAGAGCGCAGAGGAGCTTTGCACATGTGCAGTAGGGACCCGACGTGAAGCTGTAATGCTACACTGCCAGGTTCCCTTACCTGCAATGGCCGTGGAAGCACCCGACAGCTGATGGAAACATCAGCTGCGGTGCCGACATTGAGGAACTCCAGGACAGGCAAGTGTCCGATAATTAAAAGTCAGCAGCTGCAGTATGTGTAGATAAAGGCTTTTAATTTTTGCAGCGGTGGGCGGACCTCCACTTTAATATGACTTTAATGCAACGTAGCAGAATGGAAAAACTCAAAGCCAATGTATGCATTATACTTTAAGTGAGCTTTGTTCCCCCTTTAACGATACACTGGAGACAGCGGTTTGCGTAAATTGTAAGCCTATCATTACCAGAAGCCGGGTTGACGCAAACTATGAGGCCGCAAAAAAAAAATAAAAAAATATGAAAGCCGTTGCATTCACCAACATGAGCATTTGATGTGAATGTCACCCAGATCATTCCACACTCTATATGCATTTTTCAATTTGTTTTACCCTTTTACATTTGATTTTTTTTTTTTTTTTTTTTGCGCAGAACTAGCTTTTTGAAATAGTCCAGCATTTGTCCAATTACAAAACAGGTTCATTGCTGGAAAATCGCCATTTTCCAGTGTGCATGTGCAAAACCCAATATGGCAGGCTCCTTCCCTTTACAGATTTCCAATCTAAACTTAGGACACCCGAAGTCTGTGAGGGGACGTTCAAATGTCTATTTCCAGTACAGAGGATCCCTTTAGGCATTCAGGTTCTCCAGCGACGAATTCTCCCGGCTGACCTTACCTGTGGGAAGCCACATTGTAGTGTCTACGCTTTCTGCTAAACCTCCATACCGGGGGAGCAGCTATCTTATTACCGAAAGGGACAATGAAAAAGTTTCCTGCTCTAAACACTTTCGGTCTGCCGGATGCCAATTGACTTTGCCAAGTGCTGGCACAAGTCCCGGAAACCGGCATGGAAAAGGAACAGCCCAAATATTAAGAAAAGCAACAGACACATTTGTGTACAAGGTGAACAGATATCCATCCTCTCTAAAGTGGAGAAGGTGAATAGAGAGCGGCTTTCATGAGCTTCCCCACCTCTTTTTTTCACCCAGCTTCAATGATTAATGACTGGCATGAAACGTGGCATCTAGTACAGTGTGAGCAAATAAAAGATGGCGAAACAGATGACATTCAGTGAAAATAAATTGATCCACATTACTTTTCATTGGGTACGGACCTCTACTTGCAACATTAGGATTGCAATGTATCCAGCGCAACATAGGCAAACCTATTTATGGTGAACACAAATAGAAGAATATTCTCTTAACGTGTGCCACAAAACCTTACTTTTGTTACACTGATAATACTATTATTTGGACTACCTTTCATCCTGCCTAAGATGACTGTATTAGGCCCCTTTCACACATGCAGAACGGAACGTATGTCCGCTTTTTTATCCATACGCATGAGAAAGGGACATAGGTTGATCCCTAGGAGATTGCGGGTGTCAGCGGATGTCATCCGGGTCCTCAATCCTCCAATTCTGCAGACAGAGGAAACCCCTATTTTTCCATCCATCTGCAGATCTGATCGGGTGAACACAGACAGACGGTCTGTGTTCATCCGATCCCCGATATAGGGGAGAGCAGAGATCTGACAGGGCGGTCCGTGCACATTGTGCGGGGACCGCTCTGTCATCAGCCATCTCAGCAGGGATCAGCAGAGCGATCCCCGCGGAGCAAGCGGAGGTTCACGGGGTGGATGAGTGAGTGAGAGACTTGTAAAGCGCAACACATGCGAACTGAATCGCCTCTGGGCGCTGTATCCATTTCATGGGTAAGGAACCCCTTGACCTCAGAAGAGATAGGTTTTAATCTTTCTCCTGAAGGCCAAGTGGTCCTACTCCAGTCGGATGGTGGTTGGTAGTGCATTCCACAGGCGGGGTCCTTGGACTGCAAATCTTCGATCTCCTTTGGACTTGTATCTGGCTTTGGGTATCTGGAGTAGGTTTTGGATTGGTGGATCGCAGAATGTGATTGGGGTTATGGGCTTTTATTTTTTCGAATAGATATTAGGGGGCGTTGCCTTGAATACACTTATGTATTAGACAGAGTGCCTTGAAAGTGATTCTGTCTTTTACTGGCAACCAATGAAGGGATCTCAGTGAAGGTGAGATTGATTCCCATGTTTTTTTCCCAGTCACTAGTCGAGCGGCCGCATTTTGAACGACTTGCAGACGAGTGATTTGGTATTTGGGGAGTCCTAGATAGAGGGCATTTGCATAGTCGTGTCTGGAATTGATGATTGTTCCCACCACGACTGCAATGTCCTCTTTCGGGATAAAGGGGGTGAGTCTGCGTAGTAGATCATCACAGATCCGTCCCATGTGACAGAGCCCATAGTGCATTGTAACCGAGTACTGTAGGGCTCCTTCACATGGGCGTCATCTGGTCAGCAGTGGCTCCGTGGACAGATCTAATGCTGAATTTGGTCTGAATGGAGCAGATGTCACTTTTAGGACATCCATGGCCCTCGAGTTTTCTGGTGAATTAGGAAAAATAAATAAAAAATCTATGGGTGGGGGCAGAAGTACACGGTGTTGTGTTCATGAGTACCTCAGATCCATCAAATTTATGTACAAAAATAAGAGAAATTATGCAGACTTGTTCTGGATCTTTGTATGGGAATGTTTGACCATTCCTCCAGAAGTGCATTTCCAGGCTCACAGTCTCCGCTCTAATTCATCCCAAATGTGTTCTATCGAGTTGAGGTCAGGACTCTAAAGACCAGGCAAGTTCCTCCACCCCAAACTCACTCATCCATGTCTTTACGGACCTTGTTTGTGCACTGGTGTGCAGTCATGTTGGAACAGGAAGGGGTCCCAAACTGTTCCCACAAAATTGGGAGCATGAAATTGTCCAAATCTTTTAGTTGGGGGGAGGGGGGATTATGGTGTGGGGTTGTGTTTCAGTGATTGGGCTTGGCCCCTTAGTTCCAGTGAAGTGCACTCTTAAGGGTCAGTATACCAAGACATTTTTGACATTTGTAGGTAGATTCAGAAAGAGTTAGGCCGGCTTATCTACAGATAAGCCGATCTAACTCTCAATCTGCACCGACCTATGTTTAAGTGTATCTCTAACAGAGATACACTTGAACATATCTAAGATAGGACAGCTTGCGCCGTCCTATCTTAGCTTGCAATGTTTTGGCTGACCGCTAGGTGGCGCTTCCATTGCGGCCGGCGTAGATGTAAATGAGCTTGTACGCCGATTCACGAACGTACGCGCGGCCGCCGCAGTTGAATTACGTAGTTTCCGTAAGAGATAGGCCGCCTAAAGTTAGAGCTATGCTCTAGTGGCCTAGCCAATGTTAAGTATGGCCGCCGTTCCCGCCGCGAAATTCAAAATGTTTACGTCGTTTGCGCAAGTCGGGATATACGTTGTTTACGTCCACGTCGAAATCAATAGGCCCGTACGGCGTACTAAGCCGCAATGCGCACTGGGAAATGTAGTCGGCCGGCGCAGTAAGAAAAAACATCAAAAAACGTGAGGTCAAGCCTCATTGACATTAAACACGCCCCCCCCAATCCATTTGAATTAGGCGCCCTTACGCCCGCCGTGTTTACACTACGCCGCCCTAAGTAAGGAGGTAAGTGCTTTCTGAATCATGTACTTTCCTCTCTTACTTAAGGCGGCGTAGTGTAAACACGCTAGGCTACGCCGTCCTTAACTTCAGGCGCCCCTACGTGAATCTACCTATTGGAGTCTACTCACATGGATCCAGACTTTCCTTTTTTGATAAATTATGCAAGTTTTCTGTTTGTATCACGATTGTTGAACTATTATGTATAAATTGGAATATGTGTAAAGTAAAAAATCATTTATATTCCAGAGTGGCATCTTATCCCTGAAGAAGATAATTGTTATAAATATTTTGAAATGCAACCTAAACCGAGTGGGCCAACCAGATATCCAATTGCAAGCTAAATCATCAACTATGTGGGATATCATTTGGATCACACTTCTTAGGGCCCTTTCCCATGTACGGATCCCGTGAGGATCCGTACCGCTCTTATCCGCTTGCTCAGTGAGGATCACTCCATTGATCCCTGCTGAGCCGGCAGATGACAGGGCGGTCCCTGCACACTTGGCAGGAACCGCCCTGTCAGATCTCCTCTCTCCCCTATGGGGGGCAAATCGGATGAACACGGACCTTCCATCCGTGTTCACCCGATCCGTTCTGCAGGATTTTCCTCCGTCTGCAGAATCTGACCATAGCGGAGACTAGGGCCGAAACAACTAATCGATTAATCGACAACTAATTGATTATGAAATTAATCGATTATGAAAATTGTAATCGATTAATCGGCTAGTAACAAAATGGGGGTAAAAAAACTAAAATTAGCCCTTTATAGTACAAAAAAGCAAATCGCTACTGTAAATATTACTTTGACTGTCCCACAGTAAAAGAAAGGGAACCCCTTACAGTAGGGATTATTTGCTCTTTTTGTACTTATTTTAGTTTTTTTAACCCCATTATGTTACTAAACATCTCAGGCCTGGGTTCACACCTCTGTTTTTTAGTGCTTTTTGCAGAAACACACTACAGTTCATTTCCATGTTTTCCTATGGGACATGTTCACATACATGATTTTTTTTTCCAGCTGCTGCATATTTGGAAAGGGCAAGGACTTTTTAACACAAAACGGTGCTATTTTTTTTTTGTTTAATATACTTTAATGGAGAAGCTGCAGAAAAGCATGTAATGTGTTTTTGCGGCAATTTGTGTTTTGTAATCTGCCCAACAACAAATTGGCCCAAATTTTTTTTTTTGAGGCTATTATCCGATTAATCGAAACAATAAATCGGCCAACTAATCGATTATGAAAATAATCGTTAGTTGCAGCCCTAGCGGAGACCAATGACATCGGGTGTCAGCGAATGTTTATCCGCTGACACCCGCTATCCCATAGGGATACATGTATGTCCGTATTTCATCCAAAAACAGATGCATGAAATACGGACTTACTGTCCGGACATGTGAAAGGACCCAAAATGTTGTAACCCAATTTTGTACGATATTTTATACTGTGTAACATGTGATGTATGTGGTTCAAACCTTGAAAATAAATGTTATAATAGCTTATGTTTGGGTTAGAAGTTGCCTTTAAAGTCCTATAAAGAGCAATTGTGGTTTTTCAGGTATAATTAGGATGGTGGCAACCACACCCGAGTCACACACAATTGTAAAAAAAAAAAAAGCACTACTGGATAAAGAGTTGGCCCAGGGGCAGAAAGGAATGATTTGCATGGCTTTTCCCCATTATCTTTCAGACTGCATTCACACCTGAGCGTTGAATTTTTGTGCCTTTTTTTTTGTACATTTTGTGGTTTCAGTTTTTTTGTATAGCATCTTCCAAGCATTTCGGAGCTTTGATGATTTTGTACTAGTCAATAGGGAAAACCGTCATCAGTTACTTCATCTGTTGCTGCTTCAAAAACATACCAATCTGCCCAAAATCGAGCAACAAAAAGTTCCAGACCTTTTTCTAAGCTCCAGGCGTTTGGCTTCAGGCATTTAAGAGTGGAGATGTGAACCCCTTCCATAGAAAATAATAGATAGGCATTTTGGAGCTCCGAGCTACAAAAGGCTCAGATGTTAAAGCGGGGGTTCACCCTATCGACGGGAAAAAAAATAAAATAAATTATTTTACCTTATAATCAGGCATTGTAGCGCGAGCTACAGTATGCCTGTCCCGAATTTTTTACCCCCGTACTCACCTTGTAGTCGTCCATCGAAGATACCGGGGAATGGGCGTGCCTCTGGAGACGGAGGATGATTGACGGCCGGCTCTGGCGCGTCACGCTTCTCCGGAAATAGCCGAAATAGGCTTGGTCTTCACGACGCGTGCGCATAGCCTGTGCGCAGGCGCCGTGAAGAGCCGAGACCTACTCCGGCTGTCTTCGGGGAGAGTGACGTGCCAGGGCCGGCCGTCAATCATCCTCCCTCTCCATAGGCACGCCCATTCCCCGCGGGAGCCGAAATCTACGATGGACGACTACAAGGTGAGTACGGGGTTAAAAAAATCGGGACAGGCATACTGTAGCTCGCGCTACAATGCCTGTCTCGATGGTAAAATCATGGGATTGTGGGTGAACTACCGCTTTAATGGGGCTTAAAATAGCTGCATACAAAAGGTTTTTTAACTTGAATGTATAAAAGGTAAAACACCTTCAGCTTTTAGAAGCAATTAAGCCTGGTGACAATGTTAGAGAGAGTACTGTAATAAATGTTTCTCTCTACAGGAACAAGCCAAAAGGAAAAATAATGTTGGGGATGTGAGGGCAAATTTGGGTATTGCCTAAATGTACACTTTAAGCTGCATGGACAGAAAAAATAAAAAAAGGATTAAATACGCTCAAAATAGTTTTGGCCAAAAAGAAAAAAGGGAATTGTCTGGTGGTCGTTGGGTCTTGTTGTTTTAAAATATTGCATACATCTGTTTCTAAAAGTCATATTAATAAAGCAGGAAAGTCAGAATATTATCCTCAGCAGCAGAGCTGTTCTGCAGCAAACAAAGATGTATTCTCTAGAGATGCAACAGGATGAATCCTACAAGCAGAGCCACCAGTGGGAAAATTTCATTAAGGGCTAGACAAAACACGGCATGCCAATAAATTAAACGTGTCTCAGTCCTCTTGAAGGGAAGAAAAAAAAAAACACAGGAAAACCTGCACTGTCTTTGTTACCTTACAGTAACCCTTCTAGAAGCACCAAAATAGGAGAAGACCTCTGGGTAATGCAACCTGGCCACTGTTTTGGTCAAATTAGCCTCATAGTGAAAGGTTGGTGGCTTTGACAGCATGGAATAGGCCACTGGGGTGACAGGGACACTGCTAAGGAACTGCAGCCCCCCCCCCCCCCCCCCATGAGGCATACATACCGACAGCAACTTCAAAAGGTCTTCGCACACAACACAAGTTGGCCATTCTGGCAGGCAATGTTCAGAAACTACCAGATAGCATCAGAACTTGCCACTATTGATGAAAGTTTCTCAAGCTGGCCAAACATTATACAAATTTCCGTAGATGGATCAAAATTCCACCGATTCAGCAGCTGGCCATAGATCGACTTCAGTACAGCCAGCCTGTCTGATTTATAGCATGCGATTACTGCTGGTGGCTATAGCTTCCAGCAGTGATCAGTGTGTTCTGCCAGCAGAGAAGACTCCCTACTGGCAGAACACAATAGTGCTGTGGGAGGAATTGCCCACCAACAATGACTGTGACCCATGGAAAGAAAATCGTATCATCTATGGTACAGGTGTCAAACACAAGGCCCACGGCCCTCAAAGCCATTTTATGTGGCCCTCGCACCTCTCCTATAGCTGCAGGAGAGCTCCAGCCCTCCTCCAGCCCCTGTACTTTCTGCTTTTAAGCAATGCACCCATCTTCCCAGCAGCAGCATAAGGAAAGGGGGGTGCACTGTGATGTAAGGGAGAGTGGGGGACTCAACTTCTGATGGTGAGGTGGCTCTTGACATCTAATGTAAGGGGAGGAGATGCGCTGGATATCTAATGTTACACATACAACCGACCCTTTTGAGGGCAATCATAATGCTGACGCAGCCCACGATGAAATTGAGTTTGACACCCCTGATCTATGGCTTGCTTTAGATTTACCTAGTGCAAGGGCCTGCCTGATTGCATACAAACTGAAAGAGTTTAGGTGTGACTTCATATTAGAGGGTTTTTGGTAAATCTAAAGGATTAAGGAAATTGTATAAATGTATGGCCAGCCTTCCAATGTTTATCTATATGCCTTCCCTGACTTTTAAGAAACTTCCCTGAAAAAGAAGATATAATAAAAATGGGACACCTCCTCAGCTCACTTCTAAGGGCCCTTTCACACGGGGCGGATCAGTAATGATCCGCCTCCGTGTGTACGTAAGCTCAGCGGGGATCGCTCTGTAAAATCCCCGCTGAGCCGTCGGCTGACAGGGCGGTCCCCGCACACTGTGCCGGGACCGCCCTGTCTTTTCTCCGCTCTCCCCTATGGGGGGGATCGGATGAACACGGACCGTGTGTCAGTGTTCATCCGATCCGATGACTGAAGAAAAAAAAAATAGGATTTTCTTCTGTCCGCAAAATCGGATCTTTGCGGAGGCGGGTGATTGCGGGTGTCAGCGGATGTTCATCCGCTGACACCCGCAATCACATAGGGACCAATGTACCATATTTATCGGCGTATACCGCGCACTATTTTGCCCTGAAAATCAGGGCAAAATCGTGGGTGCGCGGTATACGCCGATACCCGCTTTCCCGCCACGAGTTTGAATACTGCTCCAGCAAATACCGAGCGCAGTACACTCGTGTATCTTCGGGCAGTCTCGGCGCTTCTGGCACTGACGTCCGAGGTGTACAGGACGTCAGCGCGAGAGTTGCCGAGCCTGCCCGACGATACACAAGTGTACTGCGCTCGGTATATGTCGGCACAGTATTCAAACTCGGCGCGGGAAACGAGCGGGGAGGACGCGAGGACGCCGCAGAAGGACGCCGGACCCGACGAAGAGGACACCCGAAGCCGCAGACGGACCCCGGACCCGACGAAGAGGACCCCCACCCGACGAAGAGGACACCCGAAGCCGCAGACGGACGCCGGACCCAACGAGGCCGCCGATGGATGCCGCGCAAGACACCAAAACTGTAAGTACAAAGAAAACTTTTTCCACAGGATTCGGGGCAACTTTAGGGGTGCGCGGTATACCGCAATAAATACGGTATGTCCCGTTTTCATCTGCAAACGGATGGATGAAAATGCGGACATACGGTCTGCACATGTGAAAGGGGCCCAACAGTCACTACTAATCAGGAGAGCATTCCCATCGAGTGTCCAAAATCCTCAATGTCATACTCCATGGTTTATCTGAAGGAGGAACGTGAACGGGGCAGCAGGCCAACAGCTGTTATGAGAAGGAAGAGATTACAATTTATGCTTGCTGGCAATGTTGGGATAGATTATTATGAGACTGCGATGATTATAATAGAAACAAGCTTCCCATTTAATTCTCAACTAAATCACTTTTTGTTTGCCATAATGTCAAAGTGTAAAAAATGGAAACTTTTATACTTCAATGCAACCAGTGTAAGCCCTTTAGATTGGTATCGGCCTTTTACTTCCTTGCTGTACTACAGTTACATTATAGTGGTAGTAAACCGCAGTTTTTTTCCCTAAACCCGCAAGGTAAAGGCATAATGTGCTAGTATACATTGAATACTAGCAAACTGTATTATGAAATACTTACCTTAGAACAAAGCTCTTCAGCGCCGCTATGTAACCACTGACAGTAGCTTCAAACTTCACCGGTCTTTTACCCGGGTTCGTGTCTTCCGGGCCAATCTGATTGGCCACGTCGCAATGTCGTCACTCCCACATGTCACGGACCGTGGCATGGAGCTCTGAAGGGATGGCACGGGTATGCCGTCCCTTCAGCATGCATGTGCCGGTGACATTACCGGCTGCATGTAGTGTGAATATCTCCTAAACCGTGCAAATTTAGGAGGAGATCGTCACTGTGCCTACAGGTTACCTTATTATAGGCTTACCCGTAGGTACAAGTGACAAAAAAGGGTATACTTCCACTTTACTGTATTTTAAATACATATTTGATGTTATACAGGTGCTCTTTCTGCCTGTAGACACCTAGACCAGCCATTAGACAGAGCAATGGGTTGCAGGAAAGAAAAATCACTCAATTCAGCCATCAACACAGACAATGCTGACAGGGGAACCATTGTGTTATCTTGGGGGGGGGGGGGGGGGGGGCAGCAGCTATAACAGCCGCTAGCAATCGTGTGTAAAATCCAACAGGCTGGTTGATCAATCGATCATCTTGGGTACATTCCGATTATAACTTGGCAAACAGCATTGCCCGGATTGGGGATTAGTGTTTCAATAGCGAATATTCATTCGCTGTTGTAACCCCTAGGTGGGCTCTTAGCACAATGCCCCTATAATAAGGCTTACCTGTAAGTATAAAGAATGACTGCAGGACCTTGCCGGACAAAAGTCTCCCGCGCGCAAGCGCTGGAGCAGCAATACCCGGAAGACACGCCGAGGCAAGATGACATCTCCCTCGGCGTGGACCAGGTAAGTTCTCCTAACCTCGTTCCAAGGTAAGTATTTCATAATGAGCTAGTATGGCTTTTGCATTTCAGGTATGAAAAAAAAACACACACACACACACACACACACACACACACACACACACACAAGCTGAACCCAGCGCATTATTTAATGGAGTATTAGAGGTCTGTCTGCATCTAATCTATATTTAGTTGTGGATTTTCTCCTGGGCATACATGTGTTATGGCTATCAGCTGGTATTTGGCATTATCTTGTTTGGTTCACATAGAAGCAAGCTATTCCTGGAAACGCAGTTTTCCCTTCTGGAACAAGCGTCACCTCAACCGTACGGAACAGGAATGAAATGTCCTTTAGGAAAGAGTCCGGGGTCACCCGTAGAGATCTTTTTATTATGTAAAAGAATGAATGATTTTTTCCCCCACCATGTCTGGGTCTCACCAAAAGCAATAACAGGTTTTAAAAGGGCCAAGTTACACCTATGCTTCCCCAATACATACATACATACATACATACATACATACATACATACATACATACATACATACATACATTTAAATATGGTCTTAAGTTCTTTTTAAAAAAAAAATGGTTCCTGTCAGCTTCACTTTATCTGGGGCTGTCAGGTGTAGTTTGGGCGGGTAAAAGCCTAACTTTGGGCGGGAAAAATGTGAATTTGAGCGGGAAGGTCACGTGTTTCCCGGGCTTTGAAAGTCACATTTTTCCCGGGCTTAATACACATGTATGGGGCTATATAAGTCCACTACCCTGAGGCCTTAACCAGCTGCAACTTGGAACAGCGTGGTGTGCTCCTACCCCCACCCCCCCTGCCGCAGCACCTGTTATGTGGTATGTCACCCTTGAAGACAAGGGGGGACTTTGTATTTATTTATTATTTATGGTATTTGCTCGAGTTCTATGACTGAGCGAGATCTTGAGAGAGAATTTAAATATTGAAAGATTTATTAAGAATTTAAATAATATTAAATGGAATATATATATATATATATATATATATATATATATATATATATATATATTTATATTACACATACACACACCAGTAAAGGTGCTGCGGCCATTTCTATTACCAATTAAAAAAAAAAAATTATGGGCATTAGTTGAATTTATTTGGTACAGCTTACATTCCCATGTCTCCCTGCCTGCGATTAGCACAGCGCCGACTTCCTGGCGGGCTCTGCACGTGGGCTGTGTGAACACGCCGGAGCTCATCCTCATCTGTGGACTGGGGGGGTGACTTTTTGTGGCGCAGATGTTGCCAAATATGATACAATGTGAACGTGTCCATTTGCACAACGATCTATCGGCAGCCAGATTGTGCGCACTCATAATGGGCCGTCATCTATTGTCTGATATTTACCTTTATTCATCAACCGTCTGCATAATGGTGTTTTCACTTCAACTATTTTGGGCGGGACACAAAGGACAGATAGGTGTGACAACCATCCCATTACACGAGGTTTACTTTGTTTGAAGGCAGTGTTGGGACTGATAACATAATCAAGCAAATCAAAGGTTTGTTTTGGCACTGGTTTGAGAAAGGGAAAAAAAAACACACACGTCTCCCCTTCCTTTGGGCCTGGAGCAGGAAGACGGCAGTGTGGTGTTCAGCTTTGTTTACATCTGTATGCAGCAGTATAGAAGTCTATAGGGGCCCATTCACACAGCTGTGTCTGGTAGCAGAATGTGCTTTATTTAGCAGCATAAAAATAAATAAAAGAAGATATAGGGCGAATGTATCATAGATTTAGCTTGAAGATGGTGGTTAAAACACAGACTGCAGAGGTGAAGGGGACAAGAATAGAAGGATTCGAGTAGGGTTGTCCCGATACCGATACTAGTATCGGTATCGGGACTGATACCAAGCATTTCCCCAAGTACTTGTACTCGGGGAAAATGCTCCGATACTTTACCAATACCTGAATCCTCCTCCAGTCCCCCCATCCATTCTGCTCTCTTCCTCCGTGCTCCTGTGTCCCCCCTCCATGCTCTTGTGTCCCCCCTCCGTGCCGCTGCCGTTCTGCTCTCCCCCTCCGTGCCACTGCTCTCCTCCATTCTGCTCTCCCCCCTCCATGCTCCGTGTCCCCCCTCCGTGCCGCTGTTCTCCCTTCTGCTCTCCCCCCTCCATGCCGCTGCTGTTCTCCCTTCTGCTCTCCCCCCTCCGTGCCGCTGCTGTTCTCCCTTCTGCTCTCCCCCCTCCGTGCCGCTGCTGTTCTCCCTTCTGCTCTCCCCCCTCCGTGCCGCTGCTGTTCTCCCTTCTGCTCTCCCCCCTCCGTGCCGCTGCTGTTCTCCCTTCTGCTCTCCCCCCTCCGTGCCGCTGCTATTCTCCCTTCTGCTCTCCCCCCTCCGCGCCGCTGCTGTTCTCCCTTCTGCTCTCCCCCCTCCGTGCCGCTGCTGTTCTCCCTTCTGCTCTCCCCCCTCCATGCCGCTGCTGTTCTCCCTTCTGCTCTCCCCCTCCAAGCTCTGTGTCCCCCCTCCGTGCCGCTGCTGTTCTCCCTTCTGCTCTCCCCCCTCCATGCCGCTGCTGTTCTCCCTTCTGCTCTCACCCTCCAAGCTCCGTGTCCCCCCTCCATGCTGCCGTTTCCCCCCTCCCTGCTCTGTGTCCCCCTCCATGTCCTCCTCCTCCCCATCTGTCAGGATGGAGAGCGGCGGTAGGAGCCGCAAAACCCGGCTCCTACCTTTTCTCAATGAACAGAGTCAGTGATCAGTAAAAAATAATACATATGGAAATAAAAAAACACACTGACAACCATTCCCCCCCCCCCCCCAAGAAAGCATTGTAAAAAAAAAAAAAAAAAAAAAAAAAAACATTGTGAAAAATGTAAATTGTAAAATAAAAAAAAATACTGACACATGACATAAAAAAAAAAAAATACCGGTATCGGCGAGTACTTGAAAAAAAGTATCGGTACTTGTACTTGGTCTTAAAAAAGTGGTATCGGGACAACCCTAGATACGAGTATATATGGAACTGCAATAGAGCAGGTAAGTAGAACTTGTTTGTTATTTTTTAGACATAAAACCAAGACTTTACAATCACTTTAACATATTGTATACAGAATACAATATGTTAAAGTGATTGTTATTTTTATAGACATAAAACCAAGACTTTACAAACAAGTTATACTTACCTGCTCTATTGCAGTGGATTTAAAAGATTTTTGGGTACCATAGCTTGGTGCCATTTCACAGGCATACGTCATTTTAAAGCACGCCATGTTAGGTATCTCTTTACTCGAAGTAACATCTTTAAAATTTTACCAAAAAATTGGGTATTATATTGCGTTTGTGTGCAAAAAAAAGGATTCCCAAAAAAATTGCATTGGGGGAAAAAAAAAGCCGCCACTGGTGGTAAAGGGTTAACACCTCTGTCAGGCTTTTATTCATTTCTATGTCCCCACAGGGGAGACTCATCCTACTTATCAGATAGTGATGGAAAATCCAGGATGTTAAGCCGCCGCCAGAACAGAGAGGATTATTTCCAATGGAGACATTAGTTCTAGTTCTAGTGCAAAGTGAAGAGATTTTCTCACTTCCTGTTGTGTCTACAAATGTTTTTTTTTAGCTTTAGATATGTGAAGCTCCAAATACTGGCAGAGCATGACTTGCCATCTAAGGCTGCATTCACAACGGAGCGTCGGTCGTTTTGTCGCGCGTATTCATGCTTATTTGCGCGTTTGCATACAGCAACGTCCGACGTTTTTGTACTTCGAAGTTTTTTATTTTAGCCAATAGGAAAAATTATCATCTTTTCATCACTTGTTGCTATGTTTTTAGATATTTTTTAGCTTCTGCCTGGGTGAAAAGTTCTATTGATTAAAGCGACGAAACGCCCGTAGCAAACGCTCGTTGTCGCGCTAGACGCTTGAATCGAGCGTTTCCATTACTTTCTATGGGAAATGGAAACGCTCAAATACGCCCAAACCGCCCTATACGCGCGACAAAAAAGGGTCCGGAACCTGTTTGAGCTTCAGGCATATTGGCGTGCAGATGTGAACCATCTCCATAGGGGATAATGTATTTTTTCCCCTCTAGCGTATTTGAGCGTCGCGCTTCAGGCGACAAAACGCTCAGGTGTCAATGCAGCCTTAGGCCCCATTCACACCTCCGCGACAAAACGCCCAACGCCGGACGCTCGTGCCGCTGGAGGGGAGAATTCCCATTGCTGTCTATGAGATGGTTCACATCTCATAAACGCCTGCCGCCTGAAAAAAAAGTCCCGGACCCTTTTTTTCAGGCGGTATTGGCATTCGGCCATACAAAGCAATGGGAAGACTTTGTTAAAAAAAAAAAGTTACACACTCGCGGCAAAATACGCGGCGTATCTTGTCGCGGAGGTGTGAATGCAGCCTAAGGCTCCATTCACACCTAGGCGTTTTCACGCCCGACGCTATTGCAGCCTGCAATACGCTGGAGGGGTGATTTAACATTGTCGGCTATGGAGATGGTTCACATCTCCACGCCGAACGCCGAAACGCCTGAAGCTCAAAACAAGTCCCTGACCCTTTTTTTCAGGCGTCTTCGGCGTTCGGCCATATTACACAATGTGTAATCACCCCTCCAGCGAAAATCGCGGTAAAAAACACTGCGTTTTGTCGCGGCAAATCACGCCGCAATTTGTCGCGGCAAATCACGCCGCAATTTGTCGCGGCAAATCACGCCGCAATTTGTCGCGGCAAATCACGCCGCAATTTGTCGCGGCAAATCACGCCGCAATTTGTCGCGGCAAATCACGCCGCAATTTGTCGCGGCAAATCGCGGTAAAAAACGCCGCAAATCGCCTAGCTGTGAATGCAGCCTAAAACTCCATTCACAGGCATCACGATGAAGAGGACATCTACAGAGAGATTTGTCCCATAGCAAGCATTTTCTTCCATTGTAGAATGAGGGAGAGAAAAATAACATGTTATAGGTGGCTCTTGTGCCAGAAATACATTTTCCCAACATAAATATTGATAAATATGACCTGAAGTGATCTACAAGCACGCTCCCTCCCAGCAGGTATACAGAAGACGCATGGTACCCAGTGTCCGGGGCCAAATATATCCCAGGAATTCATAAACACACCATGTGCAGGACTGAAGAAAGAATGTAGATCTGTTTTATACCAACATGATTGTCTGCACCCAGCAGAGGCAGAACATGGACACTTACAGGATTCTGCTGAGTAATAAATACTGGGAGGGGATAAACATAAAAATGCCACAACCTAAAAACTAGACTACAACTACAAATACTAAAAAGAAGCGCTGGAAATTCAAGGGGAACTCCAGTTTAAAAACTGTTTTACAACTTAAAGCGGTATTTAACCCAAAAAACAAACCTTTATTATTTTGCAGCTTACCAACTCTTAGATGTGGTTGGCTGCATTAGTTTTCTTTGTTCGGCTTCATGTGGTTGGCATGGCACAGTGATGAGAATTGATGGGCACAGCGAGGCTGCAATTGATGGGCACAGCAAGGCTGCAATTGGGTTTTTTTTTTTTCATTTGTTTGCGCTCCCCAAAATTTTTGAGCACCAGCCGCCACTGGTGGAAGCCTAAAAAAAAAAAAGAAGACTAATGCAGCCACCAGATCCAATGACTGGTAAGCTGCAATATATTACATTTTTTTTTTTTATTTAATTTCAATACTGCTTTAATCCAATGTAAGTAGACAATGATGTATGAGGGAGAGAGAGAGGGAGGGGGGAAGAAATAACAAGAGATAAAGAGAGAAAAAAAGTGTTACTGCCCAGATCAATAGGTGAAAACGGAGGGAAAAGGCAAAAAAAATAAAAATATAAAAAAGCTAAAGGGAAAAACGAATGCAGCCGCCACATTAAATGACTTAAGGCTAGGTTCAAACTCCTGCGAATCAAAATCGTGCAATTTTACCACGATTTCGCTGCGATTCGCGGCCACGATTTCAGGGAATAACAGTCCATAGAGCTGAATTTGCATCGCACACGGATCAAACTTGCACAGGACCCTTTTTACCCCCGCAGCTTAGATTTGCACTGCACTGATGTGAGCTGCACTAATGGAAAACAATGTTATTTTAATGACTTGTGAATTAGAGAAATCGCAACGGCTCAAATTCGCAATAGAATTCGCAGCAGTGTGAACTGGGCCTTAAGTTGCACCATATTACATTTTTTGTTCTAGGGTTTAATATCGCTTTGAAGTAAACCAATGCTTTGCCAGTACACAGGTTCATTGTATCACTGTTATAAGCTGTCAAGCAATGCTTGTTGATCCAAGGAATATCCGATTGCCTCTCGGGGGATCAGGAAACAATTTTTTCCCCTGCTGCAGCAAATTGCATCATGTTTTTTTTTTGTTGCCTTCCTCTGGATCAACTATGGGTATAGGATTCCCCCTCCCCCTTTTATTGGATGAACTATATGGACTTGTGCTTTTCTCAACTAGACTATGTAAACTGTATATAGTTTGTAATTATATAGTTATAACAAGGGCTGACACATGCAGTCTGCATAGCCCGTTATCAATCCTCATCTGCTAGTGAAACAAGCCTTGTAGCAGTAGAGGAAGCAAAAAACAATCATGAACCACATTAGTCAGTGTAGTCACCCTGGCTGGGCTATGCGTTTCTATTGATGCACACAGTGTAGGGAGACAACACTAGTCTCTGCGTGCAGGGGTTGCTCCTTATGACACTGCAAGAGAAAAAGGACACCATGAAACAGGAAAACCGGGGCAGCAATTAAACTGGCCTACACTGGAGCATAGCTACATTAGTTAGTCAGGCTGAAAAAAGACAACTAGTTCAACCATAAAAAAAAAATTAAATAAAAAATATCATATAATCCCATATACCCACAGTTGATCCAGAGGAAGGCAAAAAAAAAAAAAACCAACAGCAGAGCATGACCCAATTTGCTACAGCAGGGGAAAACAAATCCTTCCTGATCCCCCGAGAGGCAATTGGATTTCCCTGGATCAACTTTACCTATAAATGTTAGTACTCAGTTATATTTTGTACATTTAGGAAATTATGCCTTTCTGGCGGTATGATTCTTTCAGAAAAAAGGTGCTGAAAGCGGTACCATTATTTGCAAAGAAATTTGGCGTTTTATACTGTAGGCCTGTAATTCTTAGGAATAACTCACTTAAATCTGTCCAAACAAGAGAGTCTAGTAGGCATCCCGGGTATGAATTTTTTTTTAAAAACAAAATAAAATAATTATAAATAATTATAACAAATAATAATATCATTCTAATAAAAATTATTCAATAATGTAATCAACTCAAAATCACTGAAATTTGCTCAGTTGTAGAATTGTCGCTGTCATTACTTTTATTTTTTTATGACGAATTTCCCCACAAATCGCTATCGCACAATTCTGCAAGTGATTATAACTTATTATCGCTGTTTTCTAGCTGCTCTAAAACCATTTTTGACATAAAGGGACACTTTTGGTTGCTATGGACAATCTACAGTTTGCAGGCAGAAAGAACAGTTTTTATTATATAAAAGTACATGTAGGGCACTGGGCAGACCACTAGGGACAAGGGGGGTGTGTATTTTTTACATACAGTACTGTAATCTATAAGATTACAGTATACTGTATGTAATGTGTTTGTTTACCTTTTAGGATTTGGCGCCCTTCTCCGCCCCCGTGCGTCGTAACGTCGCAGGGAACTGAGATCGGCGGCACAGGAGGTCCCGCTCGCTCACGCAGCGAGGTGGCATCGCTGGATCCAGGGACAAGGTAAGTAAACTAAGCCTGTGGATTCAGCGAGGCGAGCCCAAGTCTGACTCGGGGGTTACCGATCGTAGCCAAAAAATCTCACCCCGAGTCAGACTCAGGAATACCGCCAGGGGGGGTTAAATCAATCTACTGAGCTGGCCAGAACCACCTCTGCAGGGAGTCTGTTCCACATTTTCACAGCTCTTACTGTGAAGAAACCTTTCCGTATTATATATTTGTACATGTGGATAATATCCCCCCTTAATCTCCTCTTCTCAAGAGTGAATAAATGTAGTTCTTCTAATCTTTCCTCATAGCTGAGCTCCTCCATTCCTCTTATCAGTTTGGTTGCCCTTCTCTGCACTTTCTCCAGTTCCCCGATATCCTTTTTGAGAACTGGGGCCCAAAACTGAACTGCATATTCCAGATGAGGTCTTACTAATGATTTGTACAGGGGCAAAATTATATCTCTGTCTCTGGAGTCCATACCTCTCTTATACAAGAAAAGGACTTTCCTCGCTTTGGAAACCGCAGCTTGGCATTGCATGCCATTATTGAGCTTATGTTCTACCAAAACCCCAGCATAGGTGAAGATTAAAAGCTAAAGAAGCTACAAGTGCTTAAAAACTGAGGAGGAGTTAAATATCACTTTAAGGCCGGAATCACACTAGTGCGTTGCTTTTTTGAGCTGCGTTGTCGTTGCAGATTTCTCTAGAAGGTGTTCTGCAGATCAACTGCGGTTTAGTTGCAGATCAGGTGCGAATTTGGAGACCTGGGAGAACTTCCGGGTGAGAGGAGAGTGGGGGAGAATTGTATTGAGCTGAATGAGAGAAACTCCTGCAGAGAACTGAACACATGTGCGAATTAGATGCGTACCCATAGAAGATAATGGGACTGAATTCGCACCGCAAGACATAAAAACCGCATGCGGTTTGGAGGCAATACGCAGTGCGGATGCATCGCACATATGTGAACCAGCCTCATTGAAAACAATGTATTTTGAAATGTCCTGCGAATTAGATGTGGTTTAAACCGCACTCAATTCGCATAGGTGTGAACCTAGCCTAAAGCTCACAGGAAATGAGAAGGATACGCATTTCTGGCAAAAATAAATCAGAATTTTCTGTTTCTGCCGAAAGTTGAAAACAAATGCAGCCACCAGGGGCGGACTGACCATTCGGGCATCGCCACTAGGGGGCCCCATCAGGGTTGCCAGCATCAGTAAACCAGGGACAGTATGTAAAAATCTGTGTTTTTTTAAATCCCAAGATTATAGCTGCCCCGCCTCTCCAGTATCTTTTCAGGGTGTGTGTGGCCCCATAATCTATTGCCCGGGGCCCCATAAATTGTCAGTCCGCCCCTGGCAGCCATGTGTTAATCCTGTCAATAATCCAGTAAACTGATAACTCTGCCATCATCGTTACCAGTCCACCCCTATAAAAGATGGTGGGGGGGAAAAAAAAAAGAAAAAAAATCTAATGCAGGAGAGGGAGAGGCACTAATAATAAAAGAATTGTAGGACTGGTAAGCTATAATATTTATTTGTTCTTGGCTTTATGATCACAATACAGGTTCCCCAGTCACCGCTTGTTGACTTGCTGGCTAATCATTGACTGCATTTTCACATTGCTCGACTCTGGTCACTCATTAATGAACATTATTATTCTTCAGGTATGCACTAAGGCAGGGGTGCCCAATCAGTGGCCCGCAGAGCCCTCTGATGTGGCCCACGACCTCCTGCTCCAGGATGGTATAGAATACGGTTATTAAAGGTCAGTTTATTACTAAAATCACAGTGTCTATATGGGCATATCTGTTCTGCGGTGGTTACTGGGCTGCTTTCAAACTAATCCTCAGATGCAGAGCAGCGCACCTGCGGGGTACCTGCACTGAGCCATAGACTTCTGTTATTTCCTGCGAGTTTGGTGAGCTTTCTGAAAGTGCACCAAATTTGCAGAATATAATAGAAGTCTATTGCAAAGTGCAGAAAAGCCAAAAGGTACACTGCGTTGCACCCGCAGTGTGGGTAAACCGCAGCTAATCAGTGTGAAAGCAGCCATGGAATCCTTTCACACTGTCAGTCCGACCCAATTGGACCCTCCATTCACCTCCAAGGAGTGGCAGATGTAAACCGACTTGTGTCCTACCTCCAATCCGATCCGGCTGTGTCCGTGTCTGCTCTGCATATGCAGAGTGGACATGGACCTGCCATCCGCTCCCTCCGCTGATTGTGGCCAGTGACCAGTTACCAAGTTGCTTAAGTGGCCCTTCTGGAGCAGACGCCATTGAGGCGGGGTTCTTTTCCGGTGTGGCGCCCACACATCACGGCTCCCCGGCGAGATGGCCTACCAGGCCGGGGTGCACGTGCCACGCGGTGTTCCTGGTTCCGGGACCATGTTGGCCCAGAACATTTAAAGCTGTGGCGGGGCCCCAGTAATCGACTGGTTCCCCAATCCCGAGGAAAGATCCCAAGCAAGATAGCCCTTCAAAATCCCGAGGAAAGATCCCAAGCAAGATAGCCCTTCAAAAGGTTGGGAACCCCTGCACTAAGTGCAGCGCTCACCCCCGAAGGAGCCGCTGGTTATAGATTGGGTGGCATGTTACCTCTGTGACTCCGCCGTCTAGGGTAGTTGATGAGAGCCAAAGTAATGGAATGTCCACACAGCAGGTGTCTTTTCTTGTGCTTTTATTTTACCCAACACAGTAAACAGTAAGGCCGGAATCACACTAGTGCGTTGCTTTTTTGAGCTGCGTTGTCGTTGCAGATTTCTCTAGTGGGTGTTCTGCAGATCAACTGCGGTTTAGCTGCAGATCAGGTGCGAATTTGGAGACCTGGGAGGAGTTCCGGGTGAGAGGAGAGTGGGGGAGAATTGTATTGAGCTGAATGAGAGAAATTCATGCAGAGAACTGAACACATGTGCGAATTAGATGCGTACCCATAGAAGATAATGGGACTGAATTCGCACCTGAGCCGCACCGCAAGACATAAAAACCGCATGCGGTTTGGAGGCAATACGCAGTGCGGATGCATCGCACATATGTGAACCAGCCTCATTGAAAACAATGTATTTTAAAATGTCCTGCGATTTGGATGCGGTTGAAACCGCACTCAATTCGCTTAGGTGTGAACCTAGCCTAAAACTTGAGGTAGATAGCAAAGATGGATGAGGAGAAGAAATAGCAGATTCAGGCTTAACAGTACGGAAGCAGTCCTGCTTCCAACGACACTTTACTCACGTCGCCACTCCAGCCGGAGTGGGTATAGTGTACCTGGACAGGCCTCTCACACTGACCTGGCAGCCAGAGTATCACTCAGAACTGTGAGGGAAACAAGTCTCTGCCACAGACCCTCCCTAGAACTTAGATCACGGAGAAATCCTCCTTAGTAATATTTGTGCCTGGATTTCCTTCAGGTAGTTCTCAATTGGGTCACCGACTGACAGGTGGCTGACATGCACCCCTTTCAGTGTCCGGTTACCTTGATCCCCGATGGATTGTCGAGGCCCTATTGGATTGCCTGCCTCTCCTCAGGCTGACTCCCCACCGAACAGCTATCTTGCTTGGGATCTTTCCTCAGGATTGGGGAACCAGTCGATTACTGGGGCTCCACCACAGCTTCAAATGTTCCGGGCCAACATGGTCCCGTAACCAGGAACACCACGTGGCACGTGCACCCCGCCATCTCGCCGGGGAGCTGTGATGTGTGGTCACCCTAAAGGTGGGCGCCACACCGGAAAAGAACCCCGCCTCAATGGCGTCTGCTCTAGAAGTACCCTCCCCCAGCATGCCCCGCGAGGGAAACTCCCTCCTGATTGGCTGCTGGCAAAAGGCACCTCAGTCTGGTCTCCACTGGTGCCACCTGTCGCCCCGGGGTGGTACAGCACCCGGTAACAACAGAATGAGCCCACAGCACAGCCCAGCTGAAACAGAGGCCCTAACGAATAATTACAATTAGAATCAGAGTCAATTACACTCTGATTATCCCTTAACTTTTAATAGCACCGGTACTTGGAAGTACACAGGCGCTACATAAGGAAAGGGTAATGTTGAAGTAATGATTACTAAAACAACCTGATGAGCAGAATCCAAAGTAGCCTCCAAGCTCAGCCTATCATTAGTGTTCTAGATATTATCCAGTGCAGGGTTTCTCTGCCTTTTTGAGACCAGGGCCTAGTAAATTCCGTGGTGGATATTTTGTCAGATCCGATCTCAGGATCATGGTGACGTACTCTTAGTAAATATACCTCTTTAATTTCCTTCGTGTTTTCTGTAACTTTTCCTTTCCTACAACTTGTCCTGATATACTGATGTGTCCATTGGAGCAACATTCCTATTTGTATTACTGGGTATCATCGGTAACATCTTTGTTTTAAAGGTGGTATCATTTGTTATAGTTACCAATATCGGATTAATACAAGTTTCTTTTCTGTATAAATAAATTTAATTGTTTTCTCTTTTCGCACCGTTATCTTTCGTTTTAATTCTTATATGGACAAAAGGTTTTAATCACTTATTTTATGTATCATTAAAGCGGTGGTTCACCCTTAAAAACACATTTCTACCATTAAATCCAGCATACTAGCGTGAGCTACAGTATGCCTTTATTTATTTATTTTGCGCCGTACTCACAGTTTAATCCCATAGTTAAGTTTCAGACTCCCCGCGGGGAATGGGCGTTCCTATGCTGAGGGGAACATGATTGACGGCCGACTATGGCGCGTCACGCTTCTGGAAATTAGCCGGAGTAGGACTCGGCTCTTCACGCCAAGTCCTATTTCGGCTATTTTCGGGAAGCGTGACGCGCGATAGCCGGCCGTCAATCATGTTCCCCTCTGCCTAGGAACGCCTACTCCTCGCGGGGACTCTGAAACGTAACTACGAGATTAAACTGGGAGTACGGCGCAAAAAAATAAAATAAAGGCATACTGTAGCTCGCGCTAGTATGCTGGATGACATGGTAGAATTTTTATTTTATTTTTTTAGGGTGAACCCCCGCTTTTAGTAGGTATGAAAATATGAGGCTTAACACAATATAACATAACATATGTAAATAGGTCAGATTTCCATAAATAGAAAAAATATTCTAGCAAGAAAGCCAGAACACAAAGAAGGACTAGATGGAAAAAATACTGACTAGATAATTATCTGAAAATACATAATTTAATAATATTAAAATTACATGATTATTCATATGTAATTTTAATATTATTAAATTTTGTATTTTCAGATAATCATCTAGTCAGTATTTTTTCCATCTAGTCCTTCTTTGTGTTCTGGCTTTCTTGCTAGAATATTTTTTCTATGAACCCCCGCTTTAAAGCGGGGTTCCCATCACATTTTTCAATTTTTAAACATATCTGCTTTCATCTCTCGTTGTAAATGTCAATATAGTGTCACTTACTATTTAAAAAAGTTCCGCCGAGTTATTCAAAAGGAACACTTTATATTGTTGTTCTGCAGAACGTTCTCATTTTGCTTGTGGGCATTGTGAAGCCCACAAGCAATTACTTCCGGGAATAGTGTGGATGACTAAGCTGAAAGGGCCGCCCGTCCCGTCCCGCCCTGCCCCATTCTCGTGCGTCCGCAATAAAACTGCAGTGCCGCGCCATCAAACACTTGGGTTGCCATCACAGTGCACGCCGTTGTGATGGCAACCCATAAACATCAACAAGCCGGGAGACACAGGGGAAGCGCACGGCATCCTGGGACTTGACATCAGGATCCGAGGTGAATAGGAAGGCAGATTTCGTGGGACCGCATAGCAACAGGCATTTCGAGGTGAGTAAAACATTTTTTTTCCTTTTTCAGGTCTAAGCTACAATATATTTTATAAGTTATATTTTTGATGGAAACTCCACTTTAATCATTTAAGTGAGGTATAAACATTTCCAACACAATGTGTATTCTTTTTTACAGTGTTTGGAATCTGACAGTGGCAGAAAGTGGCAAAACACCCCAAAAAATTTTTTGGTCAAAAAGTGCTACGCTCAGGAGTGACAGTGACTATACAAAACACTTTAGGTCAGCTCACCAGTATCTACACACAGTGCCGATCCTGATCTCCCTGGGGCCCTAAGCAAAATTACATTAAAGTTGGGAAGCGGGGGGGGGGGGGGGGGGGGGGGGGAAACCTGCAGAAAATGAAATGTCACATTAAAGATTAAGCGGGGGAAGGCAATGTTCTGCTGTCGAAAATGACATCTTACATTAAAGTGAGGAGCGGGGGGTGCTGACTCCTTACCTCTTCTCCCATGCAGCCAGCGAGTTAAGAGGGGGTGAGGGGCCGAAAATTACTTCTCACCAAACGGGGCCTCTAGTCATTTGGGGGCCCTCTGCAGCTTTGTTGGGGCCCCAAGCGGCTTGCATAGTGAGCCCAGGGTCGCCATCAGGGGGGTACAGGCAGTACACCTGTAAGGGGCCCGGAGGTCCCCAGGGGCCCGGATGGCAACCCCCTTTAAACAAAAAAGGGCCCCAAATGACAACCCCCCATTTTTTTTTTAAATAAAAAAAAATATATATTGAATATATTTTTATTTTATATTAAAGGGCCATTTTTTTTTTTTTTTTTTTTTTAGAGGTCCGGAGATCCCCAGATGACAACCCCCCCTTTTTTTATATATATTTTTGTATGTATGTATGTATTATTATAATTAAAGGACCCAGAGGTCCCCGGATAGCAACCCCCATATATATATATATATATATATATATATATATATATATATATATATATATATATATATATATATATATATATATATATATATATATATATATATATATTAAAGGGCCCCATGTGGCAAACCCCCTTTATATATATATATATATATGTGTGTGTATTTTTTTATTATTAAAAGGGCGCAGAGGTCCCGGATGGCAACCCCCCCTTTTTTGTAATTTCTTAATAAAAAAAAAGACCCCTTTTTTTATATATATTTTTCTTTATTTCTTTCTTTTGTAAAGGGCCCCCCCGATTCTCAATTCGCGGCAGCCCCCCCCTGCTTCTCAATTTCAGGCGACAGCACCCCCCCCCCCCGATTCTCTGCCTTAGGGGGCCCATGCCTGAAGCTGTGTAAGGGGCCCCATAATTCCTGATGGCGGCCCTGAGTGAGCCTATAGGGCGGATCAGCCCTGTCTACACATACTGCCCCCACATAGAATACCATATGACCTCCAAAATTATGCCCACTTCTAGGATATTTTTTTTGAACGCTGCCACTTTCCAAAGCAAGGGACATTAGTTCCCAAAAGAAAAAGTCATATGAGAAAAACATGGTAGACATCCAATTAAATAAGAGAACCACTCACACATTCAGTCAATAATAATGTATAGAAAATGTACAAGTAAAGCACACTTTACATAATTACTAGATAAATAATGCATCAGATCGGCCCCAGATAAAATCTGATACATTTTCACTTAAAAGAGCCGCTACGATTTCCAGAATTGCCCAAATAAATTATATATTACTTCACTCTGCAACCACAAACCCCAAATCAGGAATGTTAGTCACCCATTAGACATCCCCGGCTATCTGAAGGTTACACACAACAGAAGACGTCTACAAGGAAAATCAGATCCTCAGATGTCACAGGCAGTCATTGACCCAAAGTAAAGTCAGCAAGTCATCTGCTTCCCACCACAAATCACATAACACAATGATATCCACAGTGATTGAATAACAGTCATAAATTATACTAGAGAGCATGCATGTGTTAAATAATGAAATATATTAGTGCTTGCATCTTAGGAACTGGAGAAACGCTGCAATAAAATGTAAGATTTAAACCAAGGATAATCCCAACATCATCTCTGCTTAAACCAATATAAAATGTGTGCCTATGAAATAAATAAAAGCAAAATCACTCCATACAGTATATACACACAGATGGCACTTTACATGCAAAATTATCCCACAAATTAATAATTCATTGTCATTGGGGATCGAAACAAGACACTTCCATAGACTCCAAATAGTATAAATATGTATATGATGATCCTAAAGGTCTAGTACATTTACAGCCATCCTATAGTTCAGGGGTGCCCAACCAGTGGCCCGGGGGCCACATGTGGCCCACGGAGCCTTCTGATGTGGCCCGCGGAGCCTTCTAATGTGGCCCGCGACCTCCTGCTTTGGGATAGCAGGTTCTCAAGCCATCCCAGAGCATCAGTGTTTTGAATGAAGTCAGCGGTAGAGGAAGCAAGGGGCTGCGGAGATAGCAGAGCACACCCACCTACCTCCAATCTGATCCACAAAAACAGATCCATCCCCTTCCATCTGGTTGGATCGGATGGGAGGGCCCACAGAGTTGAGTGGGCTGTGTCCGTGTCCACTCTGCATAAACAGAGCAGACGCGGATCTGTCTTCCGTCCACTACACTTATTGTGGCCCACGACCAGTTACCAAGTCTCTTAAGTGGCCCTTGCTCTTCAAAAGGTTGGGCACCCCTGCTATAGTTCATCTACTGCAGGGGTCTCCAAACTGTGGCCCTTTAATAGCCATTATATGCCCTCGGGGCACTATTCCTCCCACCAACACCAAAAATGGGGCACTATTCCTCCCACCAACACCAAAAATGGGGCACTATTCCTACCACCAACACCAAAAATGGGGCACTATTCCTCCCACTAACACCAAAAATGGAGCACTATTCCTCCCACTAACACCAAAAATGGGGCACTATTACCTCCACCGATACCAATGATGGGATACTATTCCTCTTATGCCACGTACACACGATCGGTCCATCCAATGAAAACGGTCTGATGGATTTTTCCATCAGATATCCGATGAAGCTGACTTTCATCAGTCTTGCCTACACACCATCAGTTAAAAAAACGATCGTGTCAGAACGCGGTGACGTAAAACACAACGACGTGCTGAGAAAAATGACGTTCAATGCTTTCAAGCATGCGTCGACTTGATTCTGAGCATGTGTGGATTTTTAACTGATGGACGTGCCCACAGACGATCATTTTTTTCTATCAGTTTTTTAACTATCAGATAATTTTAAAACAAGTGCCTAGTTTTTTTTCACTGATGGATAAAAAAACGATGGGGCTCACACACGATCGGTTCGTCTGATGAAAACGGTCCATCAGACGAACCGATCGTGTGTACGCGGCATCACTAATAGGGACACTACTCCTATTGACCACAAACCCTAAGGTCATATTTATTCTCACTCATGCCGGGCCTGTGACATTTTCTGCCCTTGCTAGCCACAATCCGGCCCTCCTCAAGTTTGTAGGACAATAAACTGGCCCTTTGCTTGAAAAAGTTTGGAGACCCCTGATCTACTGCAATCCTATAGTAAAGCTGGCCATACACTGCTAGAATTTCATTTGAAATGTCAAGTCAATGTTTATTTTTGACTTTCAAAATGAGAAAAAGGATAGATTTGTTTTTTCTGGAACAAAACCTATTTCTGTATATAACTTTCATTCTGAAAAGTCCATTAGATGCAAAAAAATAAACGTTTAAAAAAAAACAAAAGAAAATTTGAAGTGCTTTCAAATGACGCGCACTAAGTCCTCAGATGTGCTGAGAGTTTTTGTACAAAACGTTCATCCAAAAATCTACTAGTGTGTGGGCACTTTTATAGCATGTACACGGTGATCCTATAATTATAGTGTGTGTACCGCAATCCTATAGTTATGGAATGAAACCAGCAATCCTATGGTCATTGTACAGTATATATAAAGACATCTTATAGTTATTGTATGTACACAGTCATCCTATAGTTAGATTATATACATATAGTAATTCTATAGTCATAGTCTGTATACAGAAATCCTACAGTGTATGTATATATTACACATACACAGCCTTCCTATAGGTTATTGCATGTACACAGTCATCCTATAGTTAGAGTATTTATATAGTGATCCTATAATTATTGTATGTACACACAGCAATCCCATAGATAGTCGATATACAGCGATCCAGGTAGTAGCATTTTATGACCCCGTAGACACTATTAGATTTTCTGCAGATTTTTGTCTTCAAATTTTACTAAAACCTTGTAATAAATAGGAGGTCAAACCTTAGAGGGGTTGTTTTTTCATCTTATTGCCCCCCAGCACCCCCCCCCCCCCCGTTTAACTCACCTCCTGTGATTCCCACGGCAGTAACAAGCTCTTCCTCTGTGCCCGGAGTTTTCGGCTCTTGATTGGATAGATTGATAGCAGCGCAGCCATTGGCTCCCGCTGCTGTCAATCAAATCCAATAACACGGGTGCCGAGTCCTACATTCTGTGCCTTTGGACGCAAATGCTGGACTCGGGAGCTCGTCTGCAAGGTAACCCCCAGGAGAGCGCTTCTCCTAGGGGGTTACACATTGTAGGGGGGGGAGGGGAGAGCCGCTGAGGGTCTTTGTCCTTTGTCTGAATTTCTCACTTCCTGTTTCTCCTCAGTAAGCTGGCTCCCGTCATCTGAGCAGTTCTGGCTGGGGGTTAGTCAGCGTTCTCGCCCCTCCCTTGGGACTACATCCCTGCGGGGAGACGCCAAGCTTGCCCAATCTATCCGCTCTAGCCAATCAGCGGCCAGGCTGAGCGGCGAAGAGGATCTTGGGACCGAGCGCGGGACTTTCGAGGGGTCAGGTAAGTAAAACGGGGGCTCGAGGGGGGCCGGCATCATCAGATGTTTTTTCACCTTAATGCATAGATTGCATTAAGGTGAAAACATTTTTTTCTTTAACTCCTTTAATATTCGTTGTGCAATGCACAATAAGTTGCACAGGTACTAACGCAGCCTTAGAGTCGGTTCACACTCCCGCGGCGACTCTCCTGAGGACGACTTCAGAGGCGATTTGCAAAACCACTTCTGTATAGAAGTCAATGCAGGTCGCCCCAAGCCGCCCCAGAAGTAGTACTGGAACCTTTTTTCTAAGTCGGAGCGACTTGCGTCGCTCCTATTAGAACGGTTCTGTAGCATTGAATGGGACGCGACACGTCAGGCGGCTGAGCCGCCTGTCGTGTCGCCCCAGTGTGAACTGGGTCTTAGTCCTCATTCACACCTGTAATGTAATTTTTTGTGCAATAAAGAGGAATCCCATATGCAATTAATACACATCTGTGCGACTTGGGAAAAGGCACATGTGCTGCTTTTGGCACAAAATTGTGCTTTTTTTCACCATGTACACTTCAATGGCAGAGGACAAAAAACGCATCAAAAATGCATTTAAAGATAAATAATCACACACAAAAAAACGGCCGCAAAAGTGTGAATCTAGCCTTATACCACTGAAAAATCATTACATATTTCCTTTATACACATTTAGAAATAAAGGTTTATAAACATTCACATTCCTGTGTGAAAGAAAGTCTTAGATAACTAAAAAATGTTAAAAACGGATTCTAGCACGCAGAACATTTCTATGGCGCTTCTGGCCAATAACGTACGCCAGGAAGATTTCCAGAGGCAACAATTTCCACAAACACATTTCTTATATCAGACAGTTGGCAATTATTCCTATTACATGAGACTGCGGATCCAGAGGATTTTATTTATTTCTAAAACACCATCGTCCCTGGGAGCACTTAGCAAAAACGTCACAAAATAACGATCCATCAACAAGTACACAACACTGCATATACACAGAACAATGATATCACGATAAAACATCAGTACAAACAGAGGGGGGGGGGGGGGACAATAACCATGGCGGCGGAGTCCCCAATGCATGGGAAAGTGTTTACATAACTGTCACATTGTAACGTCATTCCCAGGGACAGTCTGCTGCTGAGAAAGTCTAGCAATCCCATCACACTCAGTCCAGACCTGCAATACCTCCGGGACCTTACAGTCCCTGAAGGGATGTCTTTATTATATAATTCACCATTCTAAAAAAGTGAAACAAACTAACAAAAATAGGCAATAATAGATACAAATAAAAATAGGACACAAAAAAATAATAATAATAAAAAAAAGTGTTAAATAATAAAAATTTTATTTAAAATTAAGAACGGTGGGAAGTGAAGGGCAGTTTGACATAAATAACCAGTTTTAAAAACGAACTAATCTGTGATCCTGGATTTGACCCTGGAGATCTGGCATTTTACATGAACTGTATTAAAAACATTAATAAATATTAATAAAAAAAAGAAAAACAAAGCTTATAAAAAACAGAGTACAGTAAAACCTTGGGGTCAGATTCACATACATTTGCGGCGGCGTAACGCATGTCATTTACGCTACACCGCCGCAAGTTTTCAGCGCAAGTGCTTGATTCACAAAGCACTTGCCTGTAAACTTGCGGCGGCATAGCGTAAAGCCGTCCGGCGCAAGCCCGCCTAATTCAAATGGGGCGTGTATCATTTAAATTAGGCGGGTTCCCGCGCCGAACGTACTGCGCATGCTCCGTTTTGAAATTTCCTGACGCGCTTAGCGCGAAATGGCGTTGAACTGCGACGTGCGTTACGTTCTTTCCTATTACCGTACGTCTTACGCAAAAATAATTAAAATTCGACGCGGGAACGACGGCCATACTTTAACATGGCCTGTCTATTTTTACACCACCTAAATAGCAGTCGCAACTTTACGACGGGAAAAGCCGACTAGCGACGATGTAAGAGAATGCGACGACCGCGCGTACCTTTGTGGATTGCCGTACACAGCTAATTAGCATACCCGACACGGAAAACGACGCAAACTCCACCCAGGGGGCGCCGAAGTATTGCATCCTAAGATCCGAAGGCGTACAAAGCCGTACGCCTGTCGGATCTTAGCCAAATGCCGTTGTATCTTTGTTTGTGAATTCAAAATAAAGATACGAGGCGGCAAATTTGAAAGTACGCCGGAGAATCAGCAGATACTCCGGCGTACTTTTTCTGTGAATCTGGCCCTTGGTTTGCAAGCATAATTCGTTCCAGAAACATGCTTGTAATCCAAAGCACTTGTATATCAAAGCATTTTTTTACAGGGTATAAAAGAGAAGAGAGGCGCCTCTAAGTGTAGCAATAAGTTGCTAAATGTTGTACCTTCATTAATTGTAACCATATTACTACACTTAGAGGTTCCTCTCTTCTCTTTTATACTCAGTTGTGACATGACGCTACTCTTATATCAAGACATCGCTTGTATATCAAGGCAAAAGTTATTAAAACATTTTGCTTGTCTTGCAAAACGCTCTCAAACCAAGTTACTCTCAAACCAAGGTTTTACTGTACATATAGAGGGGGGAGATAAGAAATAAAGTGGTCAGTATTGGGAAACAGGGGCTATAATACCAGGACAGATCCGGGGACTTTATATTGGTAACACACTACTTGGGTCGATTTACTAAATCCGGATATTGCAAAATCTGGTGCAGCTCTGCATAGAAACCAATCTAACTTCAGCTTGAGTGTTGCCAATAAAACCTGGAAGCTGATCTGTTTCTATGCAGAGCTGCACCAGATTTTTGCATTCTTTGCGGTTTAAAAAAAATTAAAATAATTAAAACGTAGTCAGCTTATAAAGATAGAAAGCTGGTTCACATTAGATGCAGTCAGGTGCATTTTAAATCTGCATGAAAAACACATGCATGGCGTATATAATGGATTCCAGTGGCCATAGTTAACACCAGAGCAGTCCACAAAAAGTAGAACCTGCTGCATTTTTCTATATTGAAAGGAATGCAGCAAAATGCATGTAAACACATTAGAATACAAGTATATAAACCAAAAAGAACACACCGGAATGCACATTGAGATTTTTCAAGTGTAAAAAAAAAACAAAAAGGGTAAACAAATGCACTAAAAACACATCAAAGACGCATGTAAACACTATGCAAAAAAAATCACATCCAAAACACAGAAATTAGCAGTGGTGAACCAGGTCTTAGGGTAGAGATGGTGTCAATAAATAAGCCAATTAAAAAAAAAAAAAAAGGGAAAGACCTCTAAACCTGGAACTGTGCTTGGAGATCTGACATGTTGCATACAATGTATCAACAGTAGTAAGAAACAAAAAAAACTATTGAGACATAATGAATGGAGAAAGGGGTCAGTAAGAAAGAAGTGATTTAGTTTATATATATATATATATATATATATATATATATATATATATATATATATATGGGACGAAAATACAAGGGGCAGATCTAGGATCCTGGGACGGTCTTTGGGGATCTGACATTTTCCTTACAATGTATCAATAAATGTTAAAAAAGCAAGTTTATAACAACCAGTTGATGTAGAAGAAGGGGGTCAGTTAGAGGTCGGGATCAGAACTGGGATAGATCTGGGATTCTACAATGTATTAATAAATGTAAAATAATAAAAAAAAATGAATTATATATATATATATATTATAAAAACAGAGTGGCTATAGAAGCGGGTAAGCTAGAGATCAGGGGTCAGTACAGAGGAGCATCAGGGACAGATGTAGTACCCTGGGATCTAACATTCTACAAACAATGTATCAAATGTATAAACATAATAATAATAAAGCTTATAAAAACAGCATTGATATAGAAAGGGGTCAATTAGAGATCAGGGACCAGTACTGAGGAGGATCAGGGACAGATGTGTGATCCTGGGACTGTCATGGGATGTGACATTCTACAAACAATGTAACAATAAATGTAAAAAAAAAAAAAAAAATTATATTTTTACATTTTATTGTTACATTGTTTGTAGACTTCTGATCCCAGGACAGTCAGCTCTTTTTTTTTTTTTATAAACGTGCTATTATTTATTATATATAAAAAAATATATTATATATTTATGTTTTAATAATAAATAAAAGCATGTTTATAAAAAAATATATATAAAAAAAAAAAAAGGGGGAGCTGACTATCCTGGGATCTGACATTCTACAAACAATGTAACAATATATAATTTTATAATAATAATAATAATAATAATAATAATAATAATAATAATAATAAAGCAAGTTTATAAAAACAGAGCCGACTGTCCTGGGATCTGACATTCTACAACGTATCCATAAACGTAAATAATAAATAGGCATCTGATGGAAGCAGGGATCGGGTGAGGAGGTAGAACTCAGTGGCCCGTTAAGGAAGGATCATTCCAGGGACAGATGAGTGATCCTGGGAGCTGACAATCTACATACAATGTATAAGATCCATGAACAGATTGTGATCAGGGGGCGGTAATCGGTGCTGAGTACTGGGACAGGTCCCGGGTCGGTGTATATGATGATCAGTCCCCATGCTCGGTAAATCCCGTACACAGTCCCAGCACAACGTACGCCGATCCCCAGCCAGCACCGCCGGGCCTCCCCCCGGGTCATGCAACCCCGGTCCCCCCGGTCCCCAGTGACTCACATGGCACGGCGCTCCGCTGTCAGTCGGTGGAGATGTCCGCAGGGTGAGCGGGGAGATGAGTCACTCCGGGATCTCTACATTGTCCTCATCCCTGACCACAGCACGGGAGACGGTGACGTCACTGCCCGGGGAACACTGCGCCCCGCCCACTACAGGGAGGAGACAGAGCAGGCTGGGCTGTGTGTGTGTATAGAACTCCATGTGTATGTGCATGTTGTGTATGCATATATTGTTGTGTGTGTGTATGTATGTATATGTGCATAGAACTCCATGTGTATGTGCATGCTGTGTGTGTGTATAGAACTCCATGTGTATGTGCATGCTTGTGTGTGTGTATAGAACTCCATGTGTATGTGCATGCTGTGTGTGTGTATAGAACTCCATGTGTATGTGCATGCTGTGTGTGTGTGTGTATAGAACTCCATGTGTATGTGCATGCTGTGTGTGTGTATAGAACACCGTGTGTATGTGCATGCTGTGTGTGTATAGAACACCGTGTGTATGTGCATGCTGTGTGTGTGTATAGAACACCGTGTGTATGTGCATGCTGTGTGTGTGTATAGAACACCGTGTGTATGTGCATGCTGTGTGTGTGTGTATAGAACACCGTGTGTATGTGCATGTGTGTGTATAGAACACCGTGTGTATGTGCATGTGTGTGTATAGAACACCATGTGTATGTGCATGTGTGTGTATAGAACACCATGTGTATGTGCATGCTGTGTGTGTATAGAACACCGTGTGTATGTGCATGCTGTGTGTGTGTATAGAACACCGTGTGTATAGAACACCATGTGTATGTGCATGCTTGTGTGTGTATAGAACACCATGTGTATTGTATGTGCATGCTGTGTGTATACAGTAGCTTGAAAAAGTATTCATACCCCTTGAAATTTTCCACATTTTGTCATTGTACAACCAAACCATAAATGTATTTTATTGGGATTTTATGTGATAGACCAACACAAATTGGCACATAATTGTGAAGTGGAAGGAAAATGGAGGATGGAAGAATACATGGAGGACGTGCAGGACACCGCCACTGACCCGCTCCGAGACAGGTAAATGCCAGGCAGCATCTGATGGGGCACAGTAGCAGCAATTGATGGGCACACTGGCAGCATCTGATGGGGCACAGTAGCATCAATTGAAGGGGCACACTGGCAGCATCTGATGGGGCACAGTGACGGCAATTGATCGGTACACTGGCAGCATCTGATGGGGCACAGTAGTAGCGATTGATTGGCACACTAGCAGCATCTGATGGGGCACAGTAGCGGCAATTGATGGGCACACTGGCAATATCTTATGGGGCACAGTAGCAGCAATTGATGGGCACACTGGCAGCATTTGATGGGGTACAGTGGCTGCATTTGATGGCACAGTTGCAGCATTTTATGGGTACAGTGGCTGCGTTTGATGGCACAGTGGCTGCAATTGATGTTTTTTCTTTTCAGTTTGTTTGCGCCCCCCTCCCCCAAATTTTTGAGCACCAGCCACCACTGGTCGTTGTCCTACTGGAAGGTGAACCTCCGCCCCAGTCTCAAGTCTTTTGCAGACTCTAACACAGGGTTCCCCAACCCCCGGGCCGTGGCCTATTTGCAGCTGGGCCACGAAGGCTGCACTGTGTGAGGTGCGGCAGTGAGGAAGCAGAGAGATGACATCTTTCATGCCCAGAGCTTTTTTTCTCAGAAAATAGGTGCAGGAACTTAACCATGACCCCGTTCAGATTTCACAAACAGTAGAAGGGTCTTAAAGGGGCATTAAATACCAGGATTGCATTCCATACAGAGTGCAGAGTTCAGTGGGGTTACACACAGAGTGCAGAGCTGTCACTTGTAAACACGGAAACCAGACTTCTGTGTTTACAAGTGATTGTGGTGAACAGGCACCAAAGGGTCTGAGGCAGAGGTGGTGGAACGGAGTTCCCCCTGAAAAAAAATCCCTGTTAATGCCCAAACAGAAGGGCCGCTACACTGCTGGAGGTGAGGTTGGGGGCGCATTACTGCTGTTCTCCCTCACTGGCCTGAGCTGCCACTACGGCAGGTGACAAACCTCATCCTGTGCCAGGTGACAAAGAATTCAGATGGTAGGGGGCAAACCACATTTGGTGGCAGGTATCATGGCAAGCGACAATCCACATCTTGTGGTAGGTGACGTGGCAAGTGACAAACCGCATCTGGTGGCAGATTCTGCATTATGGTGAGTTGAACTATTTCATTTTATATTACAATGTAATGACAGAAATAATGTGCTTCCATCATCCCGACACCATATCAGCCATTGTGCTGTGATGATTGAAGCACTAACACCAGCCATTTCCCCTGACAAATTGCCCGCGAAAAGCTGCATAACAACCCAACACCCCCCCCCCCCCCCAGGCATTGGCACAATCTTATCCCACAACGCTGATCCTCTGTGCCAAAAAGGTTGGGGACCACTGCTCTAACAGGTTTTCTTCTAAGATTGCCCTGTATTTGGCTCCATCCATTTTCCCATCAACTCTGACCAGTTTCCCTGTCCCCGCTGAAGAAAAGCATCCCCACAACATTATGTTGCCACCACCATGTTTCACGGTAGGGATGGTGTGTTTGGGGTGATGTGCAGTGTTAGTTTCCCACCACATATAGCGTTTTACTTTTAAGCCAAAAAGTTCAATTTTGGTCTCATCTGATCAGAGCACCTTCTTCCACGTGTTTGCTGTGTCACCCACATGGCTTCTCGCAAATTGTAAACATGACTTCTTATGGCTTTCTTTAACAATGGCTTTCTTCTTGCCACTCTTCCATAAAGGCCAGATTTATGGAGAGCACGACTAATAGTTGTCCTGTGGACAGATTCTTCCACCTGAGCTGTGGATCTCTGCAGCTCCTCCAGAGTTACCATGGGTCTCTTGGCTGCTTCTCTGATTAATATTCGCCTTTCAGTTTAGGTGGACGGCCATGTCTTGGTAAGTTTGCAGTTGTGCCATACTCTTTCCATCTTCAGATGATGGATTGAACAGAGCTCTGTGAGATGTTCAAAGCTTGGGATATTTTTTTATAACCTAACCCTGCTTTAAACTTCTCCACAACATTATCCGTGGCCTGTCTGGTGTGTTCCTCGACCTTCATGTTGCTGTTTGTTCTCTAAGGTTCTCTAACCGGCCTCTGAGGGCTTCACAGAACAGCTGCATTTATACTGAGATTAAATTACACACAGGTGGACTCTATTTACTAATTAGGTGACTACCGAAGGCAATTGGTTCCACTAGATTTAATTTAGGGTTGTCAGAGTAAAGGGAGCTGAATACAAATGCACGTAAACACTTTTCAGATATTTATTTGTAAAAAAAATTGAAAATCATTTATCATTTTCCTTCCACTTCACAACTATGTGCCAGTTTGTGTTGGTCTATGACAGGGTATAACATTTCAAGTCCTGAGCTACTAGCCAGGCCTTAGGGATTACTCGCCACCAGTTGCCCCATTCAACACTTACCCTGCCCTGCCCCTAATTCCACCCCTAAACACGCCCTCGTAAATGATCTCATGAAATGACACTTAAAGGGTCACTAAAGGAAAAAAAACTTTTTGCTGAAATTACTGTTTACAGGGTATAGAGACATAAAAGTTAACTGATTCCTTTTAAAAATGATTACAAATAGATAAAAAATCAATCATATAATGGGCCATATTCTCAAAGAATTTACGCCGGCGTATCAGCAGATACGTCGACGTAAGTCCGATTCTAAGGCCGTCCTATGTTTAAGTGTATTCTCAAACTGAGATACACTTAAACATGCCTAAGATACGACGGCCTGCGCCGTTGTATCTTAGGCTGCAATATCTACGCTGACCGCTAGGTGGCGTTTCCTTTGCGGTCAGCGTAGAATATGCAAATGACTAGTCACGCCGATTCTCTAACGTACGCTTGCCCGTCGTAGTGATTTTCCGTAAGCGATACGCGGCGTAAAGATAAACATGCCCCCTAGGTGGCGTACTCAATGTTAAGTATGGCCGTCGTTCCCGCGTCGAAATTTGAAAATTTAACGTCGTTTGCGTAAGTCGTCCGTGAATGGCAATTTACGTTACCGTCAAAACAAATGACGTCCCTGAGACGTCATTTAGCGCAATGCACGTCGGGTAATTTACCCAACGGAGCATGCGCATTACGATCGGCACGGGAGCGCGCCTAATTTAAATGATCCACGCCCCCTACCAGGATCATTTGAATTAGGAGTGCTTGCGCGGGTGGACTTTACGATACGCCGCCGCAAGTTTACAGGTACGTGGTTTGGGAATCAGGCACTTGCCAGTTAAACTTGCGGCGGAGTAACGTAAAGGACATACGTTACGCCGCCGGAGATCTATAAGAATATGGCCCAATGTGCCTGCAGGTTAGTTTCAATTTTAAAGTGAAAGACACACAGAACAAAAACAAACAAATCCAGGGCAGTGTTTTGTTTTTAAAATGAATCTGATTGGTTCTGAGGAGTTTTAGACACACAGTAATGACAGCTTAGACCTACAGTGAAAAGCTCCCAGTACCATGGTTATAAGGAAAAAGACAACCAGGAAGTGTGGAGATCAGAGCAGAATTACAGCCACTTCAAAGAAAAAACGAACAATAAGGACATGAAACCAGTACTGCAGTAAGGTAAAGGAAGCTATTTAGCTAAAAAAAATAAAAATCTTTTAGTGATCCTTTAAATGTTTTATGCAGAATTACAAAAATAAATATGAACAACAATTTTATCAGTGGCCATCAACGCAGCCTTAACTGTGCCCATGAACGCAGCCTCACCTTGCCCATCAATGCAGCCTCCCCAATGCCCATCAATGAAGCCTCACCAGTGCCCATTAATACAGCCTGACCAGTGCCCATCATTGCAGCTTGACCTATGCCCTCATTGCAGCGTGACCTGTGCCCAGCAATGCAGCCTCACCTGTGCCCATCATTGCAGTGTGACCAGTGCCCATCAGTGCAGTGCAGTGAAGTGCAGTAAGCTGTTACAGCAGGTAATTGTGATCTGGCCAGCTCGTGTCTTCCTCCACACTCTCTTCCCTCTCTTTCCCAGGACAATTGCTGGGAAAAGGGCTCCCATTCTACCCCGCCTGCAGGCATTGCCACCCCCCCCACACTCACCAAAAATCAGTTTCCACCAAAATGCGAGTAGGCGAGTGGAAAATTTAAGTGCTGGTATATGACATAAAATCCCAATAAACATGACAAAGAGTGGAAAATGTCTCAGGGACTGCTCTAGACCCCCACAACAGCGGGGTCTGGTGGCGTGTTTTGGGCACTGGATACTGCGTTCGGCACTGACTTTGGTATGGTGATTCAACGAGTGCCTCAGAGTGATATACAGGTACATGACCATGGTCCATTGCTTTGGAACCCAGGTCCTTAAGACCCCTTTTGGGGGGTATGCCAACTATGATGGATGAAGTTTAATCCCTTCCAGGAAGTTGGAGGGCTCTCCAGCTGGTTGACAGCCTCTGCTGTATTCTGTTGATACCCCATTAAAGTCAACTTTGCTCTTGCTGCTGTCTTGGACCCCAAAATCCTCCAAGCTTACACAGAAGCTCGCCTCTCAATGAAAGGGCACTCTAAATCTCCAGAGTGGGGGCACACCTGTTGGCATTGTGCAAGTCTGTATCAGAGATCCCCCGAAACCTAATTTCTACAAAATAGAATAGCTTCACCTTAAAGACAGCCACATTTGTTGACCACTGTGAGTCAACTGCATTTCACATGTGTATAGTCCAGGGACAGGTCACCTGTCTGGCATGGAAAGTGCTCAGCATCGGGGAGAGGTTCCTGAGGAGTAGGGAATGTTAAGGGACATGCCATACTTTCTGGAAGTCTCCCCACTTGGGTACAGACTGGACAGGTCTTCCATCCCTCGAGACAGGCTCTGACGGCACACCTGAGGTCTGCTTCTAGTACACATCACTGTTTCATGCTGTGAGTGAAAATCCTGAGATTTTAGCTGCACTGCCTCCTGGCGTGGTGGCCATCTGTAAGCCTGGGGGCCCCAAATCTTCTATTGCCCGGGGTCCCCGTGAGTTGTCAATCCACCCCTGTGCCTACCTCCCACTTTATGGCTTGTGGATGTCCCATGGTCTATGACTTCCTGTCTTGTGTCCTGTATTGTACGATGAAGATAATAGAAATGTTGACTTACCAATAAATTCCATATTTTGGAATACAATACAAGACACAGGTCTCTCCCCTCTTTCTTCTGATTCTCCTTATTGCTTGCTACAAAACTGGAGTCTCATGAAGAGGGCGGGGTTATATGAGGGTACACTGGGGCCTTCTCTGGTATCCAATCATTGGAAGATAGCGGCATATAACCCATGGTATATGACTTCCTGTCCTGTACTATTTTCCAAGATATGGAGTTTACTGGTAAGTCAAGTTCCCTTTTTTTCCCAGGGGTGTATATCTCAAGATACAAAAACCCTTGCTGGTATTAGTGATTAGTCTAAGTGAATCAGGTGTGATTATTAAACTTGTATAAATGAATCGTGGTATCTGAATAGATCAAATGAAACATATAAACCACACTTAGGGAGCATAATGTGAATCCTGAAGGTTAAAAAAATGATCAAAATTGGAAAAAAATAAATAATAATGATAAACATAAGTAAGTATGACAAGTGTGAATTACCAAAAATGAGTAAAGATCATACACATAAGGTTACCACCTGCCCCCTATCTATTGATTAGCACACCTGTGCTCCTTATTAGGAGGCTTTAAAATCATAGCTAGAACTGCAGTACACAGAGTGCCTTGACGTTTGGCCTGCAGCTTAAACAGGTATTTGCAAATGCATGCAACTAAACCTTTGTTTTAATTACATACAGTTAGACAGATCAATTTGGTTTAGTGCTTTTTTTGGTTGGCAACTTTGAACCTGGCTATTAAGAAAACATATTTTATATTCCATATATATATATATATATATTTAATCGCATACTGCTAAAAACGCATCTCATTCAAAGTCCCAACTCTCCCCCCTTTTTTTATAAGATCATACACATAAACACACGAGTGCTCCCTGAATTTTTTTTTTATAAAATTCAATACAGTTCAATGGAAATAAGATGTGAAAAAAGCAAGCAGGCAATCCATTCCTATTGTGAAAAGAACCAATTCCAAAGTAATTAAGGAAGGGGAGAAAAAAAAACTGTGTTGAAAGAAGGCAATAATGAAGATGAGAGAAGTAAATCCATGTCACCGCAGGTAAGGTTGCTCCCCGTGATCATGGGTGTAGGAACCCTTACAAATCTGGGGGGGACAGCATTTTTACTCGCCAGGTATATTCGTATCTCAAGCCAATAGATCAAACTATTAAGGGCTCTTTCAGGCTGGGTTCACACTACGGTTTTCCCGTCCGTCAGCCGCATACGATTTCAGTATTGAAAACGTACGGGCCCGGACGGGAAAACGTATAGATAGACAATGCATTGCAAATCGTATGCACTCAGATGCATCCGGGTGCGTACGATTTGCTGGCAAAACGTTTTTTAAACGTACGCAAAACCGTGTTCAACCACGGTTTTGCGGTCGTTTTTAAAACAGTATGGCAACCGCATACGTTTTCCTTTAACATTAATGTCAATGGAAAACGTACATATGTGCGGTTCCATACGTTCCCGTCCGTTTCAGCCGCATACGGTTTTTCATATAAATCGTATGCGGCTGACGGACGGGAAAACCGTAGTGTGAACCCAGCCTCACACGTCTGTTCAGTTTTTCAGATCAGTTTTTTTTTCATCAGTTGATCCGTTTTTCCATCAGTTTTTCATCAGTTTTTGCATCAGTTTTTCCATCCATTTTTTTTTGCGGCTTTTTACATAGAAAAACGGATGTTAGCGGAACGGATGATAAACGGATCATCCGTTAACGTCCGTTTTTCGTCCGTTCCGTTTATTAGACGGAAGAAAAATAGGGTTTTCTTCCGTCCAAAAAAACGGAACTGAACGCAGACGGATGCTAACGGACGTTAGCGGATGCTCATCCGCTAACGGACGCTAGCCCATAGGGAAGCATTGCGGTCCGTTAACGGACGTCCAAAAAACGGACGAACGGAATGGACGCGTGAAAGAGCCCTTAAGCAATCCAGAGAGGGTAATGCGAAGAGCAATATGCAGCAATAAAAAAATAAACCATCATAGCATTAGTAAAACACATGGCATCAGTAAAAATCAACCGGTATAGCATTAGTAAAAATCAACCCACATGGCATTAGTAAAAATCAACCCACATGGCATCAGTAAAAATCAACCCACATGGCATCAGTAAAAATTAACCCACATGGCATCAGTAAAAATTAACCCACATGGCATCAGTAAAAACCAACCCACATGGCATCAGTAAAAATTAACCCACATGGCATTACTAAAAATCAACCCACATGGCATTAGTAAAAATTAACCCACATGGCATCAGTAAAAATTAACCCACATGGCATTAGCAAAAATCAACCCACATGGCATTACTAAAAATCAACCCACATGGCATAAGTAAAAACCAACCCACATGGCATCAGTAAAAATCAACCCACATGGCATCAGTAAAAATTAACCCACGTGGCATTACTAAAAATCAACCCACATGGCATCAGTAAAAATTAACCCACATGGCATTACTAAAAATCAACCCACATGGCATAAGTAAAAATGGTGGCACAGTGGCACAGTGGCGACAATTGATGGGCACAGTGGCTGCGTTTGATGGGCACAGTGGCTGTGTGTGATTGGCACAGTGGATGCGTTTGGGCACAGTGGCGACAATTGATGGGCACAGTGGCTGCTTTTGATGGGCACAGTGGCTGCATGTGATGGCACAGTGACTGCGTTTGGTGGCACAGTGAGGCTGCAATTAATGTTTTTTTTTTCTTTAGAGAAGGCAAGCTCAAAATAACAAACATTTTTTTAAACTGCTATTTTTTATTTAAAAAATTAACCCACATGGCATCAGTAAAAATGGTGGCACAGTGGCTGCATGTGATGGGCACAGTGGCGACAATTGATGGGCACAGTGGCTACGTTTGATGGGCACAGTGGCTGCATGTGATGGCACAGTGGCTGCGTGTGATGAGCACAGTGGCGACAATTGATGGGCACAGTGGCTACGTTTGATGGGCACAGTGGCTGCGTGTGATGAGCACAGTGGTGACAATTGATGGGCACAGTGGCTGCGTTTGATGGGCACAGTGGCGACAATTGATGGGCACAGTGGCGACAATTGATGGGCACAGTGGCTACGTTTGATGGGCACAGTGGCTGCGTGTGATGAGCACAGTGGCGACAATTGATGGGCACAGTGGCGACAATTGATGGGCACAGTGGCTGTGTGTGATGAGCACATTGGCGACAATTGATGGGCACAGTGGCTACGTTTGATGGGCACAGTGGCTGCATGTAATGGCACAGTGGCTGCGTGTGATGAGCACAGTGGCGACAATTGATGGGCACAGTGGCTACATTTGATGGGCACAGTGGCTGCATGTGATGGCACAGTGGCTGCGTGTGATGGGCACAGTGGCTACGTTTGATGGGCACAGTGGCTACGTTTGATGGGCACAGTGGCTGCGTGTGATGAGCACAGTGGCGACAATTGATGGGCACAGTGGCTACGTTTGATGGGCACAGTGGCTGCATGTGATGGCACAGTGGCTGCGTGTGATGAGCACAGTGGCGACAATTGACAGGCACAGTGGCTGCGTGTGATGGCACAGTGGCTGCGTGTGATGGCACAGTGGCTGCGTGTGATGGCACAGTGGCTGCGTGTGATGAGCACAGTGGCGACAATTGATGGGCACAGTGGCTGCATGTGATGGCACAGTGGCGACAATTGATGGGCACAGTGGCTACGTTTGATGGGCACAGTGGCTGCATGTGATGGCACAGTGACTGCGTTTGGTGGCACAGTGAGGCTGCAATTAATGTTTTTTTTTTTTCTTTAGTCAGAGAAGGCAAGCTCAAAATAACAAACATTTTTTTAAACTGCTATTTTTTATTTAAAAAATTATGGTCACCTCAGGCTAAGGTGACCATAATTTTTTAAATATAGCAGTTTAAAAAAATGTTTGTTATTTTGAGCTTGCCTTCTCTGACTAAAGAAAAAAAAAAAACATTGAGGTCCTCAGCTCAGTCCAACACCCCCCTCCCTCCCTCCCCAATACTTTCTTACTTTTAATGAAGGTTCTGTCTTCTTGCAGACAGTTTTTACTGTAATCAGAATTAGTACGGCAGGCCAGGCCCAGGCGCAGCAGCAGGCTCCTCGTGACCGTGAGTCACAGCTTGTACTCTGACTGGCGCCGACAGTCACTCTCGCTCCCTCCTCCCTCCTCCCTCTCTCACCTCCGGCCGCCGGCGTGACGTCACGCGGCGCACGGCGGTGGAAATGGAATGAACCAAATCATCCTCCATGGGGGGGGGGGCGAGGAGATGCACCGGAGGAAAGGGAGCCAGCCAGGAGCGCACGCGGCAGCCAGTGAGTCGGCGCCAGCGGGCACACAGTATAGTGAGCGCAGTCACATCTGGGGGGGATTTTACCATACATGTCCCCCCCGCATTATTTCCTGGGGGGGATGCGTCCCCCCCGTCCCCCCCGGTTCCTACGCCCGTGCCCGTGATGGACATCAAACGAAATGGGTAACCTTACCAGATAAGATGGACCTCCGCTAGTGGCAAGGTCTACAGCACATGCTGATACAACCCTCTGCCGGGTCTTGTGATGATCCCAAGATGTCACTGGACCAGTGTTTGATCACTTCCTTAGCCTCTGGTAACTTTCCTCTGTAAGTTGGAAAGACAGGATCTCCTAATCTCTGCAGGGGCCAAATGCTTCTCCCATTGGGGAGGTAGTAATAAAGAAATAAAAACTTGGATAGTGTATTACTTCCAAGATGATGGATAATTTATTCCATTAAAAAAAAATGAAAAAAAGTGACGTCAGTGCGTAGCACCGCCCTGACAAGTTTCGTTACGCGGAACGTTCTCAAAGGTTGTATATCTGCATGCGCTGTAGACCTTGCCACTAGCGGAGGTCCATCTCATCTGGTAAGGTTACCCATTTAGTTTGACATCCATCACAGGGAGCAACCTTACCTGCGGTGCTGGTGGATTTACGTCTGTCATCTTCATTATTGCCTTTTTTCAACACAGTTTCATTTGATCTAAGAAAGAAAGTTACCGCTCCAGGAGGATTGTGTTAGGATGATCAGTATGGTCTCAGAAGATCAAGGGTGCTGGCAATGCACAAGGCAACAAATGGAAAAATAAAATATTGAATCAATAATCATAGCTTGATTAAGCACTAATTTATAGTGCGAAACGCGTCACCTGTTTTACTCCCGTGTTGTGTGCTGTGACTTGTAGTGCATTTTTCCTTTTTTAAATAAAGACAACCATCAAGGTTTTTTGGAGTGTGGCTGTCCATATTTTCTTTTTTAATTTTATTTGATCTATTCAGATACCACAATTCATTTATACAAGTTTAATAATCACACCCGATTCACTTAGACCAGGGGTCTCCAAACTTTTCAACACGAGGGCCACATTGTAGATTTTACAAGTATTCGGGGGCCGAAAAAAAAAATCAGTTATGTATCTGATGTGCACGCCGATTGATGGGGACACTGCTGATGGGGACACCGCTGATGAGGACAAAGCTGATGGGGACTCCATCAGCAGTGTCCCCATCAGCAGTGACCCCATGTCCCCATCAGCAGTGTCCCCATCAGCTGTGACCCCATGTCCCCATCAGTAGTGTCCCCATCAGCAGCGTCCCCATCAGCGGTGTCACCATCAGCAGTGACCCCATGTCCCCATCAGCAGTGTCCCTATCAGCAGTGACCCCATGTCCCCATCAGCGGTGTTCCCATAAGCAGTGTCCCCATCAGTAGTGTCCTCATCAGTGTCCCCTTCAGTGGTGTCCCCATCAGAAGTGACCCCATGTCCCCATCAGCAGTGACCCATTGCTGATGGGGACACTGCTGACGGTGACACCGCTGATGTGCACACTGATGATGGGGACACCACTGATGGGGACACCAATGATGGGGTCACCGATGTTTGGGGACAATGCTGATGGGGACGCTGCTGATGGGGACACCGCTGATGGGGACACCGGTGTCCCCATCAGCGGTGTTCCCATTAGTGGTGTCCCCATCAGAGGTGTCCCCATCAGCACAGTAATGTACCCAGTAATATGCCCATCAGCCAGTAATGTACCAATCTCCCTTGTAGTGTGCTTATCAGTAATATGATCAGCCCCTTACCTCTGTACTAGTGGACTTCAGCTCTTCTGCAGCTCCCGTCTTAGAGGCGCGGCACCTCCCCTCTTCCCGCCCACTGTTTGAAGTTACGATTCTTCTACAAGTGACGTCACAGGTGCGGCACCTCCCCTCTTCCTGCCCGCTGTTTGAATTAACGATCCTTAACTTCAAACAGCAGGCAGGAAGAGGGGAGGTGCCGCGCCTCGGTGGTCCAAGGCAGCAGCCACTGTTAAAAAACGGCGCGGCTTCTCTTGTTTAAAAAAAAAAAACACAGCGTGGCAGCATGGGTGGCTTTGTTTACACTGCGGGCCGGAGACCCCTGACTTAGACTAATCACCGATACCAGCAAGGGTTTTTGTATCTTGAGATACACACCCCTGTGTTTTGTTTACCATCACAGGGTTTTCATTCATTATATTTAGCGTGACTTTCTATCCTTTTATATTTTTGTTTTTGCATGGTTTCACATGTTTTGTATGTGTCGCAGCTTGGATTTTATTAGCTATTTTTTTATTTTCTCATTAGCGCAGTATTCCCCTTACCACTTGTATTTTTTCTATAGACTAAAGCAGGGGTGCCCAACCTTTTGAGGAGCGAGGGCCACCTAAGCGACTTGGTAACCGGTTATGGGCCACAATGAGCAGAGTGGGTGGATGCCATCCCACTCTACTCTATAGAGCCCACTCTACTTTTTTCAGATTGGAGATAGGCGTTTGTAAACAGACACAAGTCCATTTACATTGCTACTCCTTAGGGGTGAATGGAGGGTCCAATTGGGTCGGACTGACCGTGTCAAAGGAGCCTATGGCTCAGTGCAGGCAACCCGCAGGTGCATTGCTCTGCACCTGTGGATCAGTTTGAAAGCAGCCCAGTAACCACTACAGAACAGATATTATATATATATATATATATATATATATATATATATATATATATATATATATATATATATATACATACATACATACATACACACACACACACACACACACACACACACACACTGTGATTTAGTAATAAACGTACCTTTAATAACAGTACTCTTTTCTATTTCATCCCAGAGCAGAAGGTCACGGGCCACATCAGAGGGCTCCGCGGGCCACATGTGACCCCCCGGGGCCACTGGTTGGGCACCCCTGGACTAAAGCAAAAACACTGAAGCCTGAATATGCCTAAAACAATTTCACAAAAACGCAGAGAAAAAAATGACCCAAAATTTCCTGTAAACACTGACGTTCAGGTGTGGATGCAGCCTTTATTGTTTTCATAAGTAAAATTCATTTTCCATTCATCCAGCTTTTAGCTCAGGAATCCATTCACGCATTTATGTGCATAAACACATAAAATACGCAGAAATACTGACCACAGATGCAAAACGTTCTACTTTTATGCACGTTTACAAAGAACAACTGTGTGCATGGGCCCATAATATACTATATTACCAAAAGTATTGGGACGCCTGCCCTTACACGCACATGAACTTTAATGGCATCCCAGTCTTAGTCCGGAGGGTTCAATATTGAGTTGGCCCACCCTTTGCAGCTATAACAGCTTCAACTCTTCTGGGAAGGCTGTCCACAAGGTTTAGGAGTGTGTCTATGGGAATGTTTGATTATTCTTCCAGAAGAGCATTTGTGAGGTCAGGCATTAATGTTGGACGAGAAGGCCTGGCTCGCAGTCTCCGCTCTAATTCATCCCAAGTGTATTCTATTGGGTTGAGGTCAGTCAAGTTCCTCCACCCCAAACTCGCTCATCCATGTCTTTATGGACCTGGCTTTGTGCACTGGTCCAAATCATTTGACGGAGGGGGGAATTATGCTATGGGGTTGTTTTTCATGGGTTGGGCTTGGCAATTACCGTATTTATCGCGGTATAGCGCGCTCCCGCGTATACCGCGCACCCCTAAAGTTGCCCCCGAAATTCCTGTAAAAAAAAAGTTATATGATTTTATTACTTACAGTTTTGGTGTCCTCCTAGCGTCCATCGTCCGGTCCGGCGTCCGTCTGCGGCCTCGGTGGTGTCCTCCCGGCTTCTCCAGCGCGCGCCTCAAGTCGAGTCCCCGCTTCCCGTGCTCAGTTCGAACGCCTCCGCCGACATATACCGAGTGCAGTACACTCGGGTACATTCGGCAAGGCTCGGCTTCGCTCGCGCTTACGCTCTGCGACATTTATGCGTGAGCACGAGCGAAGCCGAGCCTAGCCGAATGTACCCGAGTGTACTGCACTCGGTATATGTCGGTGCAGGAATTCAAACTGAGCGCGGGAAGCGGCTATCGGCGTATATCGCGCACCCATGATTTTCCCCTTATTTTAAGGGGAAAAAAGTGTGCGATATACGCCGATAAATACGGTAGTACCAGTGAAGGGAAAGCATCAGCATACCAAGACATTTTGGACAATTTTATGCTCCCAACTTTGTGAGAAGAGTTTGGGGATGGCCCCTTCTTGTTCCAACATGACTGCGCACCAATGCACAAAGCAAGGTCCATAAAGACATGGATGAGCGAGTTTGGGGTGGAGGAACATGACTGGCCTGCACAGAGTCCTGACCTCAACTGGATAGAACACCTTTGGGATGAATTAGAGCGGAGACATTGAGCCAGACTCACTTGTAGGTTTAAATAACCTTTAGAGTTCCCCTTTAAAAACACCCTAAACTGCAGTGCATAGATGTGAACCATTATTATTATAATACAGAATTTTATAGCACTTACAACATGAGTAGTGTTTTACAAAATAAAAGAACAGACAGTACTGGAAGAATAGAATAGAAGAGGGTTAGGAGGACCCAGTTCCTACGAGCTCACATAGGATTGGATTTTTTGAAATGCGTGTTCTTGCTATAAAATGTATTACGGAAACATTTTCACTGCATGAAAAACGGACCTTCTATTACATATGTAGTCTTTCATAAATGTAAAGTGTCTGAAAGCCATGTTAACAGAACACATACATAAAATGAAAAGCAACCGCACAAATCCATTACCATAACATTAGTTCATAGCTCTAAGCAATTAAAGCATAACTCCCAACTATCCCACAATTGGAGGGAAAGGCCCAGATTCTCGTAGATGGGCGTAAAACTGCGGCGGCGTAACGTATGTCATTTACGTTACGCCGCCGCAAGTTTTACAGGCAAGTGCTTTATTCACAAAGCACTTGCCTGTAAAGTTGCGGCAGCGTAGCGTAAATCACCCGGCGCAAGCCCGCCTAATTCAAATTAGGCGGGTAGGGGGCGTATAGCATTTAAATTAAGCGCGTTCCCGCGCCGAACGTAATGCGCATGCGCCATCCCTAAAATTTCCCGACGTGCATTGCGCTAAATGACGTCGCAAGGACGTCATTGGTTTCGACGTGAAGGTAAATGGCGTCCAGCCCCATTCACGGACGACTTACACAAACAACGTAAATTTTTTAATTTCGACGCGGGAACGACGGCCATACTTAACATTGGTTGCCCCTCATATAGCAGGGGCAACTTTACGCGTCGCAAATCTAACGTAAACGTCGTAACTTCACTGCGTCGACTGCGCGTACGTTCGGAAATTTGCGTATTTTGCTAACTTGCATACTCGACGGAGAAAACGACGGAGGCGACACCTAGTGGCAAAAAAAAAATTGCATTTAAGATCTGACAGCGTAAGAGCCTTGCGCCTGTCGGATCTAATGGATATCTATGCGTAACTGATTCTAATGCCGCGTACACGCCATCACTTTATGTGATGAAAAAAAAAGACGTTTTAAATCATGAAATAAAACAACGTTTTTGAAACTTCATTTTCAAAAACGACGTTGCCTACACACCATCGTTTTTTCAAAATGCTCTAGCAAAGCGCGGTTATGTTCAGCACTCTTTTACATTGAAGCTAGCTTCGTAACTTGCTTCTGAGCATGCGTGGGTTTAAAAACGTTGTTTTAAACATCGTTTTGCCCACACACTATTATTTTAATTGACACAAAATCAAAAGCATGCTTCAATTTTTTTTTGGTCGTTTTTCACAAGACGTAAAACGATGTTTTCCCCCACACACAATTTTAATTGACGTTTTTCAAAACGTAGTTTTTTTTCATCACATAAAGTGATGGTGTGTACGCGGCATGAGAATCAGTCGCATAGATACGATGGCCCAGATTAGGACTTACGACGGCGTACATTGCGTTGCGCCGTCGTAAGCCCTTTGAGAATCTGGGCCAATGTCTTTGGAAGCAAATTCCTAATGCCGCGTACACACGATCATTTTTCGGGTTGTAAAAAATTACTTTTTTTTTTATGTCATTAAAAACGATCGTGTGTGGGCTTCAGAGCATTTTTCAGGTTCTGAAAAACGGGCGAAAAAAAATTCAAACATGCTCTATTTTTTAACAACGTTTTTAACGTTGTCGTTTTTCGGGTTGTAAACAATGTTCGTGTGTGGGCTTTAACGACGTGAAAAATCTGCGCGTGCTCAGAAGCAAGTTATGAGACGGGAGCGCTCGTTCTGGTAAAACTAGCGTTTGTAATGGAGTAAGCGCATTCATCACGCTGTAACAGACAGAAAAGCGCGAACCGTCTTTTACTAACACAAAATCAGCTAAAGCAGCCCAAAGGGTGGCGTCATCCGCATGGAACGTCCCCTTTATAGTGCCGTCGTACGTGTTGTACATCACTGCGCTTTGCTAGAGCATTTTTTTTTTCACGATCGTGTGTAGGCAACGTCGTTTTAATGATCAAGTTGAAAAAAACGTTGTTTTTTCTAGAGCCTGAAAAACGTTGTTTTTTACAACTCAAAAAATTATTGTGTGTACGCGGCATAAGTTCTTCTTTCCTCCTCTGTTTTCCCACTTTTTTGATTTGATATAAAAAAATAGACTATTTAACTGCTAAAAGTGTTAAACCTGTCATCCGATTTTTATTTTATATCATTAGTTGTTTAACCACTTCAATACCAGGAACTTTCACCTCCTTCCTGCCCAGGCCAATTTTTGACACTGTTGTACTTTGAATGACAATTTCGTGGTCATGCAACACTGTACCCATATGAAAAGTTATATAGCTAGATTCATGTAGAGCGCCGCAACTTTAAGGTGGCGTAGCGTATCGTATTTATGCTACGCCGCCTTAAGTTAGATAGGCAAGTACTGTATTCACAAAGTACTTGCCTCCTAACTTACGGCGACGTATCGTAAATGTGGCCGGCGTAAGCGCGCCTAATTCAAATTAGGCTGAGGGGGCTTGTTTTATGTTAATGGGGGGTGACCTGACGTGATTGAAGTATTTTACGAACGGCGCATGCGCCGTCCGTGTACATATCCCAGTGTGCATTGCGGCAAAGTACGCCGCAAGGACGTATTGGTTTCGACGTGGACGTAAATTACGTCCAGCCCTATTCACGGACGACTTACGCAAACAACGTAAAATTTTAAAATTTCGACGCGTGAACGACGGCCATACTTAACATTACTAGTCCAGCTATTTGATGGAATAACTTTACGCCTGAAAATGCCTTACGTAAACGGCGTATCTTTACTGCGACGGGCGCACGTACGTTCGTGAATAGGCGTATCTAGTCATTTACATATTGTACGCCGAACTCAATGGAAGCACCACCTAGCGGCCAGCCTAAATATTGCACCCTAAGATATGACGGCGCAGGCTGTCGTATCTTAGATAGGTTTAAGTGTATCTCTGTTTGAGAATACACTTAAACTTAGGTCGGCGCAGATTCCGAGTTAGGTCGGTGTATCTACTGATACGCCGGCCTAACTCTCTCTGAATCCACCTAATAGTGTCCACGACCCATGGTTTATATACAGTATCTGAAAGTTGATCAGTCCTGATGTACTGACGGTCATCTCATTTCTTGAGGCCCAAAAATGCCTGGACAGTACAAATATCCCCCAAATGACCCCTTTTTGGAAAGTAGACAGTCCAAGGTTGTTCTGTCTCCAGCAGGATTTATTAAAGAGGAACTGCTCACAAAATTTGTAATAAAAACATATTTGTTATTCTGAAGCTTCCCTTCAACTTTGCATATTATTTTATATATATTGTGATTCTGTAATTGCCAAATATGCTGCAGAAATCTCCCTCCACTAAGTCTGGCTGCACCCATTTTAACTGTGGGCAGCTGAAGCCTGTCCACTTCCTGGATGTACACAGACACACAGAGGCACACCTCCAGCTCTGCAGCCCTGCATCTTTCATTGGCCCTCTTATGACTCATCCACCCTTCTTCCTGGCAAATTCTCACAAGAGTGTGCGAGAGAGAGCTGTGCATGATGCCATAAGCCTAGGCTTTTTACGAGACAAGAAACAGGAAGTGGGCTGTAAAAGGTATTTACTGGCAAAAAATGTTTTACTATCCAAATTTAAAACAACAAGGCCAGAACATTTATTAGATGGAAAGTTGGAAAAATTACTGAAGGTCCTCTTTAAGTTGTTTTGCCTGAAATATCAGATTTGACCACAAGATGGAGCCAGTGGTAAATATACAGTTTTGCAGAAACTCTTCAGCTTTAACAAAAATTCCCATCATTCTTCAGTCTAAGAAAGAGAAACAGGTGCATCCTGGGAACTCAGACTCCATCTTAGAGACTGAAAGAAGGAACTAGCTATCAGAGCACATGTTGGACTAAAAACTTGCATCCGTCTGTATCCTTTAAACGCAGCATCGCTGGTAAGAATTACTTATCGCCAGCTACAACCTAGCTTTCATTGTATTACCTTGTATCACCTTTATGTTTCATATACGGATTATATGTATCCTTTTCTGTTTTTTCCCTGATAGTTTCACCAACCCTGTTTTGTTAATAAAGGTTCAAAATTACACTCAGTCTGGCTTATTGCAAAATAGGAGGGTTTAGCTGCATGTCAAGGTACACACAGGGAAATGTATAGCAAAGACAGAACAAATGTATATAGTAAGAGGCATGGCAAGTTTTTTGAAGTTGTAATTTTTTTGTCACGATTTATTGGAAAAAATGAATCCTAATTTAAATGTTTTTTTATTTTGATATTTTTTTTCTTACATACTGTTACCAGTGCACTACATAATCATAACTGGTATAGGGGTGATCAGGGACACTGACTGGTGACAGTATGTAAACATTTATTATTTTTATTTATTCTTTTATTATTTTTTTAATTTCTTCTACAATTTAAAAACATTTTTTTACATACTGCAACCAGGTCAATACAGTGTTACAGTACAACAAGTAAAATATGTGCAAAAAGACCAGGGCAGCAGGTATCAGATCAGTAATGAGTCCAGGCTTCTGACAGTATAGATTAAGTTGGGTTAAGAGTCTGTGGTGTGATGAGTATTGATGGGTGTATGCTCTCAGGGCTGCCATCAGGGGGAAACAGAAACCATGTTCCAATTCTAGAGAGAGACAACAAGGGAAGAGGCTCCTCTGAATGCAATAGTTTAAACTAGGGATGCACCGATTATCGGCGGCCGATACATATCGGCCGAAAATAGCATTTTTGGGTGCCTGCCGAAACACAGTAAAAATTGCAGATAATGAAGCTTTGGGTTGTACCATTTAGTTTACGAGAGGGGGGGCAATGTTCTTATGTACACGCAGACCGCCAGACACACACTCTGGCCGCCAGACCTGTACATAGCGTGAGCAGCGACAGTGGCACTGTACAAATTGTGTGCCGACTGCCGATCGCGCTCCACCGGAGTCCTCCTAGCTCCTATTTCCTGATTTTTGGACTCCCTCTACTCTTTGGACTCTCTTGGTATAGTCCAGCAGCGTGAGCCACGTGACATCACGGCCAGAGGCGAGGGAGGACTCGGAGCGCACAGGGAGCTGTGTCGGAGCCTGTGAGCCTGTAATCACACTGCATGCCTAGGAGGAACCTAGCAGTGTACTAAAAGTAAGCAGCACAAAACCTTTAACCTTTATCCCTGTGTTCATGTTAAATGGCTAGTTCCGGGGGGGGGGGGGGGGGGTAAGGGGTTAACTAACTGAGGAACTGAGGTGCCATTTTTTTCACAGTGGCACAGTGAGGCTGCAATTGATATTTTTTTTGGTAGTCAGATAAGGCAAGCATGGCTCAATAACACACAAGCGTTTAACGTTTGTGTGTTATTGAGCCATGCTTGCCTTATCTGACTACCAAAAAAAACATTAATTGCAGCCTCACTGTGCCATCACATACAGCCACTGTGCCATCACACGTCACCACTGTGCCCATCAAACGCAGCCACTGTGCCATCTCATGCAGCCACTGTGCCATCACACGCAGCCACTATGCCACTGCCAACACACGTCACCACTGTGCCCATCACATGCAGCCAGCCACTGTGCCCATCACATGCAGCCAGCCACTGTGCCCATCACATGCAGCCAGCCACTGTGCCATCACATGCAGCCAGCCACTGTGCCATCACATGCAGCCACTGTGCCATGGCACTCGAGCGCGGATGGACTGGCAGGCGAGGGGTGATAACGTCAACGGGAATAACACTGTATTACTCTGTACTACTCTGGGGAAGTTTTTACGATTTTTTTTTCACTGTTATAAGCAACAATTTTTACTGAATGGAATGGATTAATTCAGTGTTTACTATTGTGATTAGCTGTGGTTGGCCACAGCTAATCACATGGTACAGATGGGCTGTGATTGGCCCTGTCTGTACTACGTGATCGCTGTGACCAATCACAGAGATCAACACAATAGTACACAATGGATAGCAAGTAAGAAAGCCATCCATTGTGTAAAATTGTCATGTGATCTGTTGTGATTGGTCACATTGATCCAGGGTACCATTATTTGACTATAGGCTGGGCGGAAACTGGTTTAAAAGGCACTGTAAGGAAAGGTACATTGAAAAGAATCACTTGTGGCTGTACTTATTTTTGCATATTAATTATTCAAGGTGTGCATAATTGGGGGCGTAGCAGGGGTGTGTTCTCTGCCTGCATACCTTGTTCTAAAAGCTGTCCCTCATTCCTATCGCAAAAAAATAGGATATACACTACTGTGCAAATATTTTAGGCAGGTGTGAAAAATGCTGTAAATTAGGAATGTTTTCAGAAATTAAAATGTTAATAGTTTACTTTTATCAATTAAAGCGGAGTTCCGGCCACAATTTCACTTTTTAAATATAAATACCCCTGTAATACACAAGCTTAATGTATTCTAGTAAAGTTATTCTGTAAACTAAGGTCCGTTTTGTTAGGTTGTTACAGCATTTAGACACTTTATAAAATAGAAATTGACTGGGGCCATCTTAAGTGTGGGCATCATGAAGCCAAACTGTATGACTTCCTGGATTTCAGCCTTCCAGATCTCGCACATGCTCAGTGCTGCACAAGCAGTGTCAGATCAGGTTTCAGCACCTGTGCTGTCCAAGTCACATGATTCTTTGAGACTGGGGAGTGCACAGACTCCTGGAAAGTTACACCCACTACATTCCCAGGAGTCTGTGCGGTGCATTAAGCACCTAGGTGCAGGAAGTGGGAAGATGAACTATTCTGCCTAGCAACAACACTTTGAAGGCATCTAAAAAAAAAATAAAAAAATTCGTAAAGGACTAATGACATTTTTTTAAAACTACTGATGTAATCTTATATTTATGGGTGGAACTCCACTTTAAGAAAATATAAATTAAATGAACAGAAGGGAAATCCAAATCAATATTTGCAAGGAAACTCCACTATGCTTCCCTGTTGCCTGCAGTCACTCATTATTGTACCGCTCTGAAGCCCTTTGGTGAACAAACTGCCTTCTACAATACCTGAATATTTCATAAGTCCAGAGCACCTGCTGCCATTTTTAAACACAGCAGTTCCTATGTTTTAGTGTATAGTTGAGTTGCTTAGCCTTGTTTCCACATCAGAGGTATGGCTTTTTGACAGCAATTCTTACACGAAGGCCACTTCTGTCCAGACTCCTCCAGACAGTAGATGGGTGTACCTGGGTCACATTGGTTTCTGCCAGTTCTGTGCTCATGGCACTGCTGGACATCTGATGATGTCAAAGGGAAGTAAGCCTGATGTGTCTTTCATTTGCTGTATTAAGTTTTCTTGGCTGACCACTACATCTCTGGTCCTCAGTCTTGCCAATTTATTTGTGCTTCTTCAAAAGTGCTTGAACAGAATATCTTGAAACCCCAGTCTGCTTTGAAATCTTTGCCTGGGAGAGACCTTGCTGATGCAGTATAACCACAACCTTACCTTAGTAACAGACTTTGGCTGTTCCTCACCCAGTTTTAAGCCTCCTACACAGCTGTTTATGTTTCAGTTATTGACTGTGTTTTAACCTACATATGACATTGATGATCATTAGCACCTGCTTGGTATAACTGGGTAAAGCAGAAGTAAAGTCCGCTGTATATTTTTTTTCAAGCCCCCCCCCCCCCTAGGTGGGTTATGTCATAATGTGCTAGTATGCACAGCATATTAGTACAATTTGGCAGACTTACCGGTCATATCATGTCCTCTCAGCACATCGCTGGGGCCGATCCGGTGGGTCCCCGGCACTTTCATATTTGCCCGGTCTTACATTCGGCTCCTGTGCCTTCGGACACCTGATAGGCCAGGCCGTGATGACGACACTCCTGTGCATGCTCACGGGAGTCACATCACCACGGCATGGATCGGAGGCAGATTGGGGCCATAAATGTTTGCTGAGCTGCGCATGCATGGCCCAGTGCACATGACAGGCATACGGATGCATTTATAGCAGAGGAGACCAATAGGGTCTCTTCTTTCATAAATACCCTGCCTGTCAGCCATTTGAAGAAAAAACAAGTTTACTTCCTCTTTAATCATGCACCTGACTCTAATCCTACAAAATCTCCGACTTTGTGCAAGTGTACAAAATGTGCAAGTGTAAGGCCCTGTACACACGGCCGAGGAACTCGACGTGCCAAACACGTCGAGTTCCTCGGTGAGTTCAGGGATGAAGCCGCCGAGGAGCTCGGCGGGATGCCTTCTCCCATAGAACAACGAGAAAATAGAGAACATGTTCTCTATTTTCTCGACGAGTTCCTCGGCGGCTCCATCGGGCCAAAAGTGTACAGACGACAGAGTTTCTCGGCAGAATCCGGGTTTGACCGAGTTTCTCGGTGAATTCTGCCGAGAAACTCTGTCGTGTGTACGAGGCCTGAGAATTGATGTTGGTTTGAAGCCAAAAAGTGGTCAATGACTACCAATGACTATCAATGGGTAGCTGAAAGCCAATGGATTGATTTGTGAGGACACTGGGCGCTTGGTAAGGTGAATATATCTTGCAGCAGCATACATGGTAGACTAAAAAGGGAAGATCTTGTGTAGAGGAATGCAATAATCGAGGCGAGAGATAACAAGGGAGTTAATTAGAAGCCTTGCTATCAAAAATCACTCCCATGCTTTTAAATAGACATGTGCAATTCATTTAGCTATGAATCGAATTTCTGACAACATTTATTTTTTTGGAGATTCGGATGTATTTGGATTTCCAAGTCACAATAGTAAGGCCCCTTTCACATTGGACCTGTAGCCGCGGTGGCAGTATAGCGCCGCTAAAAATATATATATACCGCCGAGATTGCCGCGGGAATCGGCCGCTAGCGGTGCGGTATTAACCCCCGCTAGCGGCCAATAAAGGGTTAATACCGCCCGCAATGCGCCTCTATTGAGGCACATTGCGGGCGGTATTGCCGCGGTTTCCCATTGTTTTCAATGTGAAGGAGCGGTATACATGCCGCTCCCCTCACCGCTCCAAAGATGCTGCTGACAGGAGATTTTTTTGTCTCCCGCCAGCGCATCGCCTCAGTGTGAAAGCCCTCGGGCTTTCACATTGAGTCTGCAGTGAAGGAGTTTTTCAGGCGGGATAGCAACGCTATTTTTAGCACTGTACCGCCTGAAAAACTCCTCAATGTGAAAGGGGCCTTAAGAATTTAAACTAATCTGAAATAAATTATAACAAAACAAATGATCCGAATTTAAAGTAGAAAATGAATTTGACCCTGAAAATTATTTCGACTTAAAAATGGAAATATATTGCAATAAATACAGTATGGTATAAAAGTGAAATAAGAGTATGCCTACTATAGGCTGCTTTATAGAATATAATATAAAATAAAATAAGAGAATATAAGAGAGTAGAATAGAATAAAACATAATATAATAGAAAATAGAATAAAATAGAAAAGAATAGAACAAAACAGAATAGAAGAAAAAGAATAGAAAAAAATAGAATCGATTACAATAGAATAAAATAGAAAGAATATAGTGTTCTTCCAATGATCACATATGAATAGAATAAATTAGAGAGAATATAGCGGCCTTCTGAAATTCAAATTTTGCATAGAATAAAATAGAAAGAATATTGCAGTCTTTCGATCTTTGAATAGAATATAATAAAAATAATATAGTTGTCTTCTGAAATTCAAATTTCGAATAGAATAAAATAAATTAGAAAGAGTTTAGCTGTCTTCTCACATTTGAATTTTGAATAGATTAAAATAAAACAATAGAATATAAAATAAAAGAATAAATAATAAAATAGAATAGAAAAATAAAGGACTAGAGTAGAAAATAAAAGAATTGAATGAAAAATAAAAGAATAGAATATAAAATAATAGAATAGAGAGACTATAGCCATCTTCTAAAATTACAATTTAGAATAAAATAGAAAAAATATAGCTATCTTCTGAAATTTTAATTTAACATTTTGAATAGAATAAAATCCAAAAAATATAGACATCTTCCAAAATTTGAATTTCAAATAGAATAAAATAGAATAGAAAATAAAAATAACGAATTCTATATTTCCATATTCTATATTTTCCATTATAATTCTTTGAATCCATTGGAAAAATCTTAATCCGGTCGAAAATAAATGAAACTAAACTAAACAAATTTTGTTTCAAATGCAATGAAACTAAATTAGTAACTTAACGAATCGATCCAAAACAAAACACATTTTTTCAATCTGCACATGTCTAAATCAAAATAAACTGTGCAAATGTTAAAATATTGACAACATTGTAAAAAAAAAAACACACAAGATAAGGCCATGACCACAGGTATTCCAGTCTATGTATCATTGTTATTCCAGAAAAGGTACCGTATACATCTAATGAAAACCAATAATAAAGGATCAGGCTTATAAAACCATGAATTTGAGTGGCTGAAAACACAGCTATTCAATATGCAAAATTATGATTGCCACCAGTCGTGAATATACTGTAGCTCCTATATCCAGCGTCATTGGATCTGGTAATGGATACCACTGGCTTAACACATGGATATGCTCCATACGCGGTTTCACTCTGCTCAATCTGATATGTAGGCTTTAAAATATACATTTAAAGTTTGTTTAGTAATCTAATTAACTGGATTAATGCATTATAGGAAATCCAGACATGAATATAAGATACATTGAGATACTAGAACATAAAGCTGTAAAGGTACAATTTTTTTCCCTAAATAGCTTCCTTTACCTTAGTGCGGTCCTCCTTCACTTACCTTATCCTTCCATTTTGCTTTTATATGTCCTTATTTCTTCTGAGAAATCCTCACTTCATGTTCTTCTGTCTGTAACTCCTTCACGTCGATATACGTCGGCAGAAGGGAACAGCTGGGCACAAGCTCATACCTGTACGTCCTCTTTAAGAAGCCCAGCCGCGGGGTCGCAAGTGCATCGCCGGCGGCGTGCTCGCAACCCGGTCCGAAGCTCCGTGACCGCGCCCGCGGACCCGATCGCTGCCGGTGTCCTGCGATCGGTCTCCGGAGCTGAAGAACGGGGAGAAGTGTGTGTAAACGCACCTTCCCTGTTCTTCATTGTGGCAATGTCGGTGATCATCTGTTCCCTGATATAAGGAAAGGCGATCACTGACGTCACGTGTCCAGCCCCGCCCCCTACAGTTAGAAACACATATGAGGTCACACTTAACCCCTTCAGCGCCCCCTAGTGGTTAACTCCTAAACTACAATTGACATTTTTACAGTAATCAGTGTATTTTTAGAGCACTTTTCGCTGTGAAAATGACAAAAGGTGGCAATGTGAGTGCTTCCTCTTCTAGTTTCACTATTTTCACTATACTTTGCAGCTTGCTATAGGGGAATTTTGAAGGCAGGAGGAACCTGAAGTGCCGGTGGGGGACCCTAGAAGAGAAAAATTGGGGCTGCTCTGTGGAAAACCATTACACAGAGCAGGTAAGTATAACATGTTTATTGTTACTTTAAATACTCTGTGCAGGGAAGGTCAGCATCTGAACTGGGAGAAGGTGGAGGCTGATAGACTGGAGGTAATAGAAGGCATTACAATTACATTTAAAGTAAACTTTTACCAGTATTGTGCATTCTATATACAATTATTATATCCATTCAAAAAAGTCTCAGGGGCAGATTCACAAAGATCTGCCCCGGCGCAGCGTATCTGAGATACGCTACGCCGCCGTAACTTACTTTTTTTGGTTTGAATCCTGGAAGAATTTGCGCTGTAAGTTACGGCGGCGTAGTGTATCTCTCGCGGCGTAACGGCGACTAATTCAAATCGGCGAGTAGGGGGGCGTGTTTCATTTAAATGAAGCGCGTCCCCGCGCCGAACGAACTGCGCATGCGCCGTCCCTAAATTTCCCGCCGTGCATTGCGCTTAATGATGTCGCAAGGACGTCATTGTTTTGACGTGGACGTAAATTACGTCCAGCCCGATTCACGGATGACTTACGCAAATTTTTTTTTTTTAAATGATGCGCAGGAACGACGGCCATACTTAACATTGAGTACGCCACCAAACAGCAGCTTTAACTATATGCCGAAAAAAGCCGACTAGAGACGACGTAAAAGAATGCGACGGCCGCTCATACGTTCGTGGATCGTCGGAAATAGCTAATTTGCATACTCGACGTGGAAAACGACGGGAACGCCACCCAGCGGACGCCGAAGAATTGCATCTTAGATCCGAAGGCGTACGAAGACGTACGCCTGTCGGATCTAACCCAGATGCTGTCGTATCTTGTTTTGAGGATTCAAAACAAAGATACGATGCAGGAAATTTGAAAGTACGCCGGCGTATCAGTAGATACGCTGGCGTACTCGCTTTGTGGATCTGCCCCTCAGTCTATAGTACTAGTTTAATATAAAATATTTATATCTCCCTTCCACCCTTCATAGAGCTTCATGTCCTAGATAAAATGGCCATATATCCTACTTCTGGGTGTATTTATTATTATATATTGATATACTGTAAGTAATATATGTTATTACTTCCACTGTTTTACATTATAAATTAACACCTTATAGTAGCGATTATCTGCTCATTTTAGTTTTTTAACCCCATGATGACAGGTGATACAAAAAAAAAGCATGCAGCGGCTACTAAACATCTCAGGCCTGGTTCACACCTATGCGTTTTTTGGTGCTTTTTGCAGGAACGCACTACAGCTCATTTAACATGGTTTCCTATGGGACACGTTCACATCTATGTTTGTTTTCAGCTGATGCAGCTTTGTAAAGGGTCAAAGACTTTTTTCAACGTAAAACGATGTTTGTTTTGCTTTTTTGGTTCAATAGGCTTCAATGGAGAGGCTGTAGAAAAGCATGTAGTGCGTTTTTGCTGCGATCTGCATTTTTTAATCTGCCCAACAACAAATCAGCCAAAAAAAAGCATAAAAAATGCAAATCGCAGCAAAATCACGTGTGCAAATACGCACAGCAAAAGACACAGCAGAAACGGATCAAAAGCAAATTGCACAGGTGTGAACCGAGCCTTATGCTGGCCACACATATCGATTTCGAAATCTTTGTACCTTCGCTGAATGAAAGAATGTCGTATGAAAGTTTCACTTTTAACATTCAGTCTTAAAATGAATGTCATTTCTGAACGAAAACCACAAACACTGGCCCAGATTCAAGTAGAATCGTGCAATATTTGCGTGGGCAAAGAGCAAATTTTTTTCTCTGCGCCCACGCAAATATTGCGCTTTGCCCGCGATTCACGGAGCAGTTGCTCTGTAAATTGCGCGGGCAATATGCTAAGCAGCCGGGCGCAAGGCTGCCTAATGTAAATGATCCCGCCGGGGTCGGCAAAAATTTGCTCTTTGCCCACGCAAATATTGCGCGATTCTACTTGAATCTGGGCCTCTGTGGTGGAAAATGAATGTAGAAAATCGAACAAATGTTCTTAAATGTTTTATTTTTTTGAAGGAAGACATTGTATTTGTATGGCCAGCATAAGTGACAGCAGGCACAGGGAGCTTTTATCAAGCCACCTGCCTATGACAAGGGAGTCTGCCATACCTAATATATTACAGTTCTGGCTGTAAATCCCCAAAACAGTCTTTCATTTTTTTTCCTTTAACCACTTGGTGTCCTCCCTATTGCCAAAAGACGGCCACAAGGTGGCTCTCAATTGCCGGGAGGATGTCTATAGACGTCCTTGGCTCCTCCGGCCACTGGGGGGCGCACATGCGCCCGCCGCATCACTGCAGTGCCGATGCGCATGCCTGGCAGCCGCGATGTCCACCAGGCACCCGCGATCGGGTAAACACACAGATCCACGTCCTGTCAGGGAGAGGAGACTGATGCTGTGTCCCTTGTACAGATCACCGCCATTACTAGTAAAAAAAAAATTATAAAAAAAAAAAAAAAAATCATAATTCTGTCCCCTATTTTGTAGGCGCTATAACTTTTTTCGCTTATTGGGATTTTTTTTTTACCAAAAATATGTAGAAGAATACGCGTCGGCCTAAATAAAAAAAAAAACATTTATTTTTTGAAAAAAAAATGGGATATTTATGATAGCAAACAGTTCTGTTTTTTTTTTCTAAATTGTCGCTCTATTTTTGTTTATAGCGCAAAAACTAAAAACCGCAGAGGTGATCAAATACCACCAAAAGAAAGCTCTATTTGTTGGAAAAAAAGCACGCCAATTTTGTTTGGGAGCCACATCGCACGACCACGCAATTGTCAGTTAAACCGACGCAGTGCCGAATCGCAAAAAGTGCTCTGATCTTTGACCAGCAATATGGTCCGGGGGTTAAGTGGTTAAGTTCACCCACGATCCCTTTACTTCGCATTCCCTTTTCACTTTCACCTTCCCATTCCCTCCCCCACAGCGCAGCTACCATACTTTACATTATTATCACTTTTTCTGTTAGGATCAGATCCACAGGTGCTGCTGCAGTCCTGTCCCCCCCCCCCCCCAGTCCATCAGACAGCGCCGGAGTTCTCTATTTCTATAATAAGTACAAAGGGCCAGATTCACAGCCAGCGGGCGCAACTTAACTTTTCCGATTTAAGTTACACCGCCGCAAATTTTCTGCCTAAGTGCCCGATCCACAAAGCACTTACCTGGAAATTTGCAGCGGTGTAACTTAAATCCGTCCGGCGCAAGGCGGGCCCAATCGAATGGGGCGAGTCCCATTTAAATTAGGCGCGCTCCCGCGCCGGACGTACTGTGCATGCTCCGTCGGGTAAAAATTACCCGACGTGCATTGCGCTTACTGACGTCGCACCAACGTCATTTGCTTAGACGTTAACGTAAATGGCGTCCAGCGCCATTCACGGACGTCTTACGCAAACGACGTTGATGTTTAAATTTCGACGCGGGAACGACGGCCATACTTACCATGGCTTAAGAGAACTAGGGCTCAGCCCTAGTTTTACGCGGCGTAACTTCGACGGAAACGACGTAGATTTAGATCGACGGGCCGTTCGGGACGTTCGTGGATCGCCGTAAGTCTTCATTTGCATATTCTACGCCGGCCGCAATGGCCTCGCCACCTAGCGGCCGGCCTAGAATTGCATCCTTAAGATCCAACAGTGTAATTCAATTACACCTGTCAGATCTTAGGGCTAGCTATGCGTAACTGATTCTATGAATCAGTCGCATAGTTAGAAACAGAGATACGACGGCGTATCAGTAGATACGCCATCGTATCTCGTTTGTGAATCTGGCCCAATGCTTATAGACATAAGATCACAGTATGTTATGGCAAATTTACAGAGTCCTACTGGCACAGGTAAGTTGACCACTGACTAGTACTTTCACTCTAAATGACCCGTCCTGCTACACAGACATTGGTACAGGATCATGGTGAGAAGACCCCAGGCACCCCTATTGGGAGCAATCTGTCCCTGGAGGGTCCCCCCCCCCCCCCCCCCGATCTCGAAGTTAGCTAGGGATACACCACACTTTTTTAAGGTTATTAGCTTATAATTCAATCAATCGAAACAATAATCTGTCAACTAATCGATTATGAAAATAATTGTTAATTGCAGCCCTAAAGTTTATGGTGTGAGCCCTCACCTCAGGGTGCGCTCTGGTGTAATTTTTTATGGTACATTATGGCGTATATAATTTGTAGTTAAATAGGGTGTGTTCTTTTTCCCAGGAGTGATATAGTGGTCAAGCCATTAAAGCGATTGTAAAGGAAACATTTTCTTTTAAGAAAAAGAACATATTTGCAAATATATGCATAAGCTGCCGAGCCACTTCACAGCCCCCCAGTATTATCTGCACTCTGCAGGCTGGTCGGTAAGGAGGCTTGGTATTTCCCTGGGCATTCCCCAGGTTTTGTTGTTATGTGCTTTAGCCTTCCAATGCCACTTATTGCGATTGCCAGCTATAGATGGGGTGGTGGACACGTTTATGTTTCACCTGTGGTGTTTATATTGGTCCAGCAGCGCACCAACACCTTTGCAGCCATTGTGCTACATGCTGGGTGTTTGGTGTGCTCCTGTACCTTTAAGAAGGGGTGGCTCCCCTTCAGTCCACCTGCCCCCATCTATCCATTAAAATGCATGTGCCTCCACTGTGGGGACGCTCATTGTTTAGTGTTAGGGTCCTTTCACACGTGCGGACCGTTTTTTAGATCAGTTTTTTATCATCAGTTGATCCATTTTTTCATCTGTTTTTCATCCGTTTTACATCCCGTTTTTTCATCCGTTTTTCCATCCGTTTTTCATCTGTTTTTCATCCGTTTTCATCGTTTTTCCATCCGTTTTTTCATCTGTTTTTTTTTTGTTAGAACTTTATTTTTATTACATATTTTGATAAAAAACGGATGTTAGCGGATCGGATGTTAAACGGATCTTCCGCTAACATCCTTTTTTCGTCCGTTCCGTTTTTTTGACGGAAGAAAAATAGGGTTTTCTTCCGTTCAAAAAACGGAGCTTAACGGAGACGGATGTTAACGGACGTTAGCGGATGCTCATCCGCTAACGTACATTATCCCATTGGAAAGCATTGCAGTCCGTAAACAGACGTATGAAAAAACGGACGAACGGTCCGCACGTGTGAAAGGACCCTTAGAGTCCTTTCACATGTGCGGACCGTTTTTTAGATCAGTTTTTTATCATCAGTTAACCCGTTTTTCATCCGTTTTACATCCGTTTTTCATCAGCTGTCATCCGTTTTACATCCGTTTTTTTTTTTTTGTTAGAACTTTATTTTTATTACATATTTTGATGAAAAACAGATGTTAACGGATCGGATGTTAAACGTATCGTCCGCTAACATCCGTTTTTCGTCCGTTCCATTTTTTTGACGGATGTTAACGGACGTTAGCGGATGCTCATCCGCTAACGTACGTTATCCCATTGGAAAGCATTGCAATCCGTAAACGGACGTATGAAAAAACGGACGAACGGTCCGCACGTGTGAAAGGACCCTTAGGACCACAGATTACAGGGTGAATGATATAGGTAATGGTGTCTGCGCTGTGTGAACTAAAAGGAGGTGATACAAAAACTCACAGAATAGGTGAGTGAGCCACTAAGGGCTGAAAAACCTAAATAGTGGAATGGATGGAAACAGATGTACTAACATAAAACATGAACTGATCGTGCAAAAAAAGGGAGGGCTCAAACAAGCATATAAAATACAGTGTGCACCAATAAATACTCCCAAGGAATAAAATACAATGGTGAAATGGCAGACACATAAATAAAGTGAAGGATGAATAAATATGACAAAAATGATATAAAATGAAAGAAAAAAGTTAAACTAAAGTTGTAACAATAAAGTCTTTTTCAAAAGTGCTCCCAAAAAAAGTCCAAAATCCAGTGCTGATGAAAACAGACTTCAGTGCAAACACCTCTTGTGATTCTTATAAGAGGTGTTTGCACTGAAGTCTGTTCACAGCACCCCAGTATTATCTGCACTCCTAACTGAGCCTCCACAGTGGTATCACATGCATTCTAAGGGATAGATAGAGGGCAGGTAAGCCTGGAGGTAGCCAACCCTCTTTAAAGACACCCAGCATATAGCACAATTGCAGCAAAAGTGTCCAGTACATTGCCTCACCAGTATCCCAACAGTACAAACAAATAATATTAATACAGAACAAAGGGGGTGGGGGAGAAGATAGAGGGGGGGGGGTTGGTACAGAAGAAGGTGAAAAGGGAGGGAAAAACAGGGTAATTCGTACCGCATTTACTTCAATGGCATGCAATACCGCATGTGGCCAGAGGTGGGGGGGGGGGGCGCTGGAGAGTCTCGGAAACACACGGAAAGGTCCTAGGACAGCTCGGCTGACCTCGGCAAACCTCGGAAAGTCTCAGGAACTGACTATTTCAGAGTCTTTCCATGCATTTCCGATTGACGCCCTTCGGCTCCGGCGCCCCCCCATTCTCAGGCCAAACGCAATACTGCACACTGCTGTGGCTTGAATCCTGCTAGTTTTGCAAGACAACACTCGCAAACCGAGTCAGGAATTTTAAAAATAGAGTGCTCGTATTGCGAAACGCTTGTTAACCGCGTTACTCGCAATCCGAAGTTCCACTGTATGCTAAATTCACAGCCCTAGGCTGCCATCACCATGTCACATGACCCGCAGGCGGTGGTCAGGGGGAACAAGGTGCTTCCGCTAGTATACCAGTCTTATCCCAGTGTCCCTTCTTTAGCTCTGCCCAGTCAGGCACACTTCCAGTCTCATTCTCAGGCATCCACCATTATTCACTCATGAAGACCCTGTCGAGGTCCACAAGACCTTATACTCCCAACTACAGGACCCACAGAAAAAGGTCAACTACAGCTCTTCCTCATATGATCTGTACCATATTGCCTGGGAATTCAGGCACTATGGATCAGCTATGGGTAGGACCACATCTCAGCAGCTCTGGGGTGTCCTGCTCCCATGCCCTGTCTACCTTGGGCCCTTCCCACAGCTGGCATTTATATGGGCACTAACTCCACCCATTACATCACTAGAGGAGGTACTTCTCTATAAGAGGAGCTAAAACCAGATTTTTACTTTTCCCTTACCATACCATAGAGGCAACAGAGCCATGTAGTGACAGGCAAGCTAATTGCAGCTGCCAACAAACAGTCTGTCTGGCCTACTGAATCTGCATTCGCCTGTGGCAGAGGTTTAAGGTACCATGACAGAAATATACATTTTCACAAATTCTGCTGCCTCAGTTTTTATGATGGCAATTTGCATATACTAAATAATGTTATGAAGAGTGATCAGCTGAATTGCAAATCATTACAAAGCCCTTCTTTGCCATCAAAATTAACCCATAAAAAACATTTCCCCTGCATTTGTGAAGAAGGCTTCAAGGCTCCCAAGAAAGTCCAACAAGCACCAGGACCGTCTCCTTCTGTTGATTGATCTGTGCGATCGGGGCACCACCAGTGCAGAGCTTGCTCCAGAATGGCAGCAGGCAAGTGCAGGGCTGGACTGGGACAAAAATTTGGCCCTGGACTTCATCCAGACCGGCCCACTTTAATTCAATAAAATGCTGCCCCCACCTCCTCCGCTGCAGTCCCAGTGTGAAAGCCTGAGTGCTTTCACACTGGGGCGCTGCCAGGGCGTTAAAAAAAGTCCTCCAAGCAGCATCTCTGTTTTAAAAAACGGCCCACTGAGCTATCGGCCCACCGGGAAACTCCCTGTAGTCCCTATGGCCAGTCCATCCCTGGGCAAGTGTGAGTACATTGGCACACACAATGGGGTGAAGTCTTTTGGAGGATGGCCTGGTGTCAAGAAGGGTAGCAAAGAAGCCACTTCACTTCAGGAAAAACATCAGGGACTGACTGATATTCTGCAAAAGGTACAGGGATTGGACTGCTGAGGACTGAGGGAAAGTCATTTTCTCGGATGAATCCCCTTTCCAATTGTTTGGAGCATCTGGAAAAAATCTTGTCCGGAGAAGAAAAGGTGAGCGCTACCATCAGTCCTGTGTTATGCCAACAGTAAAGCATCCTGAGACCATTCATGTGTGGGGTTGCTTCTCAGCCAAGGGAGTGGGGTCACTCACAATTTTGCCTAAGAAAACAGCCATGAATAAAGAATGGTACAAAAACATCCTCCGAGAGCAACTTCTTCCAACCATCCAAGAACAGTTTGGTGACGCTGGAGAGCTGGAGAGCCTCAGAAAGGCTTGAGGAAAGCTTGGCTGAACGCAGATGTAGCGACCCCTTACTTTCAGTATGGGCACTATGCTAAAGTTAGTGGGGAATGGGAGAGTTACTTTGCTCCTATTCACAATTTATTTAAATTGTGGCTCCTGTCATTCCAGAAATGTCCACTGGGTCAGTCTGTGGTCTGGGGATGCAATACCGTCCTTGACCAGCAGTTGGCGCCAGAGGGGTTCTGGCGGAGTAAGTTTTCCCCAGCAGCCAATCAGAGGTGCTTTTCCCTCGCGGGGCGTGCTGGGGAGGGGTATATCTGTGACAGGAGTCATGTGTTCTAAAATATTCGCGGTTCCAGGTGCGGCATCCACCTTCAGGGTGCGCGCATTCATGGACCCCGCCCGCGCGGCCTACCTGACCAAAATTGCAGGCTACACCGAACCTCATCCGGAGGTGTCTTACTGGGTTCCCGGTTCTACTGAAAGGATCCCAGGCTGGGTGCCGTTCGATTGGGGGGTCGGCTTGAGGAGAACCCAGAGGCAGGTTATCCAACAGGGCTTGAACGAACCTTGATCTGGTGACCGGAATGCTGACAGGTATGTTTGCTGTCATCCGGTGACCTATGCACAAATTCTACTGGGAGGATTCGCTCCATCTATCCATCTAGCTCACTTAATGTAATTGGCCTGTGGCAGAGGCCCTAGAGCCAGGTCTGTGAGAGAGATCTGTTCCTCCCAGAGATCCAAAGTGACACCTCGGCTGCCAGGCTTGTGAAAAAGGGTCTGTCCGGGGCACTTCACCCACTCAGTTGGGGTGGCGACGAGTTACAAATTGATATTACATAGAGCAGGATTGCTCCGTTGATATCTAGGCCTGATACTGCAAGGTTTTCTCTCTCTCTCTCTCTCTTCATCAACCTTGTCCTTCCCAATTGATGTTGATGTTGGCTGTGTTGGCCTAGAAATAAAGCATTGGAAAACCTTTATTCACTGCCTGGACATTCGCTCACTAGCTCTGTTCCCACAACTACACCCCTAGACAACGCCAGGGTAACTTAATAGGCCGATCCCAACAACAAATCAGCGGCTCCTTCGGGGGTGAACGCTACACAGAAAACCTTGGAAAGGCTCGGGAACTGAGTTTTTCCGAGTATTTCCAAACGTCTCAGAACGGTTCCACTCAACGCTGGCAACCCTGCACCTCAGGTCAAATGCGGTACTGCACACCACTGTGGCTTGAGTCCTGCTCATTTTGCGAGACAACACTCGCAAACCGAGTCAGGATTTTCAAAAATACAGTGCTCGTATTGCGAAGCGCTCATTAATCGCGTTACTCGCAATCCGAGGTTTCAGTGTACTATAGTAACATCTAACGAAAAGATCTAAAAACACTGAAGCAGCAGACTATGTGAAAAATAATATTTGTTTCATTCTCATTTTGGCCATGGCTGTACTGAGCGGAATTTTTTTTTTCACAAGAAAACTGAGCGGAATTTTTGCTACTGTTTGATTGTCCTGTACCTCTAACCATCACTCCACTTGACAAAAGAGCCAATACATTTTGCAAAATAAGATTGATGAAGTGGAAGTCTATTAGCTAGATTCACAAAGAGTTACGCTGGCATATCAGTAGATACGCCGTCGTAACTCTGAATCTAAGCCGTCTCAAATTGAGTTACACTTAAATGTAGCTAAGATACGACTGCCTGCGCCGTCGTAACTCAGCTGTGTACTTCCGCCGGCCGCTAGGGGCGTGAACGCTGATTTACGCCTAGAATGCGTAAATCAGCGAGATACGCCGATTCACGAACGTACGCTTGCCCGTCGCATTAAAGATACGCCGTTTACGTAAGGCGTTTTCCGGCGTAAAGTTAGTCGAACAAATAGCTGGCCTAGCCAATGTTAAGTATGGACGTCGTTCCCGCGTTGAATTTAGAAATTTTTACGTCGTTTGCGTAAGTCGTCCGTGAATGGGGCTGGACTAAGTTACGTTCACGTCTAAACCAATACGTCCTTGCGGAGTACTTTGGAGCAATGCACACTGGGATATGTCCACGGACGGCGCATGCGCCGTTCGTAAAAAACGTCAATCACGTCAGGTCACTAATCATTTACATAAACACGCCCCCCTGTTCCTCATTTGAATTAGGCGCGCTTACGCCGGCCCATTTATGCTACGCCGCCGTAACTTAGGAGGCAAGTGCTTTGTGAATACAGCACTTGCCTCTCTGACTTACGGCGACGTATCGTAAATACGATACGCTACGCCGACTCACTAATACGCCGCCGTACCTGAATCCAGCTATATGTCACCGTTGGTGGATCGAAGAGTTTCTGGGTGCAACTACAATGCAAATCACCAGTAGGGAAAGCAGCAGAGCCCATTAAAACCCAACAGCTCCCAGGGAGGTCATTGCTACACACAAATTAATGTGTATTTTTTTTTAAGTGGCATGTTATGTGTGGTATGCTAAATATGTTGTGGTTTACATGATGCAACAAGTGTTTGTTGTTTTGCTGAATTGGATACTTAATCAGTACACTGTGCAGTTATTGTAGTTACCCTTCACAGTGAAATTTAGGAAGTGATACCTTCACTGGTTGCTCTGTGTTCTCTGTAAACACGCTAACCAGGAATAAAATTGCATCACACATTTCTCTCCTGTGGAACACGTTGAACGTGGAGGGTACAAAGTTGGAGTTGTACATTTACTTATGACTGCCCTACAATAGCAATCTGTGTCTATCGAATCCGCAGTCGAATGTGCCTAACCTTAAAGGGTTTGTAAAGGATTTTTTTTTTTATCTTAAAGGGACACTAAAGGCAAAAAAATGATTACCGTATTTTCCGGCGTATAAGACGACTCGGCGTATATGACGACCCCCTAATTTTCCAGGAAAAATTTGGGTTTTGGGATATACTCGCCGTATAAGACTACCCCCTTCCTACTAGTCTTTCTGGAAGCTGAGGGGGAGCCAGAACAACCGCTGACAGAAACAACCGCTGACAGAAACAGGCTTTTTTCAAGCCTCACTATGCCATTACATGCCCCCACTGTGCCATTACATGCCCCCACTGTGCCATTACATGCCCCCACTGTGCCATTACTTGCCCCCACAGTGCCATCACATTACATGCCCCCACTGTGCCATCACATTACATGCCCCCACTGTGCCATTACTTGCCCCCACAGTGCCATCACATTACATGCCCCCACAGTGCCATCACATTACATGCCCCCACAGTGCCATCACATTACTTGCCCCCACAGTGCCATCACATTACTTGCCCCCACAGTGCCATCACATTACTTGCCCCCACAGTGCCATCACGTGCCCCCACAGTGCCATCACTTGCCCCCACTTTCCCCCCCACTGTGCCATCACTGACGTTTTGCAGGCCGGTGACAGTCTCCGTCTGCTGCGAGCGTCCATGATTTCAAAGCCGCGCCGTCTTCTCAGCGTGTCCTGTGATTGGCGGAACACAAATTTTCCCAGTAGCGCCTCTGTTCTGTGTTCCGCCAATCACGGATGCCTTCTCATCTCGTCCGAGGATGAGAAGGCATCCGTGATAGGCGGAACAGAGGCGCTGCTGGGAAGATTTGTGTTCCGCCTATCACAGGACACGCTGAGAAGACGGCGCGGCTTTGAAATCATGAACGATCGCAGCTGCACGGAGACCGTACCCGGCGTATAAGACGACCCCCGACTTTGGATGCATTTTTTTGCATCCAAAAAGTCGTCTTATACGCCGGAAAATACGGTAAATTTGATTAAAAAAACAAACATGTTATACTTACCTCCGCTGTGCAGTTTGTTTTGCACAGAGTGGCCCCGATCCGTGTCTTCTGGGGTCCCTCGGCGGCTGTCTCTGGTCCTCCTCGCAAAAGCTTTCCACGTTCATGCGAGCTCCCTCGCATGGTGCAAAGCTTTTGCGAGCGCGCTCTGGTGATACCGCGGCGGCCATAGCCGCCGACTGTATCACTCAGCCCCGCCCCCCGGTGCGGCGCGTCATTCGCTGTGATTGCAGCAGCGCCAGCCAATGGCTGCGCTGCTATCAATCCGCCCAGCCTAGCCAATCAACGGCCAGGCTGGGAACCGAATAGGATGACGAGAACGCGCACGGGACTTTCGAGTGGAGAGGTAAGTAAAACGGGGGCTCGGGGGGGGGGGGGGGGGTGCTATCAGATATTTTTTTACCTTAATGCATAGGATGCATTAAGGTAAAAATAACTTTTACCTTTACAACCCCTTTAATAGCTTCCTTTACCTTAATGTAGTGCTGTTTTAATGTCCTCATTGTTCATTTTTGCTCTCAAGTTGCTGTAATTCTTCTCTGATCTCCACACTTCCTGGTTGTCTGTTTCCTGATAACCACAGTACTGGGAGCTTTCTCTCTGTGGTCACTAATCAAGGAGGTGTGATTACTGTGTGTCTAAAACCCCACAGCACCAATCAGTTTCATTTTCCAAACCATCACTGCCCTGTATTGGCTCTGTACATCACAGAAGCAGGAAACAACATGCAAAAACGAAACTAGAAACTGCAGGTACATTATATGATTGATTTTTCCTGATACGCCGTCGTATCTCTGACTTAGGCCGGTCGTATCTATGCGCCCGATTCATAGAATCAGGTACGCATAGATATGCCTAAGATCCGACAGGTGTAACTGTGTTACACTGTCGGATCTTAACTGCAATTTAAAAATGACCGCGGGGGGCGTTCTCGCTGATTTACGCTGAGAAATATGTAAATCAGCGAGATACGCCAATTCACGAACGTACGCGGGCCCGCCGCAGTGTTGTTACGACGTTTACGTAGCGGTTTTCCCGGCGTATACTTACCCTTGCTTCTATGAGGCGCAGCCAATGTTAAGTATAGCCGTCGTTCCCGCGTCAATTTTTTTTTTACGTCGTTTGCGTACGCCGATTCTCAAACCTGCTCGTCGCAAGTTACGCTCACGCCGAAACCACTGACGTCCTAGCGACGTCAGTGGGAGCAATGCACACCGGGAAAAATCGCGGACAGCGCATTTAAATCGGCGCGGGGACGCGCCTGATTTAAATAGTACACTCCCCCTAGCCGCGAAATTTAAATTCCGCCGGGGGATTTACGATCCGCTGCCGCAAGTATGGAGGTAAGTGTTTTGTGAATTACCCACTTGCCTCTCAAACTTGCGGCAGCGGATCTTAAATCACATAGATCACGCGGATCTAAAGATCCGCTGATCTATGTGAATCTAGCCCTTTGTCTCTATACCCTGTAAACAGTCATTTCAGCAAAAAAAAATGTTTTCCTTTTACAACTCCTTTAGTCCAATATTATTCTACAGAGAGGAAAGATTTGACATTATTGAAACAGTGTTGGGGTAGACCAGATTCGACATGAATGACGAAGATTCGACGAAGCAGTCAAAAACATACAAACGTTGAATCTGTCATTGAAGGCTTATGGTGTCTGTCGAAAGTTCTAAGAAGATTCGACAAGCAGCTAAACTGTACGAGGCTGCAATCGTACATTTCTGGTCAGATGCTCTGCCCATAGGCTATAGAAGGATTCAAATGTTGGTTGACTTGTAATAATTTATAAATATTATAATTACTAGTGTCCTACAACATTAGAATTCTTCTATAGCTTGTAGGCGGAACATTCTACAGGAAATGTACGATTGCAGCGTCGTACAGTTTAGCTGCTCCGTCGAATCTTCTTAGAACATTCGACAGACACCATAAGCCTTCAATGACAGATTCGACCTTAATTTGGATTTTCGGACAAATGCATTTTTAACTAAACAAAATAAATAAAAACGAATTTCGAGAGTAAATAAATAAATTTTTTCGGACGAAAAACGAAATTCCGAAACAAAATATTTCAGTGTGCACATGTCTACTGTATGCATTTCTGTGACTTTATGTGCTACAATTATTTTTAATGGGTGGAGATGGGATAGCCAGTAATGTGCATCATGATTTATGTGTGGGGAGCGTGTGTGTGTACAGTTCTGATTGAAACCACGCGTTTAATAATCAGTAAATACAGAAAAGTGGACAGCTGAAGTTATATGCAAATTTAGACTTTATGCAAAAGTCAAGGTTGTACTCAATACCAGGCACTAACACCCCCTTCCTGCCCAAGCTAATTCTCAGCTTTCAGCGCTCTCGCTGTTTAAATGACAATTGTGCGGTCATGCTACACTGTTCCCCAAACAGAATTTTTATAATTTTGTTCCTATAAATATAACTTTCTTTTGGTGGTATTTGATCACCTCTGCGGTTTTTATTTTTTGCAAAACAAATAAAAAAAGACAAAATGTGACGTCCATCATAGGCGCTGCAAGCTCCTGAAGGCGGGAATTACAATACTGCCGAGCCACATCACCCAGATGATCCCCGCTCGGAGCTCGGGCGGGCGACTCTCAGAGCGATCGGGACTCGGGAGAGATCAGGCCAGCGGAGGAGCGATCAGGGCCGATAGCAAGGTATTTAAAAGGTAACCCACACACACATGCTTGTCTCTGGTGGTCCCCTACAGGCCAGACAAAATTTTGTGCAATGCACATAGGACTCCATTGCCAGCATTAGCTAGATTAGAGGCTTTCTCCCCCCTCCCTGGAGTACTCAGTCCTCTCCATGGTTCAGGCTCTGCTCTTGTTTTACCATGCGTAGCTCCCTGCAGCCAGACTCTCTATCTCCTCTGAGCTCAGCAGTTGTGCCCCCTACCTGCAGTTCTGAGTTCTGGACACACAGGACTCTGAAAAAAAAAAACGCACCACGACCACCCCGGATCCCCCCCCCCCCCATATGTCAGGTAGGTGTATGTAGGTCAGGTAGGTGAGTGTATGTAGGTCAGGTAGGTGAGGTCAGTGTATGTCAGGTAGGTGTATGTATGTCAGGTAATGTATGTCAGGTAGGTCAGTGTATGTCAGGTAGATGTATGCAGGTCGGGTAGTCAGTGTATGTATGTCAGGTAGGTGTATGCAGGTCAGGTAGTCAGTGTATGTCAGGTAGGTGTATGCAGGTCAGGTAGTCAGTGTATGTCAGGTAGGTGTATGCAGGTCAGGTAGTCAGTGTATGTATGTCAGTGTATATCAGGTAGGTGTACGTATGTCAGGTAGTCAGTGTAATGGTCAGTGTGTCAGGTAGGTGAGTTTAGTGTTCAAAATTGATGGGCAATGGTAAGCCAGGCAGCATCAAGCAAGTAAGCTTACCCCCTCCCCACCACACAACCCCACCGCCCAGCCAAAAAACCCCGCACCATGACCATCCCGGATCCAGAGCCGCCCCCCTGGTGCCGGCCTCGGGCTGAAGCCCCTGGTTTCCTTGCCACCTAGCAACGCCCCTGCTTGTGGCCCTCAGGTAATTTGAGTTTGAGACCCCTGACTTAATGTAAGGTGTTCTACAAAAGAAAGGATCTAAAAATAAGGTTTCCTTATTATTGAGAACATTCCTTTGGGTTCCCCTCTCTATCAGGGTATGTAACTCATCCTTAAACTGGGGTCTTTGGAAACTGAGCAGATTGTCCATTTCGCTCTTGTAATAAGCCTTACTGAGAACCACCAGACCTCCTCCTTTATCAGCTGGTCATATAACGATCTCTTTCTTGTCGTCTAATAATTCAATGCCATTTCTAATATATTGAGGGTCATTCACCTTTCGTACTTTACATTTCTTTAGATCTTTTACTTTCATATTTCTAAACACATCCACATGTTTTGAATCGACATTTGGAGGGTTAAAAATTGATTTATTATGAAGGTTAGAATGAGCTCCTTCTGGCATACTAACTGATCGACAAACCGGGTCAGAGAGAAAATATTTCTTAATATTCAGACTTCTTATGTACTTCTGTACACTAATAAATGTCTGAAATGTATTAAGATTTTGCAAAGGGGTAAATTTTAATCCTCTGTCCAATTCACAGATTTTGTATTCTCCTGCCCCCTCTCCTTCCTCTCTGTGTTTTCGTACCTGCTCATTGTCGTTGATTGCCCTTCTGCCAGCCCCTTGGATTGGGTTGCATTAATGGTACTCCCCCCTCCCGGACCGCTCTGGGCTCCTTCAAAATCCCCCCCCCTCTTTGGACCCTGATTTTGCAATGGGGCAAAATTATTGTGGGTATCAGTGCACAATGGAATATTTTGTTTCGGTTTTCGTCCGAAAAATACATTTATTTAGTTACTCCCGTAATTCATTTTTATCTTTTTAGTTTAGTTAAAAAATGCATTCATCTGAAAATTAAGGTCGAATCTGTCAATTGAAGGCTTATGCCGCGTGCACACAATAATTTTTCGGGTTGTCAAAAATGTAATTAAAAACGATCGTGTGTGGGCTTCAGAGCATTTTTCAGGTTCAAAAAAATGGACAAAAAAAAATTCGAACATTTCTATTTTTTAACAACGTTTTTAACGTCGTTTTTCGGGTTGTAAAAAATGGCCGTGTGTGGGCTTTAACGACGTGAAAAATCCGCGAATGCTCAGAAGCAAGTTATGAGACGGGAGCGCTCGTTCTGGTAAAACTACTGTTCATAATGGAGTAAGCACATTCATCACGCTGTAACAGACAGAAAAGCGCAAATCGTCTTTTACTAACACGGAATCAGCTAAAGCAGCTTAATGATCAAAAACTTCATTTTTTAGAACCCGAAAAATTATCATGTGTACGCGGCATTATGGTGTCTGTCGGATGTTCTAAATAGATTTGACGAAGTAGCTAAACTTACGATCGCCACGAGCGGACATTTCCGCTCATATGCTCCACTCATAGGCTATAGAAGAATTCTAATGCTGGTTGACTAGTAATAATAATTAATAAATATAATTATTACTAGTCATACAACATTAGAATTCTACTATAGCTTGTGGGCGGAGCATTCGGCCGGAAATGTACGATTGCAGCGTCGTACAGTTTAGCTAAATGAATAAATACTGATGGGAGCTTTCTCTCTGTGCTCACTAATCAAGGAGGTGTGACTACTGTGTGTCTAAAACCCCTCAGAACCAATCAGTTTCATTTTAAAAACAAACACTGCCCTGTATTGGCTCTGTGTCTCTGTCCTTCACAGAAGCATGAAACTAGATGAAAAGCGAAACTGAAACTGCAGGCACATTATTTGATTGATTTTTATCTATTTTTAATCATTTTTAAAAGGAATCAGTTAACTATTATGTTTCTATACCCTATAAACAGTCATTTCAGCAAAAAAAAAAAATGTTTCCTTTACAACTCCTTTAACCACTTCAATACCGGGCTTTTATACACACCTCATTACCGGGCCTATTCTGGCACTTCTCTCCTACATGTAAAAATCATTATTCTTTTGCTAGAAAATTACGCAGAACACCCAAATATTATATATGTTTTTTTAGCAGACACCCTAGGGAATAAAACGACGGTCATTGCAACGTTTTATCTTGCACGGTATTCGCGCAATAATTTTTCAAACGCCCTTTTTTTGGAAAAAAATTGTTTCATGAATTAAAAAAATAACAAAACAGTAAAGTTAGCCCAATTTTTTTGTATAATGTGAAAGATTATGTTACACCGAGTAAATAGATACCTAACATGTCACGCTTTAAAATTGCGCATCCTCATGGAATGGCGCCAAACTTCGGTAAACTTTTGTTGCTGGCACTCTAACGCACGCGGCGATACCTCACATATGTGGTTTAAACGGCGTTCACATATGTCGGCGGGACTTACGTGTGCGTTCGCTACTGCGCGCGAGCTACCGGGGACAGGGGCGTTTTAATTTTATTTTTTATTCTTTTATTTATTTTTTTACTTATTTTTTTCTTTTTTACACTTCTTTTCTAATTTTTTTTTTTTTTTTTACTTTTATTCCTATTACAAGGAATGTAAACATCCCTTGTAATAGGAATGTGTGTGACAGGTCCTTTTTATGGAGAGATGCGGGGTCAATAAGACCCTGCATCTCTCCCCCAGGCTGGAAACCATGAGATCAGTGAAAAAAAATTCACCGATCTCATGAATACTGTTGCTTACTAGCCGCAATCGCGGCTTTGTTTACTTACGGGGACCCGGGCGTGACGTCATCACATCGCGCCCGGGTCCTCCGACGGTCATAGAGATGACTGGTGACCATCTGGTCACCAGTCATCTCTATGCTTCCTGCGAGCGCCGGACGATTCTTTCTCCGGGCCCCCGATGGCACGGGAGAGCCTGGAGAAGCACCGGATGGTGGCGAGAGGGGGGGGGTGTCCCCTCACGCCGCCTGTAAGAACGATCAAGCTGTGGAACCGCCGCTATGATCGTTCTTATGCTGCGCAGAATCGCCGGCAGAACAAAAGGATATCTGGATGATGCCTCTGGCTGCAGGCATCATTCAGATATTCACCCGCAAAGCCCAGGACGTCATTTGACGTCCACCCAGGATGGGAGATCCCATCTGTGGACGTCAAATGACAATGGGCGGGTATTGAAGTGGTTAAAAAAAATTTTTTTTAAATGCTGTATTCTGGACCCTCCAGCAAGGAGAAATCCTTGGTGGTTCTCTAAGTTTATAAGGGGTCTAGACAACTCATTATCAATCGTTACTAAATTTGAACACTTTGGGGTAAATCCACATACATCTGCGTGGGCGCAGCGTATGTGAGATACGCTACGCCGCTGTAACTTACTTTGCTATACTAAGGCGTACGCCTGTCCGATCTAACACAGATGCCGTCGTATCTTGTTTGGTGGATACCAAAACAAAGATACGACGCGCAAAATTTGAAATTACGCGGCGTATCAACAGATACGCCGGCGTAATTTCTTTGAGGATCTGCCCCTTTCTGTCCTAAGAAAGGGTTAACATTGGCTTCTTGCATTGCATGTTAATGAGGACAAACTTAAGTTGTGACAGGCTCACATCTCCTGAAAAAAACATGCGGTCTGGTACGGCTCAGGAGGGGGGGGGGCACTCGCTCGTCCCCACCCCCATTCCTGTCCGGCCAGACTGCGTGCTTGGGATAAGGGCTTGGTCTGTATCTAGGGGGAACCCCACGCTGGTTTTCGGCGCGGGTTTAACCCCTTACGTTCCAGACCAAGCCTAAGAGCCTGGTATGCACCTGGAGGGGAACTCGCGCCGGTTTTTGCTTTGGCGCGGAGTTCCCCTTCATGGTCAGCGCAAGCTGAAAACAGGTCGGCCTTTCACTTGCGCCGACTCTAGCCGCGCAAAGGCTGCTACGCTGCTTGGTATTTACCAAGATTTTCCCAGCGTAGTGAGTCGGCGTGCGTGAAAGGACGTATTTGCCCCGCACGCATGCGCAGTATGCAAATAAAGCTCCCGGAGGTTTATTCCTACTTGCGGCGTACGGCGCTCGATTTCACTAAAAACACTTTCACTTTCAATTCGGCCCGGGAAACTTAAAACAAACACATGTCACTACACTTCCCCACTTCACCTCACATCCCCCCCTAATAAACTCCCGCCCAAACCCTGTCTATTTACATTTCTAAATGCCGTACGCCAGGTCTGTACAGGCGCACCATGCGCCCTCTCCTGGACGTACTAGGCATTATAGTAAATAAGGAAATACACTGCACTTGCAGCGTATTTCTTTAGTAAATGTCAAAACGGCTGCTACGCCTGCCTTTGCTCCATGAGTCATGGAGCAAAGGCTTGGTAAATCAGCCCCATTGTCACTGTACTAATGACACTGGCTGGTAAGGGGTAAACATCTAGGGGTGATCAAGGGGTTAAATGTGTGTCTTCTAATGTGTAATGTGTGTGTTAGGTGGTGCTTTTACTATGTGATCTTGCTGGTTTTTTTTCCCCTCTGCTTTGCAGGGAATAAAAAAACAGCAAGATCTCCTACGTCCTACCCGCTCTTACAGTAAAGAACCCTCTAAGCAGATTAAGGTTAAACCGTTTATCTTCTAATTTCAGTGAATTGCAGCGTGTCTTATTAAATTCCCTTTTGCAGAAAAGTTTTATCCCTATTGTGGGGTCACCAGTATGTATTTGTACATTGAAGCGTCTCTTCTGCAGAGAGAATAAGTTCAGTGCCTCATAACTAAGGTCCTCCAGTCCGTTTATTAGTTTTGTTGCCCTTCTCTGGACTCTTTCCAGTTAAAGCACATCCTTCCTGAGGACTGGAGCCCACCCCATTAATTTGTTCAGATTTTTTTGCAAGGTTTCCACATCCATAAATATGCGCCAATGTATGTAAATCCCGGCCATCGTGTTTTTTTTTTTCAAAAGTGTCTATAGCACAAATAATAAAAACTGCAGAGGTGATCAAATACCGAAAGCTCTATTTGTGGGGAAAAAAGGACGTCAATTTTGTTTGGGAGCCAAGATGCATGACCGCGCAGTTGTCAGTTAAACCGACGCAGTGCCAAATCGCAAAAAATGGCCCGGGCATTGGGCAGCCGAATCCTCCAGGGGGTGAAGTGGTTAAGTGCTGTACATAGGACGGTGATGTTTACAATGAAAGTTTCTTGATATCATTTCAATGACTAGATAAAGTGACACATGACCTTGCTCTACCCCAAGATACAAGGCTTTGTTTCCCTTGTTTATTTTTCACAGTCTTATCCAGTCTCTTCCTCTACCGTGCACTCAGATTTACAGCTGATTGTCATACAATCTAATGAGAAAAGTTTGTTTATTTTTAATGAGTGCATATTTTGTGTTATTATTATAGGTTTATATATTATAGGTTTCGGTGAACTTTGATTTAATCACTTGAAGACCAGGCTTTTTCTAGCGCTTTTTGTTCACAGGTTTAAATCAGTATTTTTTGCTAGAGGATTACCGTATATATTACCGTATATACTCGAGTATAAGCCGACCAGAATATAAGCCGAGGCACCTAATTTTACCACAAAAAGCTTATTGACTCGAGTATAAATCTAGGGTGTCCATCTGCATACCTCACTGTGCCTCACTTTGCCTTACTGTGTCCACGTGCATGCCTCACTGTGCCCATGCCTCACTGTGCCCATGCCTCACTGTGCCCATGCCTCACTGTGCCCATGCCTCACTGTGCCTATGCCTCACTGTGCCTATGCCTCACTGTGCCCCACTTTGCCCCACTGTGTCCATGTGCATGCCTCACTGTGCCCATGCCTCACTGTGCCCATGCCTCACTGTGCCCATGTCTCCCTGTGCCTATGTCTCACTGTACCCATGACTAGACTGAAGTTTAACATGGGAGTCTATGGAAGGAGTGCCCGGCTTTGAAAAATCGGTGCTCCCGGGTCGTAGGTCCCCCAGACAACACTTTTAGAGGAGAAATGGGGCTACATGTGTGCCAAGTTCCGGGTCCAGGGAACCTACGACCGGCCAGTTCCCGGGTCCCCAAAATCACCAGAGAAATTACTGTTTAACATGGGAGTCTATGGAAGGGGTGCCCGGCTTTGAAAAATCGGTGCTCCCCAACAACAAACTTTGCACACTTGTAGAGGATGAGTGGGGCTACACGTGTGCCAAGTCTGGGGTCCAGGAGGCCGGTACCGGATCCCCAAAGTCCGGGAGATCAGGCGCAAAAAAGGAGACTCAAGCATAAGCGAAGGGGGGCATTTTCAGCACAAAAAAGTGTGCTGAAAAACTTGGCTTATACTCGAGTATATACGGTACTTATAACCCCCAAACATTATACATTTTTTTTTTTATGCTTTTTTATTTTATATTTGCGAAGCGAATTTGCAACCACAATTAAAAATAAAAAAATGCAATAGTTACCCCAACTTTTTTTGTATAATGTGAAAGATGATGTTACTCTGAGTAAATAGCTACCTAACATGTCTCGCTCTAAAATTGCGCACGCTCGTGGAATGGTGACAAACTACAGTACTTAAAAATCTCCATAGGCGACACTTTGAACGCCTTTAAAGGTTACCTGCTTAGAGTTACAGAGAAGATCTAGTGCTAGAATTATTGCACACGCTCTAAGATTTGCGGTACAGACCTAAGGGCCCGGTATGCTCCTGAGGGGGGAACCCATGCCAGATTTTTATTTAAAATCCGGCGGGGAGTTCCCCCTCAGCATTCATACCAAACGCTGCCCACGTGTAGAATTGGCGGGAATCCAAGTCGGATCTCCCGTCGCTTCTATGACGCGCTCGCTGGAATGTGCTTTTACTATTCCAGCGAGTGTGAGATGTCGGCACCCTGTCGCCGAGAATCAGCGCGATGCTGTCGTGCTAAAAACACATTCTCGGCGGCAAGTATTGTACCTCACATGTGTGGTTCGAATACTGTTTACATATGTGTGTGACTTATGTATGCGTTCACTTCTGAGTGTGAGCACGAAGGGATGGGACGATTTAATTTGTTTTATTATTAGTGTTATTTATTTTACTTAAATTTTTTTTCTTTTTACACCGTTCCTTCTTTTTTTTTTCGATTTTATTCCTATTACAAGAAATGTAAACACCCCTTGAAATAGAAATAAGGATGACAGGTCCTCTTTATGGAGAGATCTGGGGTCAAAAAGACACAATTTCTTCTTCGCCTTTAAAAAAACAAAAGGTAAAAAAAATAAAGATTTCTTCCAGCCTGGACCAGAAGTGATGTCATGACATCGCTCTGGTTCTCCAAAGCCAGAGAGTCGATCAGAAAGTGTTAACTATTTGATCGCCTATGGCAACAGTGGGCCGTCGGATCGTTTCTCGGGCGAACCAGCAGAATTGGTAAGCCCGACAAACACCGGTGAGCGGCAGGAGAGTGGTTCCTGAGCCACTCGGACCAGTTTCACGAGAAAGCCGACTGCCTGCTGAAAAAAACGGTACTGGGCTTATGGCTGATATCTTTAAACATAATACCGGTAAACCAATTGCAGACCTTAACGTACACTATATTACCAAAAGTATTGGGACACCTGCCTTTACCCGCACATGAACTTTAATGGAATCCCAGTCTTAGGCCATGGGTGCAATATTGAGTTGGCCCACCCTTTGCAGCTATAACAGCTTTAATGCCGCGTACACACAGTCGTTTTTTGTGATGAAATAAAACGACGTTTTTAAAAACGTCACTTAAAATGATCATGTGTGGGCTTCACATCGTTTTTTGTCTTCTAAAAAACGACCAAAAAAAATTCGAACATGCTTCAATTTTTTATGTCGTTTTTATGTCAAAGTATTGCAGCCTAAGATCCGAAGGCGTACAAAGCCGTAGGCCTGTCGGATCTTAGCCAAAAGCCGTTGTATCTTGTTTGTGAATCACAAATTAAGATACGACGCGGCAAATTTGAAAATACGCCGGAGTATCAGTAGATACTCCGGCGTATCTCGTCTGTGAATCTGGCCCAGGGTATGTAGCTGGCTCAGTTGGTGCGTGGGTAAGTAGTTTGGGTATAGTCAGAGGTAGTTGTGTAATGAGACCAACAGGAACAGAGGGTGGCGTGTTTGGAGATGTTATCATCTGCAACAGCTACAAGTTCTTCCATCTCTTCAATTTTGTCGATTCTTTTAAAACCAATCTTTGATTGAGGGGGCGCGAGCTTTGCTCCACAAGACCGGGATACATAATTTTCCTGCATTCAGCATATGCATGGCTAAGTATCTAAAGTAGGAGTGTCTGGGTAATGTAGTGTGGTGAAGGAGGAGTTACTGCTAACAGTTTAATATGGAGTACAGGTTCACTTTAAAACCAGTTGTTTTTTAAATGGAAGATGGGTTTTGTGGATATAAGGAAATATGAGGACAGGAAACCTGAAGAATAGGTAATACAGGATGAATCATGTTATGCGTCAGATGTAGCTATATAAATATTATATGTACCGTACATCATGACCATGCCTCTATTTGTTCTTTAACATACATTTCCTTTTCTATATTTTCTTGTCACCAGGACATCTCATTGCCTTTATTTTCCAATTGTCACAGGCTTCAGTCTTCCCAGTTTCCTTCTTCTAATGGACTGGTGCCCAGAATATCACACTGTGATCAAGTATTAACTGAGAACTCAGAGGAGGAGTAGGAACGGAAGAAGTTATGTTTCAGCGGTTCTTTATTTACTGTAAATCTTCAGAGTTTTCACTATTTCACATGAGGGGTCTATTGATCAGACCTCCGGAAGGTTGGAAACTCAACATCATGGAGTCAAATAGACGTCAAGCCTCCATTAGCTGAAAAGTTATTTTAATCTTTACAGTCCAATTCTGGAAAAAATTCTATACACTGCTTGGTTTGTTCTATATTTGTTTTATTTTTTTAAAGATGTTGTTCTAGTTTTGGATAGAATCGGGAAAGGTTAGAACCCTTGTTTGGTTGTATTGCTATCCGGGGCTCCGTTAGAGAGCTCTTTCCTCACTTCCTGTTCTGGGAGGGACAACATTTTATCAGACAGGAAGTGAGGTAGAACCTGTGCTACTGGTAAAGAGATTTCCAGACATCAACCTTGCAGCATACATGTGATTCTTTGGATGATCCAAAGAATTTCCTTTATGCAACTCAGGAGGCAGCACTTATACTGGTTTAATCTCCCTGACGGTATGATTATGTCTGATTTTTATGTCAAATCGGTAAATTGTTTTGCATGAAAATTTGTTGTTTTATATTGTATATTGTAGGCCTGTAATTCTTAGGAATAACTCACTTAAAGTGGAAGTAAACCCTTCAATTTCATAGTTACAAAAACAGTTAACATTCCTGGCATGCCGGAAATGCTAGCTGTCACATTTGTTTGTGCTCTCAACCAAACTGCCAAACCATCCAATGGCTGGTTTCATAACAGGTCACATGTACAGCATCATGGCAGTTGCAGATTAAACAGAGGTCAAGATGGCCGCTTCCTTGGCTGAAAACGATAGGAGGGTTTACTTCCACTTTAAATCTGTCTAAACAGGAGTCTAGTAGACATCCTGGGTATGATAAAGTTTGAAACACAAAACTATAAATTATAATATAATAAATAACTATAAATAATTATAATAAATTATATTCAATAATGTAATCAACTCAAAAACACTGAAATTTGTCAAAACAAGGGTGCAACATTAGTAGTCGCTATGGGCCAGATTCACAAAAGAGATACGACGGCGTATCTACTGATACGCCGTCGTATCTCTGTTTCTAACTATGCGGCTGATTCATAGAATCAGTTACGCATAGCTAGTCCTAAGATCCAACAGGTGTAATGGACTTACACTGTCGGATCTTAGGATGCAGTACCGCGGCCGCCGCTGGGGGCATTTCTCGTCGTAATCCAGCGTCGGGTATGCAAATTAGCACTTACGGAGATCCATGAAGCTTTTTCCCTTCGTTAAGTCGCCGTAAGTGTTAGTTTGCCGTCGCAAAGATAGGGTACCTTTACAAAAGTGTAAAGGTACTCTACCATGCAAAAGTATACCCGTCGTTCCCGCGTCGGTTTTGAATTTTTTTCAAATCTTTTATTTTTCCCGCCGCAACTCTTTTTTACCCGTCGCGATTCACAAAACTCGGCGCAATGTAACTTCGCGCAAAGCACGTCGGGAAAATAGCGTCGGGAGCATGCGCAGTACGTCCGGCGCGGAAGCGCGCCTAATTTAAATGGGACTCGCCCCATTTGAATTGGCCCGCCTTGCGCCGGACTGATTTAGGATACACCACCGCAAATTTCCAGGTAAGTGCTTTGTGGATCGGACACTAACTTGTGTAATTTGCGGCGGTGTAACTTAAATCAGAAAAGTTACGTTGCGCCTGCTGGATGTGAATCTGGCCCATTAATACTAGACACTGCATATTGGTTTAGTAAACATGCCGGGTATGATACATTTTGAAACATGGGGCTGAACAAAGTCCTATATCACAATCAGGACAAAAGAACCTGGTTTTCTTTCGGATTTTCTTTCCACTGTCATCTTGCTTCGAGCAACAAACCACACATCCTTGTGGGTGCTGACTTTTTCTCGGTAAGTGGGATGTAGTCCATGAAGTGACAACCAGTCAGGTGTTCCCGGTTGACAATGCCAACAGCAGTTCTATTCACAGCCATTGATGGTGTTTGGTGGTTCACAAAGATCCGTTCGGCAACTTTCCAAATGAAGTCAGAATGAATCACAGGCTTGTCACTCTTTTTAATTTTTTTTGCAGAATGTAGGCATTCCACAAGCATTGTTCAAGAAGATGCCTGAAGATCTTCTTGTAGCACTTCTTTTGCTGTTTTCTCATTGCTGGGTAAAACGTCATTGCTTGGTCGGCTCTGTCAACACCTCCCATGGTGTTATTGTAGTCTATCACTACTTGTGGCTTCATGATTTCTTTCCCACCTTTTGTGCGTACCATAACAGTGGAGATATTATGAACTGTACTCATTAGGCACACATCTTTCTTGTCATGCCATTGCAGTGCCATCATTTTGCCTTTATGCCAGGCAAACATTTCTCCAGTCTTCAGCTTCTTATTTCCAAAACATTGGCGGCATGTTGCGCCGGTTAGCCCTAATGCCGCGTACACACAATAATTTTTCGGCATGAAAAAAATGACGTTTTAAAAAAATGTAATTTAAAATGATTGTGTGTGGGCTTCACATCATTTTTCGGGTTCTAAAAAAACGACAATTTTTTTTCCGAACATGCTGCATTTTTTAACGACGTTTTAAACTATGTCGTTTTTCGGGTTGTAAAAAATGATAGTGTGTGAGCTAAAACAACGTTAAAAACCTGCGCATGCTTAGAAGCAAGTTATGAGACGGGAGCGCTCGTTCTGGTAAAACTACCATTTGTAATGGAGTAAGCCACTGGCGTAGCAAGGGGGGGGGGCAGGGGGTGCTGTGGCACCGGGCGCGCCATTTAGGGGGGCGACTTTCCGTGCCTCCTCCTAATTTTAATTGTCCGTGTCACTGACACGGATGTCTGGACTCCGGACCGGCAAGCGGCCACCATGTTTAATGTCCTCCAGCGCCCTGTGATTGGGCATATGGGGGTCATGTGAGGAGTGGGGCTGGAAGTCCCCCCTCCGCACATGACCGCCATACGGCCAATCACAGAGCGCCGGGAAACTCTGAACATGGCGGCGGGAGACGGCAGGTGCTGAAAGTGTGAGCCGCCGTCTTCCCCTCCGCTCTGGTGCTCTGCGGTACGGCGCTGTCTGTGTGGAAGGAGTTGCAGCATGGAGCCAGCCCGCGGGGGTGGATGGCGCTGCGGGTCCTGTCCGTCCTGAGGAGAGTTCTGGAGAAGAGCAGAGTCAGACAGAGGTAAGGAGGACTCTGAGGAGGATGGATTTTCACCAAGCTGGGGGGAGGGGGGTGCGAGTATTGCAGGACTTCTACTGTAGGAGTTAGGTGGGTTAGTGTCAGTGTCTGGTCAGTGTCAGAACAGTGTCATTTTCAGTGTCATTTTCAGTGTTGTATCAGTGTCATTGTCAGTGTCTGGTCAGTGTCAGAACAGTGTCATTTTCAGTGTCATTTTCAGTGTTGTATCAGTGTCATGTCAGGTCAGTGTCATTGTCGTGTCCGTGTCAGAACAGTGTCAGTGTCATTGTCGTGTCATTGTCAGTGTCACTGACCTGACAATGACCTGACAATGACCTGACACTGACAATGACCTGACAATGACCTGACACTGACAATGACCTGACACTGACAATGACCTGACACTGACAATGACCTGACACTGACAATGACCTGACACTGACCTGACAATGACCTGACAATGACCTGTCAGGTCATTGTCAGTGTCAGGTCATTGTCAGGTCATTGTCAGTGTCAGGTCATTGTCAGGTCATTGTCATTGTCAGGTCATTGTCATTGTCAGGTCAGGTCAGTGTCAGGTCATTGTCAGGTCATTGTCATTGTCAGGTCAGGTCAGTGTCAGGTCATTGTCATTGTCAGGTCATTGTCAGGTCATTGTCATTGTCAGGTCAGGTCAGTGTCAGGTCATTGTCAGGTCATTGTCATTGTCAGGTCATTGTCATTGTCAGGTCATTGTCAGGTCATTGTCATTGTCAGGTCATTGTCAGGTCATTGTCATTGTCAGGTCATTGTCATTGTCAGGTCATTGTCAGGTCATTGTCATTGTCAGGTCAGGTCAGTGTCAGGTCATTGTCAGTGTCAGGTCAGTGTCAGGTCATTGTCAGGTCATTGTCATTGTCAGGTCAGTGTCAGGTCATTGTCATTGTCGGGTCAGTGTCAGGTCATTGTCATTGTCAGGTCAGGTCAGTGTCAGGTCAGTGTCAGTGTCAGGTCATTGTCAGGTCATTGTCATTGTCAGGTCATTGTCAGGTCATGGTCAGTGTCATGGTCAGTGCAGGTGTCGGGTCAGTGCAGGTGTCGGGTCAGTGCAGGTGTCGGGGGTCAGTGCCATTACCGGTTGAACTTTCACATATACACGATCGGCGGCTCTATAGCCTGCCAATTGTGTATATGTGCTGGCTGCGTGCCCCCCTACCCCCTCAAGTACTGCCGCCGCCCACCCTCCTGACCCCTCACCTTCAATCCCAGGATCCGCTGCCCCATCTGCAGCCCGGGACCGGCTCGGGAGGGTGTCAGGAGGTAAGATGGGAGGGAGACCAGCATCTTCCTCCAGGCTGTGAATGCAGAAGTGATGTGTATTACATCTGCATTCACCTGTCAGTCATCTGGCTGCTATAGCCAGAGAGAAGAAGCAGATCTGTGCTTCATCAGCTTCTTTTGGGGTCCCCAGGTGACATTAGGGGTCCTAGAGACCCCTAATGTCTCCATAAAGAGGACCTGTCAGTGTACCTGTGCTATTATATAGTGGGATTTTTATCCCCCTATGTAATAGCAATGACATAAAGTGTAAAAAAACATAAAAAGAGGGAAAAAAATAAGTAACTATAAAAAAAGTGGATGTTTATATAAGGGGGGGGGCGAATTTTTTTTTTTTGCCCCGGGCGCCCATAGCTCTGGTTACGCCACTGGAGTAAGCACATTCATCACGCTGTAACAGACAGAAAAGAGTGAATCGTCTTTTACTAACAGGAAATCAGCTAAAGCAGCCCCAATGGGTGGCGTCATCCGCATGGAACTTCCTCTTTATAGTGCCGTCGTACGTGTTGTATGTCACTTCGCTTTGCTAGAGCATTTTTTAAAAACGATAGTGTGTGGGCAACGTCGTTTTAATGATGAAGTTGGAAAAAACTACGTTTTTTTCCACATGCCGGAAAACATAGTTTTTTTCATTGACGAAAAATGATCGTGTGTACGCAGCATAACAGTTCCATAGGCATCTGTTTTGTTTTGCAGAAGAAACTCATAGGATACGTATAAAAGTTTTCGCTTATTACGCAGTAGCCCTGATTTAGCAAAGGCTCAATGAATGAAACTATGGAAGATCTTGCTATTCCATAGTTGCTGTATTTTAGATAGAATTTGGTTCCTTCTCCAGTGTATAGGACTGAATTCCAAATGTAGTTGACGATTCGCATAGCATGAAGGATTTTACACCAAATTGTACTCTCTTTGATGTAATGTATTGTACCCAGCTGAGCCTTCCCTTGTAGGCCATTAGACTTTCATCTATGCTGATATCTCTTTCTGGTACATAGATTTGTTGAAAATTCATTAGAATTATTTGAGATACTTCCCAAATTGTCTTGAGTTTTGGTGAAGGATGAGTAGTTCCATCAAATTCTTGATTGTTTTCAAATTGTAAAAATTTCATGATCAGGGAAAATCTGTACTCTGACATGACAGTGCCAAAGAATGGAGTGGCAAGTCATTTTTTAGTTGTCCAATATCACTTCTGCAGGGGTTTCCCCACCATTCCCTGAAGTATCATTAGGCCCAGAAATTTCCAAATGTCATCTTTGGTCACTGGTTCCCACTTTCTGCTTCTTGGAAACCTCCGATGCGTAGTAGCTAATTGTTGCTCTTGGTACCGGTTTGTCTCAGTAACAATTTTTTTTAAAAACTCATTGGTCAGAAATATTTGTAAGTATGCCAAAAGGTTGTTGTCATCAACGTCTACTTTCATAACATATGGTCCAGTAAATGGGAATCTTGGGGGCGCTGCGTGATCTGCACCACAGTCAATAGAGCACCAAGTTCGCACATCACTGAGCTCAGTCGCAGAATCGTCGCTGTCGTCACTTTCAGTGTTTGATGACGAACACGTGACGCTCGCAGGGAACTGAACCCGAAAAAGTGATGCATCGGGTGGAGGATCCGGCCCGGGGACACAGAGGGAGTACATTGCGGGATTCTAGGGACAAGGGAAGTACATGTACCTGAATACTTTGATGCAATCCCGAGTGTGCCTCGGGGTTACCACTATTGGTACTGAAAATTAACCCCCGAGCCACACTCTGGAATACCGCCAGGGAGGTTAAAGCGCTTCTCCTGAAGTGTATGCTGCTATGGATTGGTGTCAGGAAAGGAAAATGACTGTAAGTATGTGATACAATTTTTTAATTTTCCTGACGCCAACATAGCAGCATACATGTGAGGAGAAGCACTTTAAATTTGAGTGCTGCCTTCTGTGTTGCAAAAAGGAAATTCTTTGGAACATCCAAAGAAACATATGTATGCTGCCATGGATTGGCGTCAGCAAAGGAAAATTACGGTAAGTATTTGATACAATTTTCTGTTTTCCACTCACTTTCTGTCCTACAGACACCCTTTTTTACAGAAAGTGAAGGCATCTTCCAAATAGAGCCTGTGTCAGCATAATATCCGACAGGATTTCCAATTCTTTCCTACTATATTCATACTTCAAAACTAAAAACTTTTATATACACTTTAAGATCGAAACACCTGTCTGTTTTTTATTGCTGACTGTGTCCCCATTTTATAGTTCTTCCCATAGCTTTCTGTACTTATAAAAGGAGACCATGAAGACAGCAAATGATGGGAAAGCTCCGCAAAGAGGACACAGCAAGGGGAATAGAACCCCTTTCAGGTTTTTACTGAAGACTACGCCTAATTTATTTTAGTGAACCTGCCCAATTTTTTGATGCCCCAACCAAGGAAGTGAGTTTGAATCTTTCGAAAGCAATCAGATACCAATAAAAAGTCTGACCTGCATTATTCAGGAAAAAAAAAAACTTTTTAAGGTACAACTAAAGGCAAAACTTTTTAATTTTAGTTTTGGATGTGAGAGGCGTTGAAACGCCTATTAGGTTTTTGTTGCCCCTGCTAGGGAGATACACCCTCTCTATTTGTCCTGTTTACCATTATCATTGAAAATCACTCATTTTGAGTTGTCCCCAGAAAGATAATAGAGGGGAAATGTTTTAGTCCCCTTCTACAGTGGGTATAGAAACAAAAATCACCCCCTTTAAAATAATCACATTGTGTTGCTTTGCAGCCTGAAATGAATACAGACACAGATGTTGTTTTAGTTTTATCCGGCTGTATTTAACATCCAAGTGAAAAATATAACACCAACATGTCAGAAAATAAAAATATCAAAGACAGAATCACATAAAGCCATTTGATTTTCAGCTGTGATCATTTTGATTAGCTTAGCATGAAAGGAGCTTTCCTGGATCATTTCAGTTCCTGGTAGTGCAACTGAAGCAAAGAATCAGCTATGGGTGGCAAGGTGCTGTCACTGGGATCTCCAGCAGATGGATGCAAGAAACATTCAAAGGCTTTATCAATGTACAGTGAAGTCTATTATTTAGAAGTGGAAGGTATTTGGAACAACACAGACCCTTCCTGGATAAGAACGTTGCTCCAAACTGGATAATGGAGCCAGGAGGAAACTGGTCAGAAAGGCTACCAAGAGGTCTATAGCAACTCTGAAGCAGTTGCAGGAATTTATGACAAAGTGGTCCTTGTGTGCATGTGACATCAACATCACAAATTCTCCACAAATGTGGCTTGTATGGGAGGGTTGCAAGAAAACAAATTCCACTCCTTAAGAAAGGCCACATGCAGTCACCACTGGGCTTTGCCAAAACGCACCCTTGAGGCCGCGTACACACGGTCGATCTATCCGATGAGAATTGCCCGACGGACCGTTTTCATTGGTTCACCGCTGAAGCAGACTGATGGTCTGATGTGCGTACACACCATCAGTTCAAAAACCGATCGGGTCAGAACGCGGTGACGTAAAACACACGACATGCTGAAAAAAACGAAGTTCAATGCTTCCAAGCATGCGTCGACTTGATTCTGAGCATGCGCAGGTTTTGAACCAATGCTTTTGTGTACTAACCGTCGGTTCTGACCGACGGTCAGGCGTCCATCAGTCCGATTTTAAAGCAAGTTCTAAAACTTTGGTCTGAAGGACAAAAGTCCGATGGGCCGTACACACGGTCGGTTTGGACCGATGAAACTGAATCTCAGTCCATTTTCATCAGTTTGGACCGGTCGTGTGTAAGCGGCCTAAGATTCTGAGGCCACATGGAAAAAGGTGTTCTTGTCAGATAAGACTAAAATTTTATAATTTGGCCTCAACAGTGCACCAAACGATATATCTTGTGGAAATCCAATACAACTCACCATCCAAATAACACCATTCCTACAGGAAAGCATGGAGGTGGTAATATCCTGTTATGGGGGTATTTCAATGCAGCAGGGACTGGAGCACTTTTCAGGATAGAAGGAAAAATAGGCAAGATAAAATCAAAATCTTGAGGAAAATCTGCTGCCCTCTGCCAGAAAGTTATCAATGGGAAGAGGGTTTACCTTTCAACATGACAATGACCCAAAGCACACAGCAAAAAATGTCCTTGCGTGGCCTAGTCAGAGCCCAGACTTAAACCCCATTGAAAATCTGTGGAATGACTTGAAGACTGCAGTCCAAAAACGTCTAATCATAACTAGTGACTAGACAAAGAAGTTGAAACATCCCAGAGAAGTAAAGTGATCCTTTTGCTCTTCCTCTGTGCAATTTTGTGCTTGTACAATGGGGAACTATTTGTGATCCTTCAAAAGGTCACAGCCATCTCCCAAATCCAAGATGGCGGTGCTGAGGACCCACAGCAGTGAGAAGAACCAGCTTCGGGAAGACAGTGCCGGACTCTAGGGACTGATTTTTAAAAGTCTGCAGCTACAATATTTAAAGGGGTTGTAAAGGAATTTTTTTTCATAATAAGCATCCTTTACTTGCAGACATTCCTCTTTTCACTTCCTCATTGTTCGTTTTTGCTCAGAAGTTGCTCTATTTCTTCTCTGTTCACTTCCTGCTTGTCTGATTTTACTGATCACCATGAAGGGAGGCTTTACTGCGGTGGTCAGTAACATGCTCACCCCCTCCTGGGAACTACAACTGTGCGGCAGGATGCTCTCTACGTGTTAGAGACTTCAAGGAGGTGTGAATTACTGGGCGTGCCGCAATTCATACTGGGAAATGTAGTTCTTACATGAACGAGCGATGCAAACCAGGAAGTGAATGAGAGAACAGAAACTAGAATGCCGGAGGTGATATAGATGAAGGAATTTAATAGGTATTTACTAGTTTTTTAACAGAATCTTTACACTATTCTGTCTGTCTACCTTGCAGACATAAATTTTAGGCAAAAAATGTTTTTCCTTTACAACTCCTTTAATATTGAAAGAGTGGAGTTCCTCTTTGAAGATTGTCTAATGAATAAAAAGTTGTATCATTTTATATATATATATATATCAGCCTGGAGTTCAGCAGTAAAAGTCAACAATATTGCCACATGGGCAGACATATATGAAGTCCAATCCTTGCTTCTTGGTTTTACAATGTTTTAGCTTCTCAAAAACAAGAGAAGACGGGAAGCGACAGCCGTTTCCTGCTTCCTTCCTTTACCCATGTCCCGTTCTTCTGCAATTTCTTCACTAATTAGTAATGTTCATGTTACGGACAAAGTCTCAAAATGTTTAGGAAGTTACCAATGAAATATCTGTCACATTCACAATTAGATACGGTAAGCAGAAACAAATACATTCTCTATGGAATAAGTTGCATGGATTGACTAAGCAATGTTACAAGAATACATCATATGAATGTTTATTACTGTACATTTGGTACATTAAAAATGATTCTTTAACTTTTTAATGAGCAGCAGTGATTGAGACCTAGATGTCGAGATCACATTTAGCAGTGGTAGCAGTAGCGGCCCGTCCATTAGGGGCCGCCCCCCTAACCCTCCTAATTATTGTGCCTGGCCCCTAACCTACATGCAGGGCGCTGGAAAGTGTTTTTTTTTTTACGCACATGATTAGAGCCTGAGGCTCTAATTATCTTCAAAAAAAGGGTGGGCTCGGGGTGCAGAGCACTATACCCTGAGCCCACCCATTTGTGTGACATTAGCAAAATAATATTCGCTAATGTCTTTCTGCTTCTCCTCCTGGTCAATCAGAAAATGGGTCTTGAGACCCGATTGGCCATGGAGTCTAAGGAATCAGGTCTCATGACCCACTTCCTGTTTGGCCGAGATGAGAAGCAACAGCCCCGACTCTTCCCTCAGCAAGCTAGAGCGAGGAGCAGCATAGGCCTCCAAAGGCTAAGGCCACTGATCGCCACCATCCGTCTCCCTTGGGGGGGGCACCGATCGCTGCCATCCGTCTCTGACAGGGGGACAGGTTTGTTTGCCACCCCCCAAAATATTGAGCACCAGCCACCACTGAGTGTTAGTATGAATTGGTTAACTTGGCTATAAATGTAATTAATTTGCTTACCATATCATTTTTATATTCTTTAACCCCCTTCCCCACCCAAGCCTATTCTATATTGATGGCCAGGCAGGACTTTCATCATGGCATATGACGTCTTCCCTTAAAACATCTTGTGCTTGGCCCTACGGCCATGCTGCAGCGCAATCTGCCACTGGCTGTGTCCAGAGTGCGCCTTAGTGTCTACTGGATCATTGTACCGGCCCACTGCCAAAGCCATGTGATAGCTTGACAATTGTAAAAAATTAATGATTTCCTGTCATTCATTGTGTGCAATTGTATTGCATCTGTACCATGTGATTAGCTGTGGCCAATCGCATCTAATCACAACAATGAATACTGAATGAATCAGTTTGATTCAGTCAAAATGTTTATGCCAGTGAAATTCCCTAGGAGGCATTCCTCCGACATATAGGTAGGGATAGCTTAGCTATATGTCCCGGGAAAGGACACTTCTAGGCAAGTTAGTAAGGAAGCTTTTGTAACATCTGCTGATGGGGAACTAGGTAACAAAAGGGTGCAGAGAGTGGAAAACCATACCTGTGAGTAATGGAAGTAATAACAGCGTCTCAGGGTTTGCCACCTCTGGTAATCAGGCTGCAAGGTCCCTCCAGCAGTAGATGAAAATCAAAAGGAGGTGGATTTGGTGATCAGAAGGGGGTTGGAATGTAGAGAATCTTAACATTCTCTGCAACCTTCCTGAAGGTCATGTGTGGGTCTGCTAACTGCACCTCCTTCTCTACTTTGGAACTTTGTAAATGCTAATGCATGATCAAAATTATTAAGAGAGAAAAGTAACAAAACTGAAGTTAAAAGACTTCCTTAACACACCTTTGTGTAAGGAATGAGACTATGAGATGTATGATCAGTAATGATCAAAGGAGGGAATTAATAAGGAAAACAACATGATCTTCACAGAACCATACATCATAGTACAGCTTAAAGGGTACATTAAGGGCTAGATTCACATAGAACTGCGTATGTTTGCGGTGGCGTAATATATCCGATTTACGTTACGCCTCCGCTACTTAGACGGGCAAGTGCTGTATTCTCAAAGCACTTGCTCCGTAAGTTGCGGCGGCGTAGCATAAATCGTCCGGCGTGTTTTATGTAAATGTATTGTGACCCGACTTGATTGACGTTTTTCCCGAACGGCGCATGCGCCGTCCGTGGAATTTCCCAGTGTGCATTGCTCCAAAGTACGCCGCAAGGACGTCATTGGTTTCGACATGAACGTAAATGACGTCCAGCCCCATTCACAGACGACTTACGCAAACGATGTAACTTTTTCAAATTTCGACGCGGGAACGACGGCCATACTTAACATTGTTACGCCGCACTTATGCCACCATATAGCAGGGGTAACTATACGCCGGGAAAAGCCTAACGTAAACGGCGTAACTTTACTGCGTCGGCCGGGCGTACGTTCAGGAATTCGCGTATCTAGCTAATTTGCATACTCAACGCGGAATTCGACGGAAGCGCCACCTAGCGGCCAGCGTAAATATGCAGTTACGATCCGACGGCGTAAGAGACTTACGCCTGTCGGATCTAACAGATATCTATGCGTAACTGATTCTAAGAATCAGGCGCATAGATACGACGGCGCAACGCAGAGATACGACAGCGTATCTGGAGATACGCCGTCGTATCTCCACTGAGAATCTGGCCCTAAATAAATAATCTACATATTTCAAGTTATTAATATTAGAACTGATATAAGGATGAACATTACACGCAGTCTTGAAGTATTTTTATATTGATATATGTGAAGCTAAATGGCATTTTTAATATTGTTTAACCCTTTCATGCCTAAGCCTATTTATGACATTTGGTGTTTACAAGTTAAAATCCATATCTTTTGCTAGAAAATTACTTAGAACCCCCAAACATTATATATATATATTTTTTAGCAGAGAATCTAGAGAATAAAATGGCGATTGTTGCAATATTTTATGTCGGACGGTATTTGTGCGGCAGTGTTTTAAACGCAACTTTTTGGGAAAAATGTACTTTCATGAATTTAAAAAAAATGAAAAAGTAAAGTTTGCCCAATTTTTTTGTGTATTGTGAAAGATAATGTTACACTGAGTAAATAGATACCAAACATGTCATGCTTTATAATTGCACGCACTCGTGGAATGGCGACAAACTACGGTACCTAAAAATCTCCATAGGCGACGATTTAAACTTTTTTTACGGTTACCAGGTTAGAGTTACAGAGGAGGTCTAGTGCTAGAATTATTGCTCTCACTCTGATGATCGCGGCGATACCTCACATGTGTGATTTGAACACCGTTTTCATATGTGGGCGCAACTTCCGTATGCGTTTTCTTTGTTGCGCGAGCTCGCGGGGAGGGAAGCGCTTTAAAAAAAAAATCTTATTTATTTTAATAATAAAATTGTGTTTTTTATTTTTGTCACAAGAAATGTAAACATCCTTTGTGACAGTAATAGATGGTGACAGGTAGGGTTGTCCCGATACCGATACTAGTATCGGTATCGGGACCGATACCAAGCATTTGCGCGAGTACTTGTACTCGCGCAAATGCTCCCGATACCTTTGCCGATACCTGGGATCGGCGGGCGGAGTCAGCGACTGGAGGGCAGAGAGGGGCGCAGAGCCGAGTCCTCAGTCCTTAGGTGGGTAAGGGGGGTGCAGCCGCATCATTATCCTGCAACCGGAGCCATCACATTCGTTAAATGAAGTGACGCTCCGTGTTGCCGGTGTCCTGCTTGCGGATAAGGCATGTACTGCGCAGGCACTGCACAGGCGCAGCGTGGCAATTGCACAGTACTAACCTTTTCCGAGATGCGGAAAATAGCCGAAGATGACAACCCGAGTGCCAGCTCTACACGGCGCCCGCGCAACGATGATGCCATCTTGGTACACCCTGCACTCTGCCACAGTATGCCAGCAGCGGACATCTTGTTACACCCAGCCCATGTAGTACGGCTGGGATTAACAAGATGTCTGTTGCTGCTTTATTGAGGCCGAGTGCAGGGTGTACCAAGATGGGCATCGCAGAGGCACAATAGAAAAATAAATCCTCTCCTGCCTAAGTGTCAGCCATCAATACATGCTCAGTGACATTAATGCCATCCAGCCAGTGCCCATCCAGCCAGTACCACTGCCACCCTTCAGTGCGTGCCACCTTTGCGCAGTGCCCATCAGTGCGTGTCACCTTTGCGCAGTGCCCATCAGTGTGTGCCACCTATCAGTGCTGCGTAATCAGTGCCACCTATCAGTGCTCATCAGTGCTGCATATCAGTGCCACCTAATCCTATCAGTGCCCAATAGTCCTGCATATTAGGGCCTTTTCATCAGTGCTGCCTCATCAGTGCCACCCATCAGTGCTATCTATCAGTGCCACCCATCAGTGCGTGCCACCTATCAGTGCCACCTAATCCTATCAGTGCCCAACAGTTTTATTCTTTTATAAGGTCTTGAGTTAGAGTTCTTCATAAACTATCAAGAAGATACCATTAGTCTGTATTGTTGTTTGAAAACGGTCACATGGCATTAAAAAAAAAAGTATCGTTATCGGTATCGGCGAGTACATGAAAAAAAAGTATCGGTAATCGATATCGGCGAGTACATGAAAAAAAAGTATCGGTACTTGTACTCAGTCCTAAAAAATTGGTATCGGGACAACCCTAGTGACAGGTACTCTTTATGGAGGGATCGGGGGTCTAAAAAACCCCCGATCCCTCCTTTGCTGTTCAAAGTATTCAGATCACCGAAAACGGCGATTCTGAATACTGTGTATTTTTTTAAATCCGGCGCCATTGGCAGCCGAGAAACCCGGAAGTGACGTCATGACGTGTTTACATTGCGGAGACTGAATCAAAGCCGTTTACGGCTTAATTTCAGTCTGCGCCTGGACACTGGAGGCGCCAGATCGAGGAGGCGCCAGCCAGCGGCGAGAGGCGGCGGGAGGGGGGATGTCCCCTACCGCTCCTCCAGCATAACAACCGAGCGGCTTAAAGCCGCATCGGTTGTTATGCCTGGATAGCCAATCGCCGGCTCTAAACAACGGTGACGGGAGTCTGTTTTCACAGCTCTTAGGCCTTGTACACACACACGGAGAAAACCGTTCGTGTGTATGGATTTTCGTAGAGAAAACTGCCGGGAATCTCAACAAGAAAAATAGAGAACATGCTCTCTATTTTCTCGTTGGGATTCTCGGCAGTGTTTTCCTGCCGAGAAACCTGAGCGTGTGTATACTTACCTGCCTCCATGAAAAACCCTGCGCATGCTCGATGAGACTTCTACACATAGGCGGTAGCTTTCAAGGCATAGTATAGGGTGTAGCAAGATGGCGGCGACGGCATCAAATGTGACGAGCGCATGCTCGTCATAGTCGATGGCGTCACAGCGTTCTTGCCATTCAAAAGAACGGCAGTTCTTTTGAATGGTGTGTGTGTGTACACTCGGTGACCAAGAAAGCTTGCCAGGAATCTCATCAGGAAAACCAAGGTTTTCTTCCTGACGAGATTCCCGGCGTGTACACGTTTTTACTGTGAAGAAACTAGGGTTGTCCAGATACCGATACTAGTATCGGTATCGGGACCGATACCGAGTATTTGCGGGAGTACTCGTACTCGCGCAAATGCTCCCGATACCTAAATAGAATACTTTTTTTGTATTTATCAACATGTTCTATGAAAATTCTTTGAGTTTTTTACTACTGCGTGACAAGCAAATAAAACATTTTTATTCATTTTTATTCTTTTATAATGTCTTGAGTTAGAGTACTTCATAATTCTAAAGAAAATATCCTTAGTCTGTATTGTGGTTTGAAAACTGTCACATGACATTTAAAAAAAGTATCGGTATTCGGTATCGGCGACTACATGAAAAAAAGTATCGGTACTTGTACTCGGTCCTAAAAAAGTGGTATCGGGACAACCCTAGAAGAAACCTTTCCGTATTTGGAGATTAAATCTTTTTTCCTCTGGACGTAAACAGTGCCCCCTTGTCTTTTGTGTTGCCCGTAAAGTGAATAACTCAACACCAAGTTCACTATATGGGCCCCTTATATATTTGTACATGTTGATCATATCCACCATTCATCTCCTCTCCTCAAGAGAGAATAAATTCAGTTCCTCTAATCTTTCCTCATAGCTGAGCTCCTCCATGCCTCTTATCAGTTTGGTTGCCCTTCTCTGCACTTTCTCCAGTTCTCCGATATCCTTTTTGAGAACTGGGGCCCAAAACTGAACTGCATATTCCAGATGAGGTCTTACTAATGATTTGTACAGGGGCAAAATTATATCTCTGTCTCTGGAGTCCATACCTATTTTAATACAAGAAATTACTTTGCTTGCTTTGGAGGCCGCAGCTTGGCTACCAAAACCCCCAGATCCTTCTCCACTACGGATCCCCCCAGTTGTACACCCCCTAGTATGTATGATGCATGCATATTCTTAGCCCCCAAGTGCATAACTTTACATTTATCAACATTAAACCTCATCTGCCACATAGTCGCCCAATTAGACAGAGCATTGAGGTCGGCTTGTAAATTGGAGACATCCTGTAAGGACGTTATTCCACTGCATAGCGTGGTGTCAGCTGCAAATACAGAAATGTTACTTTTGATCCCACTTTTTGAGGTTTTCTCAAATTTGACTGAAAAAGGGGAAATTCTCAACGGAGTATTCCTTTTTTTAAACTGTCCCTTTCCAAACCAAACTGAGCTCTAGCGCTCCCCGATATTACAGGTTATACTGACATACACAAGCTTGGTGTGTATTAATAGGAAGATATGCCAATTTGCGCTACTTAAAGCGGGGGTTCACCCAAAAATAAACATTCTGACATTAGCTATATGCCTCCAGCATACTGCTAACATCTGCAGTATGCTGGGTTTTTTTTTGTTTTTTTTTTTACTTATCGTTATACGAGCCATTGTTATCCGGCTCCGAGCGGGGGATTACTTCCGGGTATAGGCGTTCCTAAGCGAAGAGGAGTTGATTGACGGGCTGCTAAAGCGCGTCATGCCTTCCGAAAATACCCAAAGTCACACTCGGGTGTTTACGGCGCCTGCGCAGTCAGCTCTACACGGCAGGCGCAGGCGCCGTAAACGCCCGAGTGTGACTTTGTGTATTTTCGTAATGCGTGACGTGCCTTAGCAGCCGTCAATCAACTCCTCTTCGCTTAGAAACGCCCATTCCCCGCTTGGAGGCGGTAAACAAGGGCTCCGATAATTACAAAAAAAAGAAACAGCATACTGCAATATGCAGTTAGCAGTTAGCTGAAGCTAATGTGAAAAAGTGGATTTTTGGGTGAACCTCCGCTTTAAGACAACTTTCACTTTTGTAATTTCTCTTTTTTTTTTTATTTGTTTGTATATCTGCACAAATATTTGAAACACCAATTAAAAAATGCAAAAGCCCCAACATTTCCTTCCTGTTTTATGAGAAATTAAAAATAAACCTTGTTTTGAATCTAATTTTCTCTTTGATTATGGTTGGGATATTTAGAATGAATACAATGGAAGGTCATTAACTTGTCTTTGTCTGTAAAATCTCCCGCTGTTCGGTTTTCCCTTAAAATTCAAAAGAATAAATGAGGGGGAACGTATCACATACTCCCATAGGAGAACAATGGCAAAGATTTTAGATTTCTGTATAACAAGATTGTTATTACTACATACTGCTTATATTGCTTGCCTCCCTTTTTGAAAATGTTAGTTGCCTGAATGAAATGCTGATCCAAAGGCTGCAATACTTTCTGAGGCACCGACTTGGAATGAAATGCAGATCACCAACGCTGAAGAGGGACAGCCTCTTGTTTTTCTTTGAAGAAAAGATCTCATTGAACTGGAACACCAGTGGGGGTCCTTCCTCTTTGGGGTGGGAAAAATGCACCACATGAGTTTGCATGTATTTTTTTGATTCACTTGTGTTTTGCCTTTGTGTACTGCACCACACGCTCAAAATTTAATAAAAAAAAAAAAAAATCTGAATTAGTGATCTATTAACCACTTAATAGTGGCCGGACCATATTGCTGGTCAATGACTGGGCCACTTTTTGCGATTCGGCACTGTGTCGCTTTAACTGACAATAGCACGGTCGTGCGACGTGGCTCCCAAACAAAATTGGCGTCCTTTTTTCCTACAAATAGAGCTTTCTTTTGGTGGTATTTGATCACATCTGCGGTTTTTATTTTTTGCGCTATAAACAAAAATAGAGCAACAATTTAAAAAAAATAATAATATTTTTTACTTTTTGCTGTAATAAATATCCCACAAAAAATATATAAAACAACTATTTTTTTTCCTCAGTTTAGGCCGATACATATTCTTCTAGATATTTTTCATAAAAAAAATCGCAATAAGCGTTTATTGATTGGTTTGCGCAAAAGTTATAGCGTCTACAAAATAGGGCATAGTTTTATGGCATTTTTATTAATATTTTTTTTTTACTAGTAATGGCGGCGATCAGCGATTTTTATTGGTACTGCGACCTTATGGCGGACACTTCGGACACTTTTGACAAATTTTTGGGACCATTGGCATTTTTATAGCGATCAGTGCTATAAAAATGCATTGATTACTATAAAAATGCCACTGGCAGGGAAGGGGTTAACACTAGGGGGCGAGGAAGGGGTTAATTATGTTCCCTGTGTGTGTTCTAACTGAAGGGGGGGGGACTGACTTTGGGAAATGACTGATCGCTGTTCATACATTGTACTTGTACATTGCACCCCGAAAATTCCCAAAAGTACACCCTCAATGGCATCGAACCAATTCGGACGATGCCAGTGCCTGAAATTGCCGCCAATTTGGCATGCGATTTAACATGTCAAATTGCATGTAAAATCTTACACAGACAGCAGTGGCTGCTGGTGCTCAACAAACTGTAAAATACTGAAAAAAAACATAAATTGCAGCCTCACTGTGCCATTTATTATTATCATTATTATTATTATACAGGATTTATATAGCGCCAACAGTTTGCGCATCGCTTTACATCATTAATAACAGCCACTGTTCCCATCAATTGCAGCCTCACTGTGCCATTAATACCAGCCACTGTTCCCATCAATTGCAGCCACTGTGCCCATTAAATGCAGCCACTGTGCCCATAAAATGCAGCCACTGTGCCCATAAAATGCAGCCACTGTGCCCATCAAATGCAGCCACTTTGCCCATCAATTGCAGCCACTGTGCCATCAAATGCAGCTATTGTGCCCATCAATTGTAGCCACTGTGCCCATCAAATGCAGCCACTGTGCCCATCAAATGCAGCCACTGTGCCCATCAAATGCAGCCACTGTGCCCATCAAATGCAGTCACTGTGCCCATCAAACGCAGCCACTGTGCCCATCAAATGCAGCCACTGTGGCAACCGCCCGCCCACTCGCTGTCTGACCATCATTTAATCCATCTTGGTGGCGAGTCAGGCAGCAGGTGACCACGGTGAGCTGTGGGACAGGCAGCGGGGTCAGGCAGCAGTGAGCTGTGACCTCCATGTGTCTCTTCTTTCTTCCTGCTAGGCATCCAATAGGAGCACCTGTCCTTTCAGCCAATCAGGTGACAAGTATTAGACCCACGCTACCCGTGCGCAGGCCACCACTGACAGACAGTCCGTAGGAGTCCTGCAATGCTCCCGCAATCTGCTGATCGCCGGCACAATGCTTTGCAGGCTCCTAGTAAAAAATAAAAATAAATGCACTTTTTTTACCTGCAAAAAGATGTGCATTTATTTGTATTTATTTACAAAGGTGAACATATCCTTTAATGATGCAGACAGTGGTGCTAGCATGATGACATCTTTACAGCTCTCTGTATCACTGTATGTAAAGTGCAGGGCACCATGGGGACACACTCATGGGATGGGTCTATGAAGGACTTCACTTACAGAATGTTTGTTAGTTTTTTAACCCAGAAGACATCTTGCGACAAAGAAGAAATATTGTGGCAGACAACTCCAGAAAGGAGGTTATATTTTCAATGGTATTGCTGACAACAAAAAATAATTCCAGTGAAGAGAACTGAAGACTATCCATGTCTATTCATGTTATTAGGTATGGGTATAAAATAAAATAAGATGTATGGGTATAAAATAAGATGGCAGCTAATTAATTAAGCAGAATGAAATAAAATAGACCACCAATTAGCAGAAATGTACATGAATAACCAAGGTACAATAGAAGCTTTCAGTTGGCCATGTAGGAAGTACAACGTGCTACTGCCAGAAGAGAAAAAGAGGGGCCATCACCTTGAAACGAGGTTAGCCTCAATAGGGCAACAAGCAAGACTTAAAGCGGAACTCCACCCTAAAGTGGAACTCCCGCTGATCGGAACCCTCCCCCCCTCCGGTGTCACATTTGACACCTTTCAGGGGGGAGGGGGTCGCAGATAGGTATTTGCACCCACTTCCGGCCACAGTCTGCGGGAAGACTGCGGGTTGAACGTCACCTCCCGTCCTCCCCCCGTTGTGCTCTGGGAACACTTGGCTCCCAGAGCACAGCGGGAGCCAATCAGCGGGCACAGCGCAACTCGCGCATGCGCCGTAGGGAACCGGGCAGTGAAGCCAGAGCACTTCACTTCCTGGTTCCCTCACCGAGGATGGCTGGGGGGCGGGGGGCAGCAGAGTGACGAGCGATCGCTCGTCCTCTGCTGCGGACGGCGCTGGACTCCAGGACAGGTAAGTGTGCCGATATTAAAAGTCAGCAGCTGCAGTATTTGTAGCTGCTGACTTTTAATTATTTTTTTTTCAGCGGACATCCTCTTTAATGTAGGTGGGCCTAAACAGTATACCCAAAGATTGAAAGGAGTCACCATCAGGAATTGTTTTTTGAACACTGTTTATATGTTGTAGGAAATGAATAGGCACAAACTGCACAGTTACAGCAGTGACGCTATATATGTTGCAGAGTATACAGTTCTTCAGGTAAATAAAGTAATGCTTATAAGACAGGCAGTTTTCCAGTAGTGTTATGAAAATCACTTACAGATTGGCAAAGGAGCACTTGAACAACAGCGTAATCCCTGCAGATATCTGGCTGCCAGTGGGAAATTGTACCAGGAAGTTAGCAGAGGAGACACCCTGTAAATAAAACCTATTCTCTCCCTCCTTTACAGGTACCTCTCCCTAATGTTGTTTCTATTCTCTCCCTAACCAGTAGGGCAAGGGTGGCCAACCAGCGGTACAGGGGCCACATGTGGCCAGCGGACCCCTCTGATGTGGCCCGCGACCTCCTGCTCTGGAATTGCGGGTTGGCAAGCCCAGATCGCAGGTTGCTGACCCACCATACCACAGCATCAGTGTTGTGAATGAAGCTGGTGGTGGAGGAAGAAAGTGGCTGTTGCGCAGACTCCCATAAGCCGACGCTTCCTCTACAGCGCTGGCTTTTGCCACAGCCAAAGTCTATGGCAAAGTTCAGCTAACCCGCAGGATAGACAAAGGTGCACTATGCTGCACATAGTGTGAAAGCAGTCTTAGGCCCTTTTCACACGATCAGCCCAAACAAATGGGACCCTCAATTCACCTCTATAGAGCGACAAACGTCCATTTACCCCCCTATCTCCAATCCGAAAAACAGAAGGGACTTTGTCCCCTTCCATCTGGGCGGATCATAGGGCCTATAGAGTAGCCGTGACCTGTCATCCGCCCACTCCGCTCATTGTGGCCCACAACTGGTTACCAAGTTGCCTAAGTGGCCCTCGCTCTTTAACCACTTAAGCCCCGGACCTTTAGGCAGCTAAATGCCCAGGCCAGGTTTTGCGATTCGGCACTGCGTCGCTTTAACAGACAATTGCGCGGTCGTGCGACGTGGCTCCCAAACAAAATTGGCGTACTTTTTTCCCCTTATTTTGGTGGTATTTGATCACCTCTGCGGTTTTTATTTTTTGCGCTATAAACAAAAATAGAGCGACAATTTTGAAAAAAATTCAATATTTTTTACTTTTTGCTATAATAAATATCCACCAAAAACATATATAAAAAACAATTTTTCCCTCAGTTTAGGCCGATATGTATTCTTCTACCTATTTTTGGTAAAAAAAAATTGCAATAAGTGTTTATCGATTGGTTTGCGCAAAATTTATAGTGTTTACAAAATAGGGGATAGTTTATTGCATTTTTATTAATTATTTTTTTTTTACTACTATTGGCGGCGATCAGCGATTTTTTTCGTGACTGCGACATTATGTCGGACACTTCGGACAATTTTGACACATTTTTGGGACCATTGTCTTTTCACAGCAAAAAATGCATTTAAATTGCATTGTTTATTGTGAAAATGACAGTTGCAGTTTGGGAGTTAACCACAGGGGGCGCTGTAGGAGTTAGGGTTCACCTAGTGTGTGTTTACAACTGTAGGGGGGTGTGGCTGTAGGACTGACGTCATCGATTGAGTCTCCCTATAAAAGGGATCACTCGGTCGATACGCCGCCACAGTGAAGCACAGGGAAGCCGTGTTTACATACGGCTCTCCCCGTTCTTCAGCTCCGGGGAGCGATCACGACGGAGCGGCTATAAACGAATAGCCGCGCCGTCATCCCGGATCACTCCCCGAGGTAAGCCGCCCGCTGCACGCAGCGGGGGGGGGGGTCCCGATCGGACCCCCCACCCGCTAGAAGGCAAGGACGTATATATACGCCCATCTGCCTGTACGTGCCATTCTGTGGACGTAAATCGGCGTGCCGCGGGCGTTAAGTGGTTAAAAGGTTGGGCACCCCTGCAGTAGAGGCTCTGTCCATATCTTCGCCCCATACTGTGGGCCGACTGAGTGATTCATGATCCTATTATTTTTAGAATCCTTATTTAAGATGGCTGCCTAAATATTGCAGGACTCTGATTAGACATGTGCAGACCGTTAGCACCTGGGATCGCTCCTCAGAACAGCGATCTCTCTGTACTCCCTGTCAGTACACTCCCCCCACAGTTATGCAGGCCATACACGGTCGAATTTCCAACAAATTTTCTTTTCGAAATCAGAAAGTTCTTTTTTTTGTGATCTGATGATGCCACCATTGATTTATGAAATTCGGGCCGACAAAACCTTCATGTTGCCGGGAATCTTCGTTTCTCTCCGGGAATATTCTTTTCTTGCACATGCGTATTTTTTTTTCTATTACATTTTTCGTACGATTCTCCCATCATTGAACAGAAAATCGTTTGTTTTTCAAAAAATTTCCAACATGTCGGATTTCTCAAATTTGATTGCCGCATGAAAATCGGCTGTTGCTGCAGCCCACTAACGGTGCGAAATTCGTACAAAAATTCTTTGATGCGATTTTTGTACGAAAATTCTTTCGAAATTCGGAACCATGTATGGCCCCCTTTACAATCACTGCCTAAGGAACACTTAACCCCTTGATCGCCTGCCAGTGGCATTTATACAGTAATCAGTTGCTATTTATAGCTCTGATTGCTGTATAAGTGTCACTGGTCCCAAAGTGTCAAAAGTAACCAATCTGTCCATGGCAATGTCTCAGTCCTGCTAAAAATCGCTGATCACCACCATTACTAGTAAAAAAAAAATTTATAATAAAAATGCCATACATATATCCCCTATTTTGTAGATGCCATAACTTTTGCGCAAACCAATTAACCTCCCTGGCGGTGTTCCCGAGACTGACTCGGGGTTAGATTTTCCTGCTGCGAGCGGTAACCCCGAGTCAGTCTCGGCTTGCCTCGCTGAATCCACAGGCACTTTTTACTTACCTTGTCCCTGGATCCAGCGATGCCACCGCGCTGTGTGAGTGAGTGGGACCTCGCTCGATTCACACAGTGCCTCCGTGTGACGCCGATCTCCGTTCCCTGCGACGTTACGACGCACGGGGACAGAGAACGGCGCCAAATTCAAAAACGTAAACAAACACCTTACATACAGTATACTGTAATCTTATAGATTACAGTACTGTATGTAAAAAAAACACACCCCCCTTGTCCCTAGTGGTCTGCCCAGTGTCCTACATGTCATTTTATATAATAAAAACGTTTCTTTCTCCCTGCAAACTGTAGATTGTCCATAGCAACCAAAAGTGTCCCTTTATGTCAAAAATAGTTTTAGATCAGCTAAAAAACAGCGATAATAAATTATAATCAATTCATCATAAAAAAAAAAAAATAAAGACAGCAACAATTCTGCAACTGAGGAAATTTCAGTGATTTTAATTTGATTACATTATTGAATAATTTTTATTATAATTATATTATTATTTGTTATAATTATTTATAATTATTTATTATATTATAATTTATAATTTTGTTTTTAAAAAAATTTCATACCCGGGATGCCTATTAGAAGCTTGTTTGGTCAGATTTAAGTGAGTTATTTCTAAAAATTACAGACCTACAATATAAAACGCCAAATTTCCTTGCAAATAATGGTACCGCTTTCAGCATGTTTTTTCTGAAAGAATCATACCGCCAGGGAGGTTAATATGCGCTTATTGCGATTTTTTTTTTTTTTTTAACAAAAATATGTAGAATACTGTACATATTGGCCTAAACTGATAAAGAAATTTTGTTTTTGTTTTGGATATTTATTATAGCAAAAAGTAAAAAAATATATATATATTTTTTTCAAAACTGACGCTCTTTTTTTATTTATAGCGCAAAAAAAAAAAAAAACTACAGAGGTGATAAAATGCCCCCAAAAGAAAACTCAATTTATGTGAAATAAAGGACATGAGTTTTGTTTGTGAATGTCACATGATCGTCACAATTGTCAGTTTAAGCGATGCAGTGCCGTATCGCAAAAAAAATGACCCGGTCATTAAGGGGCTAAAACCTTACAGGGCTGAAGTGGTTAATTGTTGATCCTACAATGTATATAAACGGACTCGTATGGCACGTTTATTTTTATGTTGATTATCTCTAGGCAATATGACAGATTTACTCAAAACTCATCTTCCTCTCTTGTGAAACATTTGTATCTCAATGGAACTATTGTAGAAAAAAGATTGAGAGACAAGGCTGTTGCATAATGTCAGGATTTCAGTTGGGTGCTGACGTACATCTATCTGCTGGTCATTGAATACCAGTTTTGTGTGGGTTGTTCCTATTACAGCGGTTGTATACCCGCAAAAAACAAACAAACTGTAAGGCAAAGGCATAATGAGCTAGTATGAATGGCATACTAGCTCATTATGAAATACTTACCTTAGAACGAAGTGTTGGCATTGCATCTCGGTCCACCCTGAGGGAGCTGACATTTTCACCTCTGCGTCTCTTTTTCGGGTTTCGCGGCTCCAGCGCTGTGAGTAGCCGAAACCGTGACGATGTCACTCCTGCGCATGGGAGACTAATTTGCGGCAAGGAGCTCTGATTTTCCAGCAGCATTCGCCGGACCTTCAGAGCGCATGTGCCGCTTGATGTCAGCAGCTACATGCAAGGTGAATATCTCCTAAACCGTACAGGTTTAGAAGATATTCATTTTACCTACAGGTAAGCCTTATTATAGACTTACCTTTGAGAGTAAGTATATTTTTGATATTCACAGTGTGGCTGGCTTAAAGCTATAGGGTTAGATTCAGCAACGATTTACGCCAGCGTATCCATAGATACGCCGCGTAAATTGAAACCTGCGCCGGCGTATCTTCTTTCTGTATTCAGAAAGCAAGATACGCCGACATTAGCCTAAGATACGACTGGCATAAGTCTCTTACGCCGTCGTATCTTAGGGTGCATTCTCACGCTGGCCGCTAGGTGGCGCTTCCGTTGTTTTCGGCGTAGAGTATGCAAATTACCTAGTTATGCGGATTCACAAACGTACGTGCGCCCGGCGGTAGTTTTTTACGTCGTTTTCTTAAGGCTTTTTCGGCATAACGTTGCTCCTGCTATTAGGTGGCGCAGCCAATGTTAAGTATGGACGTCGTCCCCGCTTCAAAATTTGAATTTTTTGCGTCGTTTGCGTAAGTCGTTCGCGAATAGGGCTGGACGTAATTTACGTTCAAGTCTAAACCAATGACGTCCTTGCGACGCGCATGCGCCGTTCGTAAAACACGTCAATCACGTCAGGTCATCACATATTAGCATGAAACACGCCCCCCCTTCCACATTTGAATTATGCGGGCTAACGCCGGCCCCATTTACACTACGCCGCCGCAACTTACGGAGCAAGTGCTTTGTGAATACTGCACTTGCTCCAGTAATTTGCAGCGGCGTAGCGTAAATACGATACGCTGCGCCGCCGTAAGAAGGGGCGCAGCTACCTGAATCTAGCCCATAGTTTCTCCCTTAACCTCTTTCCCTGCCATAATGCATACAAGAGTGTGAGATTTTATGCCGACACGCCACACATATGCGTTGGGAGTGGCAGAGGTTTCTGTGCTGAGAGCACGCTCACTGCTCGCTCCAAGCACAGCGCCCAAGCTGTCAAAAACAGCACCAGATCTCTAGCAATGATTGGGACCTGCAGTGGTCACATGATCAGGCAGTCCTTTCCGAAAGCCGGGATGTAAAGACTCTGTTAAAAGGGGATGGAGAGGATTAAAATTGTCCCGGTCAATGTGCATTGGCTGAACTTTATTTATTTTAATGGAAAGACTTTCCTCATCCACTCAGCTTGTTGACTGATAGTCAGTTTTATTTTCATACATTTTTTGATAGGAAGAGAACAAAAGGTTATATATATATACTGTGTATATATATATATATATATATATATATATATAAGATTTTTAGACATGTGCACACTGAAAAATTTTGTTTCGGGATTTCGGTTTCTTCCGAGGAAATACATTTGTTTTAGTTACTCCCGAAATTTGTTTTTATTTATTTCGGAAAAAAAATGCATACATACGAAAATCCGAATTACTTAAAGTGGATGTAAACCCAATTTTTTTTTTTGCTGTCACTATGTAGAGTAAAAGATTTCCTATCATCTGTGCCCAGTCTTGCCACAAAGAGTTAATCCAGCTCTGAGAAATCTTCTTTTCTTTTTTTCAGTGAAATAAACAGACAAATAGGAGAAAACTTTTGTCCATTTTGCCCCCTTGCTGTGAGTGACAGGTTATTTACATATCTCATGCACGAGCCTGGAGACGGGCATTATTTTTTAATTCCCACCCCCACTCCTTTTCTGAAGTCATGTGGTTACTTTTCTGGATTTTGACTGGATGTTAGTGATCATAGCAGGATTTAGTGTAAGTAATACAGAGGACAAAATGCATGTTGACAAGGGGAGTGTAGAGGTGGGCGGGGAGTCTACTGACATCACGACTCCACCCACCGAGCTCCAGACAACAGACCCACCCACAGAATCTTCAGTTTTTCAGTTTTTATAACAGACAGAGGGGAGACATTTGACAGGTGAGGATACATACAGGAGGCATCTATATCCCTATAGATCAGCACTATGGCAGTTGTTTAGAAAGGAATAGAGTGGGTTTACATCCACTTTAAGAATGAATCTGTGTCTGTCGGATGTTCTAAGAAGATTCTATGAAACAGCTAAACTGTACGATGCTGCGATCATACATTTCCGTTTGAATGCTCCGCCCACAAGCTATAGTAGAATTCTAATGTTGTATGACTAGTAATAATTATAATTATTAACAACATTAGAATTCTTTTATAGCCTATGGGTGGAGCATTTGACCGTAAAGGTCTGCTCACGGTGATCGTATGTTTTTTAGCTGCTTCGTCAAATCTTCGACTAATCTTGGACTAATAGAGTTAGGTTAGGCACATTCGATCGCAGGTTTGATAGACACAGATCACTATTGTCTCTGTCATGTCGAATCTTCTATCTATATCGAACTGTTGTCACAATGATAAGAAAATATAGTGGATACGAAAATAAAGCATTTTTTTATTTCGGATTCTGCGCGTTCGTTATCGTTTTGTTTAAAACTAACACGAAAATCCCAAAATCCGGACGAAAATGCATTCGGACGATAACGAATGCACGTGTCAAATAATTATAAATGAATAAATATATATATATTAGATGCGTGCAGCCCTAAATATACTGTACACTTCAAAATATTAATCATGCGGTTATTTTAAAAAAACAGCATTCATTCTTAAAGTGGAGGTTCACCCGGAAATGTTAATTTTTAACATTAGATTGAGGCTCATTTTGTCAAGGGGAATCGGGTAGTTTTTTTAAAATCTAAGCTGTACTTACCGTTTTAGAGAGTGATCTTCTCCGCCGCTTCCGGGTATGGACTGCGGGACTGGGCGTTCCTATTTGATTGACAGTCTTCCGACAGGCTTCCGATGGTCGCATCTATCGCGTCACGATTTTCCGAAAGTAGCCGAACGTCGGAGCGCAGGTGCCGTATAGAGCCGCACCGACATTCGGCTTCTTTCGGCTACTCGTGACGCAATGTATGCACAGTCGGAAGCTTGTCGGAAGACTGTCAATCAAATAGGAACGCCCAGTCCCGAAGACCATACCCGAAAGTGGCGGAGAAGATCGCTCTCTAAAACGGTAAGTACTGCTTCGTTTTTAAAAAAACTACCCGATCCCCCTAGACAAAATGAGCATCAATCTAATGTTAAATTTTTTTTTTCGGGTGAACCCAAAGGGGAAGTTCAACTTGTTTGTCTCTCCCCCTCCACTTTAACCACTTTACCTTTTTTTTCCCCACAATAAGAGCTTTTCTTTGGTGGTATTTGATCACCTCTGCGGTTTTTATTTTTTTGCGCTATAAACAAAAAAAAGACCGACAATTAAAAAAAAAAAATATATATATATATATATATATTTTTTTTTTTTACTTTCTGCTATAAAACATATCTATTCATAAAATTTAAATAATTGAGTTTCTTCATCAATTTGGGCCAATATATATTCTGCTACATGTTTTTTGTAAAAAAAAAAAAAAAAAATCACAATGAGTCATATAATGAGGATTTACGATGAACTATCACAATATTAGTTGATGAATTCTTCAAATGCACAGAATTCCTCTTTCCACATACCATTGTTACTTTATTTATTGATGAAATGTATAGATATAGGGGGCGCTGTTGTTCTAATCAATTTTTAACTAAATAAAGTGTAAAGTGCTATTTTGACATAAGCATCAAATAAAAGTAAAATAGTACGGTAATAAAGCGCATAGCATCAGTCGGTGCATTACATATTCATAAAAAAAGTGCAAAAAATAAAAAATGGCTCAGTGTTTCATCAAAAAAGTGCATAAAATGATTGTAATTCAACTTCAATCTGTGCACCTTCACCAATAGGGATGTATTCAAGTCGAACTCATGTTCGACTCAAACATCGTATGTTCGATCGTTCGTCGAATTACGAAAGTTTTGGGCCTTTCGCGCCAAATTCGAGTTGCGTTTCACGGGCCATAATTCACTGCGGCATCACAGTGCATTGCTGGCTGATGATTGGCCAAGCATGCACTATGACCCGCATGCTTGGCCAATCACAGCTTGCAAAAAACGGAGAGCCATAATTGGCCAAAGCCAAGGTGGCTTTGGCCAATTATGGCTCAGGGGGTTTAGTACACGCCCCACACTATAAAAGCCCGCCTGCAGGTCGGCCTTGTGTAGTGTGTTGAGGTGGTTAAAAGAGAGAAGACAGAGAGAGAGAGTGTAATTTTTTGTAGGTAGATAGAGCAGGCAGGCAGGCAGGCTAGTCAGTTAAAGTTACAGTGTGTAGAGGATATATATGCATCCCAGGTGTTGTATATATATTTATACACTGTATAGTGTAGCTAGATCTGCACTTCCTAATTTACTGGTAGGCAGGTGATTGTGCTAGCTGCAGTATTCTCACGTGGTGTATTGCCTGTGTCCTCTGCAGTGTGCACCATAAAGCTACGTGGTGTGTACTGCCTATGTCCTCTGCAGTGTGCACCTAAAGCTACGTGGTGTGTACTGCCAGTGTCCTTTGTAGTTTGCACCTAAAGATACGTGGTGTGTGTACTGCCTGTGTCCTCTGAAGTGTGCATCTAAAGCTATGTGGTGTGTACTGCCCGTGTCCTCTGTAGTTTGCACCTAAAGCTACGTGTTGTGTACTGCCTGTTTCCTCTGCAGTGTGCACCTATAGCTACGTGTTGTGTACTGCCCGTTTCCTCTGCAGTTTGCACGTGGTGTGTGTACTGTCTGTGCTATTTTTCTCAATGATTTTCATCCATATTGCAGGGACCAGACATTACATTAAAGCCGCAAGCAGTTTTAGTGGCGTGCATAATAATTTTTATTAACCATCATGTGATTTTATTTTGCTCTTAGAAATACATTTATAGTCTGAAAGGGAACACAAGTTTACTGTTTCCTCATCCTTCTAAAATGTTTCACCTCATAAATAAACTTAAACATGACTGGAGACATAACTTCTCTACAGCTAATTTTACATTGGGTTATCCTGCTCAAACTAAACATATAAACTTTCATTTTATATTTAAAAAAAGTAGTAAATGGTGTAAAATGACATTATGATAAGAGACAAAGGAAGAAGGTCTATCATAAGAACAACGTGATGGCTGGATCTACATATTGGGGTCTATTTACTAATGGCAAAAAGACTGCCCTTTGCAAGTGCAGCTGCTATAGAGCATAGTAAATGAGCAAAAGCTCTGCTGACTTCCTTCATCCAATCATGTACAAGCAAAAATGATTTTTTTTTTACATTTTCCTTGCATGGGATTGGGTACTGCAAAGCAGGGACGTGCAGTCAGGGGAGGCAGGTGAGCCAGAGCCTGCCTTGCCACGAACATAAAAATAATTAAAAATAAATAATACAAATAAAAAACGATTGGCCATAGCTTGGTGACCTGGGGTCACAGAGATTCATGGCGGGTAGTTAGCTGAAGTCCTACCCCACCATTGGCCAAAATTTGGGGCACCTACGACCTATGGTTCCAGAGCTATGGGGCTCCATATGCAGCCTGTCAGAAGCTTCATACAGAGCAGCCAATACAACTACAAGCTGGCACACTCTGCAGCAGACTGAGAGGTTGAGCTCACAGTGCCTTGCCTCACTTCTTGTCAGAGGCACTGAGCTCAATGGACAGCTTGGAGTCTTGGACCAATGTTAAAGTACCATGTGCCCAAGCTGTCCAATAAAAATATGCCTTTTTCTTGCAGGTTTTTTTTTCAGATTTTTTTAAGAGGGTTTATTTCCTCTTTAAATGATAATGACCAATAGGTGGATTCAGGTAGGCGGGCGCATAGTTGCGGCGGCGTAGCGTATGGCATTTACACTACGCCGCCGTAAGTTACCGAGGCAAGTACATGACTCACAAAGTACTTGCCTGCTAAGTTACGGCGGCGTAGCGTAAATCGGGCGGGCGTAAGCGCGCATAATTCAAATTCGGCTGAGGGGGCGTGTTTTATGCTAATGGGGGGGCTAATGGGGGGTGATTGACGTATTTTACGAACGGCGCATGCGGCGTCCGCCTACATATTCCAGTGTGCATTGCGGCAAAGTACGCTGCACGGTCTTATTGGTTTCGACGTGGACGTAAATTACGTAAATCCCTATTCACGGACGACTTACGCAAACGACGTCAAATTTTCGAATTTCGACGCGGGAACGACGGCCATACTTAACATTACTATTCCAGCTATTTGATGGAATAACTTTAGGCCTGATAATGCGTTACGTAAACGGCGTATCTGTACTGCGTCGACCGGGCGTACATTCATGAATAGGCGTATCTAGTGATTTACATATTCTATGCCGACCGCAATGGAAGCGCCACCTAGCAGTCAGCCTAAAAATTACACTTTAGGATACAACGGTGTAAGACACTTACGCCGCTCGTATCTGAGCCTAATTTAAGCCTATCTGGTTGCCAGAATACGCTTAAATTAGCGCCGGCGCACATTCAGACTTAGGCTGGCGTATCTACTGATATGCCAGCCTAAGTCTTTCTGAATCCACCTACAAGTCTTTTTTGTTATGTCTATTATGTCCTGGTATCTTGGAGTTTTTGAGACTAACGATCATGGCGGCAGTTCACTAACGTAATAAGTAAACACATCACGAAATTCTTCTCTATCTAACCATAAGCTTCCGATTCTGAGATGCTGAATAATTAAAGCAGGTCTGGAGACTATGGTATTTATGTTCTGTTTTTCTGCAGAAGGAACCATTTAATACAGGAAAATTACAGTGGACGCAAATACGCAATTTAACACTGACTCTATTCAAAGGGTTCTAAGAGCACACCTTAAGCACAAACACAAAACTGTATGCAGTTATTGCATCCTCTTTGTTTAGAACCAGTCACCTGAGAAGATTAATGGTGTATTAGGTCAACGATAACGAATGAAATGTAATATAATCTTAGCAGACATGAGTCACTCCAAATTGTAGTGTTGTATCAAAGAGTCTTGTTCTTTCCTGTACTAGACTAAAAAGGATGATCTTTCAGAATGAGTATCAGTTGCAACTGTTTTATGATCCTACTATAGGTTTTGTGAAAGCCTGCTGGACAACTAGAAAACATTGCTTCAACCAAAAGGTGCCCATGGGTCAGAGGCTAGGGCAACAAGAGAGCACCACACAAACATTTCCCATTCTTTTCTTTGTTTTTTTTCATTTTGTTCTTTCTGCCCTGCATGGCCGAATCTGGACACCTCTAGGTAATCCAAGGAGCAACGCAAGGAAGCTATTAATTGAAGTCACAAGATTCTCTGACGCTCAAATAACACACCATAGTATGTTTATTTTGTTTAGGCTGCTATTTTCTATGCAAAATTTATCAGAGAGTAGCTGCTTCCAATGGTTGCAGTCTACTTTTACATTACACAGTAATACCAATGTAACCAGGCCAACACTATACTTCACACAGATATACAAACAGTAATGCCGTGTACACACGACCGTTTTTCGGGATGTAAAAAATTACGTTTTTTTTATGTTATTAAAAACGATCGTGTGTGGGCTCCAGAGCATTTTCCACGACATAAAAAATGTCCATTAAAAATTTAGAACATGCTCTAAATTTTCACGTCGTTTTTAACATTGTCGTTTTTAACGTCGTAAAAAATGGTCGTGTGTGGGCTTTAACGACGTGAAAAATACATGCATGTTCAGAAGCAAGTTATGAGAGGGAAGCGCTCGTTCTGGTAAAACTAGCGTTCGTAATGGAGATGGCACATTCATCACGCTGTAACAGACTCAAAATCGCAAATCGTCTTTTACTAACACGAAATCAGCAAAAGCAGCCCCCAGGGTGGCGTCATCCGAATGTAACTTCCCCTTTATAGTGCCATCGTACGTGTTGTACGTCACCGCGCTTTGCTAGAGCATTTTCTTTTCACGATCGTCTGTAGGCAAGGCCGGTTTAACAATAATCGGATAGAAAAAAACGTAAAAAAATTAAAAATGGTTGTGTGTACGCGGCATAAGGATAAGTGAAACTGAAATTTTCTATTTCCCCAAACTATCTGCAAAATTTGCAAAAACGGATTAAGGAAAAGGGAAAGATGAAATTTAGGTGGTTTTGATGGTGTGTAAGGTTGCAGATTTAAAAGAGGGTTACAGAAACTCGTTTTACCTTCTAAAAAAAAGCTATTGCCAATTATTAACTATCAAATGGGGAAATAGCATGTTTCATATTTCTTTAAAATTGCATATTTAATTAAATGTTATACCTATAAGTATTTTGTGATCTCTCTTTGCACATATAGAATACAACCCCAAAAACTTAAACTATCACGTGACCGCAATAAAACACTCATTATTTTATGTTTTTTATTCCAGGAAGAAAAAGACCGTAGAAATGTGAAATAGGAATAAAGACCTCTGCCAAAAAGGAAAAAAAGAAATACAAATAATATCCACTTGCTGACCAGGCTTTTTCTGGAACTTTTTCTTTACAAGTTTAAATCAGTATTTTTTGCTAGAAAATTACTTAGAACCCCCAAACATGACATATATTTTTTTAGCAAAGACCCACCCAGAGTATAAAATGATGATCTTTGCAATTTTTTATGTCACACAGTGTTTGCGCAGAAGTTTTTTTAAACTCAATTTTTCTGGAAAAATACACTTTAACTACTTGCCGACCTGCCACCGTCGTTATACGGCGGCAGGTCGACTCCCCTGCACGAGAGCCCGTAGCTTTACGTCGGCTGTCTCGTCGGCTCTCTCGCAGGCCTGCCGTGCGCGTGCCCGGCGGGCGCAATCATCGCCGGGCACACGCGATCGCTCGGTACAGCATTTCCCCCCCTGACACACAGCTCCCGGTCCTGTCAGGGGGGGAAATGCTGATCCTCTGTTTATACAATGTATGAACAGAGGATCAGTGATTTCCCCTAGGGAGGCCACCCCCCCTACAGTTAGAACACACCCAGGGAACATACTTAACCCCTTCCTCGCCCCCTAGTGTTAACCCCTTTACTGCCAGTGGCATTTTTATAGTAATCCAATGCATTTTTATAGCACTGATTGCTATAAAAATGCCAATGGTCCCAAAAATGTGTCAAAAGTGTCCGAAGTGTCCGCCATAATGTCGCGGTACCGAAAAAAATCGCTGATCGCCGCCATTACTAGTAAAAAAAAAAAATATTAATAAAAATGCCATAAAAATACCCCCTATTTTGTAAACGCTATAACTTTTGCACAAACCAATCAATAAATGCTTATTGCAATTTTCTTTTAAGAAAAATATGTAGAAAAATACGTATCGGCCTAAACTGAGGAAAAAAAAGGTTTTTTTTATATATTTTTGGGGGATATTTACTACAGTAAAAAATATTCTTTTTTTTTCAAAATTGTCGCTCTATTTTTGTTTATAGCACAAAAACTAAAAACCGCAGAGGTGATCAAATACCACCAAAAGAAAGCTCTATTTGTGGGGAAAAAAAGGACGCCAATTTTGTTTGGGAGCCATGCCGCACGCCCGTGCAATTGTCAGTTAAAGCGACGCAGTGCCGAATCGCAAAAAGTGCTCTGGTCTTTGACCAGCAATATGGTCCAGGGGTTAAGTGGTTAATGAATTAAGAAAAAAAAACATAGTATATACCCCAATTTCTGGGGAAAAAAATTAAAACTGACGTTTGGCCAGGTAAATATATACCCAACATGTCAAGCTTTAAAATTGCCAGCACTTATGGAATGGCGAGCAACTACGATACTTAAAAATCTCCATAGATGATGATTTACATTTTTTTATAGTTTCAGGCCTCGTACACACGGCCGAGGAACTTGACGTGCCAAACACGTCGAGTTCCTCTGCGAGTTCAGCCCTGAAGCCGCTGAGGAGCTTGGCGGGCCGAGTTCTCCCATAGAACAACGATAAAATAGAGAACATGTTCTCTATTTTCTCGACGAGTTCCTCGGCGGCTCCATCGGGCCGAAAGTGTACACACGACAGAGTTTCTCGGCAGAATCCGGCTCTGACCGAGTTTCTCGCTGAATTCTGCCGAGAAACTCTGTCGTGTGTACGAGGCCTTAGAGTTACAGAGGAGGCCTAGCACTAGAATTATTAGTCTTACTCTAACATTCACAGTGATACATCACATGTGTGAACACTGTTTACATATGAGTGCGAGAGCTCTGTGCCCCCCCCCCCCCAAAGAACTTTGTCCCCATGTTGGTGGGGACCGGGGACCCTTCCCGATAACCCTGGTCAGTTTAACAAGGGGCCCCTCAGATCCTAGCCCCCCTATGTGAATGAGTATGGGGCACATTGTACCACTACCCATTTACCAAAAAAAAAAAGAAGTGTCGTGTTACAAAAAACAAGAGACGTTCTTCTAAAGTCTTTTAGCAAAAATTAAGAATGTCTTAGCTCCGTGTCTTCTTGCTTCGGTCTTCTCCCTCCACTTCTTCTCCTGGTTCTTCTCCCTCCGCTTCTTCTTCCTCCACCGATGACTTCTTCCTCCGCTGACCCGGTCTTCCTCCGACACTGGCCCCGCTGTTGTGTCAGGTCCGGTGTCTGCCATTTCTTGTATAGTCATGGAGCTTGGCCATCTGGGGGCCGTCACACTGAGACAAAAATTTGATCAGTGTATATCCAGCTCTGGTGTACTGCTCCTTATTCAATGTCAGGCAGGCTAGGGGTGCATTGGTTGTTGATCTTGACCATGCCATGCTGCCATTAGAGTAGATTCAACATATTCAACAATTCAACATAGGTTCCAACACCTACCAGCAATCTCTGTGTATTGAGCTGCTTGCTTGGAGTTCAGCAATGGCTGGAGCCTACATGAAAACAAATCAATATTCATTATACTGTATCTTAGGGTAGTATAACTTACAGAAAATTATAACCTAGCAGCCAACAAACATATCAAATTAATATCCATAATTTTATAATGCCTGAATCAGAGTTTTGTTTTTATAGTACAATTTCACTTTTTCGTTCCAGATAATTACAGTTTCATTTTGTCATGGGGGAATTCTGCATCTTCTTGGTCATTTGCCAGCAACACTACACCCATGCCTCCAAACTTTCTAAGATAATAAAGAGGGACCATTTTTAGAACAAATTATGTAGGCAAATGACACACCCTTGCCTTGGCCACAGATCATGAAGAGTTCATACGCAAAAATGGTTAGTAAGCCCACAAGTGTTTCTTTTCACCACTGCTTTTCACATTATACAGGCTTTTCAAAACCACAAATGCAATCATATTAAGGTCGGATGAAAGGTTTTAGCACAACATAACACTTTTGGTGCCTAAATACAGATTTTTTTTCCATAGAGGTCTATAGATCAGATAGAAAGGTGACATCCAAGGAAGAAGGAGGACCAAAGATTTGGTTGCACTAGAGGCACACACCTTCTAAATTATGGACAGTTAAGAGCATTACACATCTCCAGCATAGAGATTGGCCTATTCTACATCCAGTATATACATTAGTCTTTCCACAGTGAGATCACACCTCCACACCTCATTGCTCTTTCCCCAATGAGATCCCACCTCCAGCATACTCATTGGTCTTTCCCCAGTGAGATCCCAACCCAAGCACTTACATTGGACTTTCCCCGGTGATATCTTAACCAAGAAATCTAAACCCCAGCACACATATTGGTCTTTCCCCAGTCAGATCTTAACCCTAGCGCACACATTGGTCCTTCCCCAGTGAGATCTCAACCCCAGCACAAACATGAAATTTTCCCCTGATGAGATCCTAACCCCAGAGATCTTAAGCCCAGCACACACATTCATCTTTCCCCAGTAAGATCCCAACCCCAGCAGAGACATTGGTCTTTCCCCAGTGAGATCTCAACCCCAATACACATTGACTTTTCCCTAGTGAGATCCCACCTCCAGCATACACATTGGACATTTTCTTGTAAGCCTTCATCTTCAGAATACACACATTGGTCTTTCCTCTCACCTGAAAGAAGTAGCTGGAGTCACAGACTCTGACCTGCCCTGGTTCGCATCCTTCCTAGAAAATCGTTCACAGACAGTGAAACTAGGAGCCTTCACCTCTGAAACTCGCCCAATTTCTTGCAGAATCCCTCAAGGATCACCCCTGTCACCCGTGCTCTTTAACATCTACATCCGCCCACTCCCCAAAATCATCAGCAAACAGGACCTGTGCTACCACTCATACGTTGACGACACTCAACTCTACATCACCGGGAAAAAAGACCAATATCACGGACTGAAAAATTGTCTTACATTGATCGATGATTGGATGACTGAGAGCTCCATTAAACTCAATGGATCCAAAACAGAACTTATTCTCCTCCACACAAACCGAAAGACAAAAGATAAGACTTCATGGACACCACCCACCAACCTTGGACAAACCATTACCCCGAGCACCAAAGCCAAAAGTCTCGGAGTCATCTTTGATTCGGAGATGTCAATGGATGCACAAATAGGATCAGTAGTCAGAGGATCGCACTCCTCCGCCTTCTGCGTAGACTCATCCTCTTCATCCCAGAAGAGGAATTTGCAGGAGTAGTTGGAACAATCAATTCCCGACTCGACTACGCAAACTCTCTCTACATAGGACTACCTAAATACCAGATTTCGCGCCTACACGTCGTCCAGAACACGGCAGCAAGGCTGGTAACAGGGAACAAAGCCTGGCAATCCATCACCCCTTCACTGAGGACCCTTCATTGGCTAACTGTAAAGGATCAGATCACATTCAAGACCCTCTGTCTCACCCACAAGTGCACACAAGGAAACGTTCCTCAATAATTATGCAAGAAAATAAAACACTACACCCCCAATCACGCTCTTCGAACAACCAACCAAAACCTCCTCCACATCCCCAAGTCCCACTACAAATCAAAGGGAGAACGAAGATTTGCAGTTCAAGGACCACAGCTATGGAACGCTCTACCCACGGACATCGGCATGGAGGAAAACCACCGGGCCTTCAGGAAAAAACTTAAGACCCACCTCTTCTGAAGGATTAGGACGTCACTGGATGCAAAGCGCCTTGAGGCGATTTAGTTCGCAATTGTAGCGCTACACACAATGCTGTATCCTGGCCTAGGCCAACAAGGCCCAGGCCTAGGGCAGCACTTTGCAGGGGGGCAGCATGGACAGTGTCCCCGCTGGCTTGCGCTACACTGTTAGGCAAATTAGTTAAGGGGCCCCCATAAATCGGCTGCACTGCTTCCGGTATGTGGGCGGTTGGCATTCTGCAACTGTGGGGGGGTCGCTTAAATTTTTTTACCATCCCTGTCCCATTGCAGAGATTTCACTTCCTGTCCCATAGCCAAACAGGAAGTGAGAGGAAATCTATGCAAATTAAGGGAATCCATTGCCCCCCCCCCCCAGGCCATCAGAACTAGTGTCCCCACTTGAAAATTTCAGGGTGGGTCTTAAACCGCAAGGGGTGTGGCCTTGACAGGAAGGGGTGGGTCATATTTAAATTAGGGGGTGCACGAGTTTAATCAGGCCTAGGGCAGCACAAAACCTAAATACATCCCTGGCTATACAAGTTACTCACTCGCTCACTCTGTATCCCTCCTCCAGCACTCTCCAGTTTCTACTTTACAGTCTGCAGTCACACACTTCCACCACACAAATGACATACGGAATAGTGTCCATGTTCCCCCATAGATATTGCACACTGAGATGTCTGCCCCTCCCACCACCACCACCATTCCTCCACATAAGTAAGCTTTTTATTGCTTTTAAGGAAGAGTAGGGTGTCATATCTCCTAATTATCTAAAATAATATAAAGGGACACCATTTAGCACACAATAAGTATGCAAAGAACACATCACTGCAATGGCTCTGGTTACCATGACCACAAAGAATTAATCACTAGCCGACCGCCGCACACCAATATACGTTGGCAGAATGACATGGGCAGGTAAATGGACGTACCCGTACGTCCCTTTAAATTTACCGGCCAGCGTGCCTCGTGAGTACCTCCGTGGGTCCCGGGAACTCAATGTTCCCGGGCGGCCCGCCCTGTGATTGGGAAAAGTGATTGTTGATGTGTCACTGGTAGCTCCTCCCCCTAACAATTAGAATCACTCCCTAGGACACACTTAACCCCTTAAGTGCCACCTAGTGGTTAACCCCTTCACTGCCAGTGTAATTTTTACAGTAATCAGTAAGTTTTTATTACACTGATCGCTGTATAAATGACAATGGTCCCAAAAATGTGTCAAAGTGTCCAATGGGTCCGTCATAAAGTCGCAGTCATGATAAAAATAGCAGATCGCCGCCATTACTATTAATAAAAAAAAATGCTATAAAACTACCCCCTATTTTGTAGACGCTATAACTTTTGCGCAAACCAATCAATATACGCGTATTGCGATTTTTTTTTTTACCAAAAGTAGGTAGAAGAATACGTATCGGCCTAAACTGAGAAAAAATTTGCTTTTTAAAAAATAAATAAAAATTGAAGATATTTATTATAGCAAAAAGTACAATATATATATATATATATATATATATATATATATATATATATATATATATATATATATATATATATATATATATATATAAAATATAATATGATTTTTTTTTCTAATCAGCACAATATTCAAACTAAATACACATAAAATAAAATGTATACAAAAACCCAGAGGAGATGGGGAATCTATAGACTATAGATAATAAACAATGACCTTAAAATCCTGACAAAGATTCTAGCCAATCGCCTAGCATCCTTCATCAGCCAGTACATTCACAAGGACCAAGTGGGGTAGACAGGGCCCTGATCAAGTCAGGAGGGCGATAGACATCTTCTATCTACTACAATCAGGCTGGGACCAGGGACCCAAACAGGAAGGTATGTTGCTCTCTCTGGACTTGCACAAAGCTTTCAACTCAGTGACCTGGCCTTACATCTTCGCCCTCATGGAGCGCTGGGGTTTTGGCCGGCGCTTCTTGGGGGTGATTCAAGCCCTATACTCCTCCCCAAAAGCCATGATACGCATGCAGGGACTCCACTCAGAACCCTTTAATATAGCTAGGGGAACCAGACAGGGATGTTCATTATCCCCATTAATTTTTGCTATTGCTATTGAATCCTTGGCAATTGCAATACGCTCCAATCCAAACATCCAAGGAGTGTCCTGCGGCCCACAGATTCATAAATGCGGTTTGTTCGCTGATGACATACTCTTGTTTATTACCTCCCCGATCTCAACTCTCCCTAATCTCTGCAAACTCCTAAACGACTTTTCCATTATCTCAGGCTTACATGTGAACTACTCCAAATCTCAAGCACTGAATGTGTCCCTCAAACCGGACATAGTCGCTACATTGCAAAATTCCTTAAAATTTGAATGGAGTACCTCCTCTATTAGGTACTTGGGAATCACTCTCACGGCCAAAATCGAGAACTTGTACTCTACTAACTTCCCTCCTATATACCGGAAGCTAGCATCTGACCTAACCAGCTGGGATAGGGGGGTTTGTCCTGGTTGGGGAGGATACATTCAGTCAAAATGACTCTCCTTCCCCGACTGTTATACTTGTTCAGATCCATCCCAATCAACATTCGAAAAGACCACCTAAAATCCTTTCAAAGTAAGGTTACAAAGTTTATCTGGGGGGATCGGGCCACAGGTTTCCCCCAAAAAAAATCTTTTCCACACTAGGTCTCGTGGTGGGCTAGGATTTCCTTGCCTTTTATAGTACTTCCAAGCAGTGAGAATTGCTCAATTATCCACCGTCTTTTCCAAACTGGAAAAAACAGATTGGGTCCGCATAGAGAGACAGGCTGCCCCAAACCATACTATAGACTTTCTCCTCTGGGCCCACTTCAAGGAGCGTCCCCCAATTCTATAGCCCATCCTTTCACAAACCATGGCCCTGTGGGATGCAATGAGACGGTTACCCTCCTTGACCTCAGAATGTAGACTCCTCGCTCATATATTCCACAACCCGGACTTTCCGCCAGGTCTAGACAACAAGTCCTTTCAGTGGTGGTTGGACAAGGGGTTGTATCGCATCGGACACTATTTCACCCCCTCTGGCCCGGTTTTCCAAACTTTCTGTGTTCGGAAACTAGAAATGCCGGCCTCGGAGCGCTACATATTTCAGCAGATACAGCACTTCCTTCACAAGAAATAGAAAGGGAAACCCATTCTTCCCAGATTTACTCCATATGAATTGTGGTGTGGACATGCAGTTGATCAGATAGGTGGAATCTCTGTTGTTTACCAGTCGCTTGCCCTCCCATCCTCTAAATCGTCCTACATGTTGGCCTGGAAACAGGACCTTCAAATTGATTGGGACCTGGAGAGATGGCAGTCATCTTTTTCTAGGTCTTTCAGGGGGGTCAAAAACCTCTCCTTAGTTGAATCCAGCGTCAAAGTAATGTCCAGATGGTTACATACAAAGAATAGGTGCGCAATTCCCAAGCAATTACAAGTACAATTATGAGTGCTAATTGAAATAATGTGAGCATGTGATATACACATAAAAAGTTGGTAAACCAAAGAAAGTCCCAAAGAAACAATGTGTGTACGCTCTCATAAATGAATATATAATATATATTGATCAAGTGAAAAAAGTCCCATAACATATATCCGTGTGAGATAAGATAAGTGGGTTCTGATGACAGAATAATATCCAGAAGTCAGTTCAATGATCACTGCACATTTCAGCACGGTATCTGGAAGCAGTTTGATTCTTATTTCTCAGCCCAAAGGGAATGTAAATACTGACTCTTACCGCAAAAATTGGACCCCGGTTTTAAGGAGGTCAAAAGAGCATGTGCATCACAGCCTGCCGGCTCTGGTAGGAATTCACTCAACTCAGGGAGGGGTGCTTCAATCTTGCAAAGGAAGAGGAGGCCTTCAGCTATCTCTTCAGGCTGGATCATGCAGACAAACGGTCCAGATGGTACCTTACCCCCTCAAAATTGGCCTCCTTTTTCCCAACGGCTAATCCACTTTGCTTTAGAGGCTGCCAACTGATAGGCTCCATGGTCCATACATGGTGGGAGTGCCCTAGACTTAGATCGTTTTGGAGCAGGATTTTTACCCTGATCCACACCGTGACTACCCATCAGTTACCCAGAACTCCTGAAATAGCCCTTCTGAACTCCAACATTCCTAAAATACCTACGACCAGTCGCAGATTAATACACTTTATGTTACTAGGGGCAAAAATGACCATAGCCAAAGCTTGGAAACGGCCTAAGGTTTCCCTCTTAGCAGCCAAACGCAAGATCTCATGGATCATGTCTCAGGAGAAACTTGCCAGCATATTATCTGACACGGTCCCGAAGTTCGAGGCTGTCTGGGAACCTTGGTCCCTGCACGTAGGCATCCCCCTGCGTCCTGGACTCCAAACCTTTCCAGGTTGGGCTGACGATGGTCCCTCGGTTCCGCCCTGGTAGATTGGCTCCCTTTCTCCTCTCCTTTCTCTCTCTGTGACTTCTCCTTTCCTTCTTCACTTTTCTCCTCTCCCTTAATGCTTTCCGTCTTTTCTTCTTAAAAGTTTCCCGAATTTAGATTCAGATTGACGGTATGTCACAATATTTCTGCCCTGGAGCAGACTGGCGAGGGGTTGGCACTATGTCCCCGCCCACTGGGCCATTGCTTGACTCTTGGACCGAGGGGGGACTCCTCCAGGCACAGTGCGATCCCATAGGGGGTGCCGGAGGTCCTTCCCCCTTGATCTGGATGCTAATTTCTGGTTGTGAGACATAGTCCCATATATGCTAGTGCCAGCCACAGACTATATGTTAAAAGCCATAATAGTTTTGACTGTTTGTTTCTTCACTGTGCCTTCCCCCCCCGAGTATGGAAAGTCTGTACATTTTATTTTATTTTGTTCTTGTACAAATCTAATAAAAATCTTTGAAAGAAAATGAAATGTATTATATTTTTCAGGATACCTCGGGACAGCAAATCCTCCTCCTGGTGTCCCTGGACAACCCAGACTTCCTCCCGGTGTCTTGACGAGCTAGTTCCCCTATCGATATGGTTCCCTGCTTGACAGACTAAGCCCACGTAAATCTCTGAACTTGATCAGCTGTACACGGCACTTGGAGGATGTTAAAAAAAGAGCCAGGAGGCTGAGCGAGCGCAGCGATCTGTCCGAGGCGAGGACGTGAGGCCAACTGGCCACTTACAGCGAATTCCACGTCGCCCTGGACCTGTTGCTACAGCTGATCAGGTTCAGTGATTTCCGTTGGCTCGGATTGCGCCTGAGCAGTCAAGGGGGGAACCATACCGATATGAGGAACCATATCGGCAGATCACCGGGATCTCGATCAGTCGTGTTTGACCATAAAATGACAAAGGCAAACCATAGTGCTCTCTGCTACTGATATTTATTAAAACTTAACAAAGGGATTAAAAATACTCACATAGGTATGTGAAAAACATGCATATCATTAATTTTGATATAAATGGAGAAAATGTCCTCAATGGTGGCACCTTACACCTGTAAATATGAGTAGCAGAGATTGGATCATTGGATTTCATTTTAGCATTAGAAAACAAAAATTGTAAAAAAAAAAAAAAAAAAACACATGCTACAAAATTATAGCTCAACTTATGCCGCGTACACACGGTCGTTTTTTGTGATGAAAAAAAACGTAATTTTTAGCATGAAAAAACACAAAGTTTTTCAAAAGTCATTTAAAAAAACGACGAAGCATACACACCATCGTTTTTTCAAAGAGCTCTAGCAAAGCACGGTTACGTTCAGCACGTACGGCGGCACTCCATTCAAGCTCGCATCATAACTTGCTTCTGAGCATGCGCGGGTTTTAAAATGTCGTTTTAAACGTCGTTTTAGCTACACACAGTGATTTTTTATGACACAAAAAAACAACGTTTTGAAAAACGACATAAAAAAACTGAAGCATGCTCGAATTTTTTTTTTGTCGTTTTTCAGAAGACATAAAACAATGTTTTCCCCACACACGGTCATTTTAAATGACGTTTTTAAAATTTTCGTTTTTTTTCAATCACAAAAACGACCGTGTGTACGCGGCATTACACTATAGTTTTTTTCCCTGCGTAATATTACTTTACTGTGTCTGCACTGTGTACAAGGAAGGGAAGCAATGCCTTTTAAAAGCTTGAATTTCAGTCTATAGTATCACTTTAACTTCAAGCTTCCTGCTATTTTACACTTGTTATTTCTTTGTTAGCAAATAATGAAAATCATTGAGTTACTTTTCACGTATTTAGAATATCTGAAAGCATAAGTCTAGACTCTAGACAATGTGAAATAATGAAACAAATAATATAGCGTATACAACTGCGACAAAAGTCATATTGTAATTGAATGTTAATAAATATTACAATCTGCAGCCGCTGTAATTTTCTAGAAATGCATTGCAATATGGCTACCTGGGGGTGTTCTGTACACAGAACGTATACAGAACGCCCCCCAGAAACATAATTTCCTGCTTGTGTGATTGGCTCACCGATTTTCCCAGAAGTCTACACTAATGCCCTCAGTGCCGATCTTGACCTCCCTGGGGCCCTAAGTAAAATGACATGTCACATTAACCACTAGCCGACCGCGCACCGCCATTCTACGTCGGCTCGGCTGGGCGAGAGCACGTAGTATAACGTCCTCTCTCTCAGCCGCCACTAGGGGCGCGCGCGCTCGCGCCCCCCGCTCGCGCCCCCCGCTCGCCCCCGACTCCCGTGCGTGTGCCCGGCGGGCGCGATCGCCGCCGGGCACACGCGATCGCTCGTTACAGAGCGGGGAATGGGAGCTGTGTGTGTAAACACACAGCTCTCGGTCCTGTCAGCAGGGAAATGCTGATCTTCTGTTCATACAATGTATGAACAGAAGATCAGTGTTTCCCCTAGTGAGGCCACCCCCCCCCCACAGTAAGAACACACCCAGGGACATACTTAACCCCTTCCCCGCCCCCTAGTGTTAACCCCTTCACTGCCAGTGGCATTTTTATAGTAATCCAATGCATTTTTATAGCACTGATCACTATAAAAATGCCAATGGTCCCAAAAATGTGTCAAAAGTGTCCGAAGTGTCCGCCATAATGTCGCAATACCGAAAAAAAATCGCTGATCGCCGCCATTACTAGTAAAAAAAATATATTAATAAAAATGACATAAAAATACCCCCTATTTTGTAAACGCTATAACTTTTGCGCAAACCAATCAATAAACGCTTATTGCGATTTTTTTTTAGAAAAATATGTAGAAGAATACGTATCGGCCTAAACTGAGGAAAAAAAATGTTTTTTTAGATATTTTTGGGGGATATTTATTACAGCAAAAAGTAAAAAATATTCATTTTTTTCAAAATTGTCACTCTATTTTTGTTTATAGCGCAAAAAATAAAAAACGCAGAGGTGATCAAATACCACCAAAAGAAAGCTCTATTTGTGGGAAAAAAAGGACGCCAATTTTGTTTGGGAGCCACGTTGCACGACCGCGCAATTGTCTGTTAAAGCGACGCAGTCCCGAATCGCAAAAAGTACTCTGGTCTTTGGGCAGCAATATGGTCCGGGGGTTAAGTAGTTAAAGTTAAGAAGCAGAGGGGGGGGGGGAGGGTTGTGTTCTGCTGTCGGAAATGAAATGACATCTTACATTAAAGTGAGAAGCGGGGGGGTGCTGACTTCTTACCTTTTCTCCCATGCAGCCAGCGAGTTGAGAAGCTGGGTGAGGGGCCAAAAATGACTTCTCACCAGGCGGGGCCTCTCTGGTAATTTGGGGGGCCTCCGCAGCTTTGCATAAGGAGCCTATAGGGCAGATCGGCCCTGAATGCCATGTACACACGATCGGTTCGTCTGATCAAACCGGACAGATGGCTTTTTTCATCAGATATCCGATGAAGCAGACTTTCATCAGTCTTGCCTACACACCATCGGTTCAAAATCCGATCGTGTCCAATGCGGTGACGTAAAACACTACAACGTGCTGAGAAAAATGAAGTTCAATGCTTCCGAGCATGCGTCGACTTGATTCTGAGCATGCGTGGATTTTTGACCGATGAATTTCCCTACAGACAATGTTTTTTTCTATCGTTTTTTTAACCATAAGAAAAGTTTAAAACAGGTTCTATTTTTTTCACCGATGGGAAAAAAACAATGGGGCCCACACGCGATTTGTTCGTCCGATAAAAACGTTCCATCGGTCCGTTTTCATCAGACGAACCGATCGTGTGTACAGGGCATCAGACACAAGTCAGATATCAGGCATCCCCTGCAACAGTGATTGGTGAGATATTCCCAATAGGAAATACGTCTAAAGGCATGCAGGTCCAGCAGCTTTCCTCATTAGAGCACTGCGGGTGCACAGCTGATTGATAATTATGAAATCACTCCCAGTAGACTCACTTTGCCACATGGACACAGACAAACACACAGGGATTTCTTCAGAATAACAAAAGGTAGGAATCAGAGTTTGTTAAAACCCTGGTAATGTAAATAGATCACCCAGGGGGGGACGTTTTTTTTTTCTCAACAGTGAAGTTACGCTTTAAACACTGTTTGAAGAAAATAAATATGATTATTATTATTTTTTTTTATTTAAAGTGCACATGTGCCAATACCATGAACCATCAACTATTTTTATATTAGTATAAAGCAGTAAAATAAGTCATCACAGACCTCTCTATCAAGTTTTAATGTGAAGTTAATTGTTCTCAAAAGTCCTCAAGGATCATACTAGCAATCTGTTTTTTTAGGGTTTCTAAGGCCTCTTTCACAGGTGGTATAGCTTTCAAACTCAACATGTTGAGTTAATTTTGCTGCAAAACAATACATAACAGCCTAGGCATTAGTACAATACACAGAAACTGCCCACCCAAAACTCAATAATGATTTTTTATCTGCTAAAACCAATGGTCATTACTCTGTACGTTTACTCTAAGGCCCCGTACAGACGACCGAACATGTCTGCTGAAACAGGTCCGCGGACCAGTTTCAGCAGACATGTTCGGTCGCCTGTACAGCCGAGCGGACAGGATTCCAGCATACATTTGCCCGCCGGGCCTTTTTCCAGCGGGCAAATATTTCCAAACTTGTTTAGAAACAGCCTGCTGGAATCCTGTCCGTCGGACATGTTCGGTCGTCTGTACAGACCTACCGTACATGTCCGAGCGGCCGCCATCCCTCGCATGCGTCGAATGACTTTGACGCATACGTGGAAGCATTGAACTGGCAGGGCCGCGCACGGCGCACGAGTACGCGCGGATTTCCGTATGATGGTGTGTAAAGCCATCATACAGAAATCCCCGGGCAGACATGTACGCTGAAAACGGTCCGGCAGACCGTTTTCATCGTACATGTTTGCCCGTGTGTACAAGGCCTTAGACCTCTCTGCTACTTTTGATACAGTTGGGCACCCACTCTAATAAACTTCTCTCCCTTGGCCTCCATGACTCAGCTTTATGCTGGTTCTCTTCTTACCTGCACCTTCAGTGTAACTTACAATGCTACTTCCTCTTCGTCACCTCTTATTTCTGTAGGGGTCCCCCAAGTTTCTGTCCATGGGCCTTTTCTATTCTTTTTCTTCACCTCTTCCCTGAGTCAGCCTCCCATGGCTTCCAATATCATTTATATGCCAAAGACACCCAAATCGATCTGCTCACCCTATCATGTATCACTGATTTACTATCCGACATGTCATATGGATGTCACACTACTTCCTCAAACCCAATCTTTCCAAAACTAAGCTCATAATATTTCCTCCCTCTGACTTCTCCATTGAGGTAAATGGCACAGCTATCACTCCTTCCCTTGATGCCAGGGTCCTTTGTGTAGACTCTGACCTCTTCTTTTGGCCCCACATCCAATTGCTGTCCAAATCTTGCTGCCTCAACGTGCATAACATGTCCAAATATACCCTTTCCTAACCAACACCACAAAGCTCCGGTTTCCTCTTACACCAACCATTGCCACTCTTTCCTCTTTGGACTGACTATCCCCCTTTTAGTACATAATCAATTCTGCTGCCAGACTTGTCCACCTTACAAATTACTTATCTGCTACCCTCTTCTGCCAATCCCTTCATTAGCTTTCACTTACCCACTGAATAAAATTCAAAAATACTAACAATTAAATACAAAGCCATCAACAAATCTGTCCCAAGCTACATCACCAACCTCATCACAAAATATCAACAAAATATCAACCAAACCCCTTCTTCCACCTGCTGTCTAGCTCCCTTTGTCACCTCCTCCTCCCATGCTTGTCTCCAGGGAGGCTTATGCCACTTCCACCTAATAAACCGTACCTTTACTTTCTCCAGCATTACCGTTTGCATCACTTGACCCTCTTTTAGATTGTAAGCCCTCACAAGCAGGACCCATTTGGTCCCTCTTGTACTTGACTGTATTGTAATTGCATTGTCTTCCTTTATTGTGTAAAGCACTGTGCATACTGTTGGCACTATAGAAATTCTGATTAATAAGAATAATCCCCTCTAAATACCATGTTCGCTTGTAGGTGGTTGGTAAAAACAGTCAATTGATCCACATTTTTACCACTTATAAACACCTGCTGTGTGTTTACATAAGAGGGTTGGCAGCCTGCCAAGATTCTTCTCCCATAGAAAAAAAGCTGAGATTTCTCCACCTTTGAAAATGTATTTTTTTTTCATATTGCAAATGGATGCAGAGATGAATGAGGGCTTGCTTTAAGGGGGTTGTAAAGGTAATTGTTTTCCCTAAATAGCTTCCTTTACCTTAGTGCAGTCCTCCTTCAGTAACCTCATCCTTCCATTTTGCTTTGAAATGTCCTTATTTCTTCTGAGAAATCCTCACTTCCTGATCTGTTACTACACACAGTAATGCAAGGCTTTTTCCCTGGTGTGGAGAAAGTCTCTTGAGGGGGCGAGCAGGAGTGTCAGGACGCCCACTAACACACAGCTCCTTTCTCTATCTGCAAAGTAGAGAGTGTCCTAACACTCCTGCTCGCCCCCTCCTTCCTCAAGAGGCTTTCTCCACACCAGGGAGAAAGCCTCACATTACTGTGTGGAGTTACAGACAGAAGAACAGGAAGTGAGGATTTCTCAGAAGAAATAAGGACATTTAAAAGCAAAATGGAAGGATGAGGTAAGTGAAGGAGGACTGCACTAATGTAAAGGAAGCTATTTAGGGAAACATTTTTTTGCCTTTACAACCCCTTTAACCACTTTAATACAGTGCACTTTCACCCCCTTCCTTCCCAGACCTATTTTTAGTTTTTAGCACTGTCACACTTTGAATCACAATTGCGCGGTCATGCAACACTGTACCCAAATAACATTTTTATAATTTTTTTCACACAAATAGAGCTTTCTTTTGGGAATATTTACTCACCACTGGCTGTTTATTTTTTTGCAAAAAAAAACAAAAAGAAAAAGAAAATTTTGAAAAAATCATGCGTTTTTCTTTGTTTCTGTTATAAAATTTGGCCAAATAATAATCTTTCTTCATAAATTTAGGCCAAACTTCTGCTACATTTCTTTGATTGTTTATTTAAATTTGTTTTACAAATACGAGTGTTTAGTTTGTAGGAAAGTTATGCCCTGTACACACGATCGGTTCATCCAATGAAAACAAACCGATGGATTTTTTCATCAGATATCCGATGAAGCTGACTTTCATCAGTCTTGCCTTAAAAATCCGTTCGTGTTCAACGTGGTGACGTAAAACACAACGACGTGCAGAGAAAAATGAAGTTCAATGCTTCCGAGCATGCGTCGACTTGATTCTGAGCATGCGTGGATTTTTGACCGATGGATTTCCCCACAGACGATCGTTTTTTTCTATCGGTTTTTTAACCATGAGAAAATGTTAAAACAGGTTCTATTTTTTTTTTCCACCGATGAGAAAAAAACGATGGGACCCACACACGATCGGTTCGTCTGATCAGACGAACCGATCGTGTGTACAGGGCATTAGAGTCTACAAACTATGGTATATATCTGAAAATTGATCATTCCTGATGTACTGACAACCTATATAATTTCTTGAAGCCCAAAAATGCCAGGACAGTACAAATACCCCCCAAATGACCCATTTTTGGTAAGTAAACAGTCCAATGTATTTAGTAAGAGGCATAACGAGTTTTTTGAAGTTGTAATTTTTTGTTAAAAATCTTTTTTGTTTTTTTCTTTACATACTGTCACGAGTGCAGTACAGAGTCATCATATAACAGGTGTGGCAGTGATCACAGACACTGACTGGTGACAGTATGAAAACAAAAAATGTTTTTTTTTTTAAATTTTTTACTTTTTTTTTTTTTTTACATTCTTTTCTTTTTTTTTTTGTTCTTTTCTTTGGTCACAACACACTGTGACCAGAGCAATACAGTGTTACGATAGTAACATTGAATCTTGAAACCCCAGTCTGCTTTTAAATCTTTGCCTGGGAGAGACCTTGCTGATGCAGTATAACTACCTTGTGTCTTATAGCTGTGCTCAGTCCTGCCATGGTATATTTGGTATACTGCTGGTGGCATGTAACTTTTTTTTTTTTTTTTTTTTACACATTATGATTGCCATTCAGTGAGTGTTGTTGTGATTAGCTGTGATTAGCCAATCTATTTGTGGGAAAAAGGACATCGGGCCAAATCTTCAAAGGAGATACGCAGGCGGAACTGCTGTTCAGCCTGCGTATCTCTGTGGCTATCTTTGGAAACGATCCTCAGAAGGATTTTTCCAAAGATAGGCAGAAGATCCGACATCTGTAATAGACTTACACTGTCAGATCTTAGGATGCAGTACCGCATCCGCCGCTGGGGGCATTTCGAGTCGAAATGCCGCTTTGCGTATGCAAATGAGTACTTAGGCAGATCGACAAAGCTTTTTAGCTTTGTGTTTTCTGCGTAAGTTACGTTTTGCATGCGTAAAATTAGGGATGCTTTTACAAGGCCTAAACTGTTTAGACCTTGTAAAAACAAACCTTTTTTTCGATCGCCGCGTTTTTTTAAAAATTTCGAATTTTTTTTCCCGGCGCGTATTTTTTTTTTACCCGACGCAACTTTATTGTCCCGTCGCGATCCACAAAGCCCGGCGTAAAGTACGTTCGCGCGATGCACGTCGGGAAAAATGACGTCACACGCATGCGCCGAACGTCCGGCGCGGGAGCGCGCCTCATTTAAATAGGAATCGCCCCCTCGATCAGACGACTGCCTTGCGACGGAGGCACTTAGGTTACACGGCGTGTAATTTCTAGGTAAGTGCTTTGTGGATCGGGCACTTAGGTAGAAATTTAACGCCTGTGTAACTTAACTGCTGAAAGTTAAGTTAGGCAGGTTTTTTGAGAATTTGGCCCATCATTTTTATTTGGGTACAGCGTCGCATGACTGCACAATTGTCAGTTAAAATAACGCAGTGCTGTGTCACAAAAAATGGCCTGGTCAGGAAGGGGGTAAAACCTTTTTCGGTCCTTAAGTGGTTTAATAGTCAGTTTCAGACAAACTAAGGCTAAATAAAAGGGGAGTTAGAGCAGGCTTTTTGACCAAGAAGAGTAATAGCTGCATCTTGTGGCATCTGCTTAGTCAAGATATTTCCTTTTTAAACTGAGTCAAAACCGATAGTGTGTGGGCCCCATAGGTTATTTAACCATCGGTTAAAAAAAAGCCAACTTGCTTTAAATTTTACCGATGGATTCCTAACCGATGGGAAAAAAACAATCGTTAGTAGGCACAACCATCGGTTATAAATCCACGCATGCTCAGACTCAAGTCGACGCATGCTTGGAAGCATTGAACTTCGTTTTTTTCAGCACGTCGTTGTGTTTTACGTCACCGCGTTCTGACACGATCGTTTTTTTAACCGATGGTGTGTAGGCGCGACGGACCATCAGTCGGCTTCATCGGTTAACCGATTAAAATGGTCCATCGGTCCATTCTCATCGGATGGACCAATCGTGTGTACGAGGCCTAAAGGAACACTAAAGGTTCGTTTTTTATTAGATCAATTGATTGCTGTAAGCAAGAGCATTTAAATATCACTTACCTCGTTTTTCCTTTTGACCTCCAAAATACAGTAATTCAGGTTTGAAAATGCCATTTCCTGTTTCTCCTCTTCTTGCTTTCCACCAGCATCTGAGCCGTTTTGCATGGTGGAAAGCAGAATGTGCTCACCCCCTCCCTATGACTACAGCCCTGCGTGAAGATGCTCTCTTATCCCTCACAGGCATGGAGGCTAAGCCTAATGGGAACTGTAGTTCCCATTAGACCGTGATGTAGCAAGAATGAATGCGCACCGCAAACCAGGAAGTCAGTGAGAATAACGATTCAGGAGTGCTGGAGGTGAATAAAACAGCTCGATTTCAACAGGTATCAAACTAGTTATAATGCAAAACATTACTTTTTACTTTATCAGCTACTGTCAGACTTTAATTTAGGAGGAAAATATTCTTGTCTTTACAACCCCTTTAAGGTTCATTTTCTGGTAACTGAATTCCATGGCTGTCTTTCAGGGAGATACAAGAAATCAGGGTGTAATTCAGCACATCAACCCCTATCCAAAAGACAAATAATAGTTAGAGAAGAATTCAGTCTTTTTAATTTTTTTATGAAATATGTTTTTTAATCTTTTTTCATTTTTTAAACAATGTTGTTACTGCCAAAGTGAATTCTTGTATGCTGACTATACTGTACGGAATCTTTGTAAAGTCAGCTGCAGGTGGGTGTGGGAAAATGTGTATATGAAAGGCTCATCTCCCTTCCATTAGTGTAATATTGCCTTTTGTAATGAACTTTGAACATATGGGCCCACCTAAGCCTCTGGAGATGTCACACATAAACCTGAAATCCCATATTATTCATGGATGATTGAAAGCCATTATAAAACAAAATAAAACATGCGCCTAGCCCACCACACCCTCAAACTGAACCGAAGTGACATATTAATAAATGTATTTCTATCCTTTCATGTACTCATTCTCAGTGAAGGCTCTAGGTATTATATTCTACAAGTACAAGACCTTGAAGTACCAGATCTGCAACTTTGTATACTATAGACTTTATTCGATTTTGCTCTATGTTTTGAACTATTCCACTTTTGATTGCATTTGTAGGTTGTGAAGGATTGCTCAGTTAGGGATTACCTGCCTTGGAAAAGTCTGACACCCAACCTGTTCAAGTTTTTCATAGTCTTGCCTTGGGTTCCACTGGTGATACTGAAATCTTACTTAACTTCAGCAAGTTTTGACCTGTTTATTTCAGAACATCTTGCTCCACTTGCTGGGTCTCAGTTGTCTCCCTGTAGGCAGGTTGCCTGCAGTGTTAAACAGACTAGTGCGACTGAGCAGATTAGGGGGAGAAGGGGTTAACTCGGCTGTGTTTTCCTTCTCACGTTTGTGGGCTTTTGGGGGCTAGCCTCCTGTCCTATGAGATATAAAAAGACAGAGGTTTGGGTCTTGAAAACGCAGGGTGTCATTGTGACAAAGATCGGACACCTGACAGAGCATGCTGAGAGATGTAGTCCCTCTACAGAACACCGGTCTTTGGAATTTACCCAAGTCATGAACTTCACCATCGAGTCATGCGAGCTATGGACTTCACCTAAAATGACTATCTATGCAGGTAAACTGGGGCATCCACTATTAGCATTAGAAAGGGGAAGACCGTTGTGTCATGTTATGTTCGTCTTAAGGCACTTTAGTAAAAACCTGGTCTGAAGTTACTGACGTGGTGCACATGGGGTCCTGGTGCATATACACAAGGGTCTAAGTCAGGCATGTCCAAAGTCCGGCCCGTGGGCGAATTGCGGCCCGCGTTCCAGTTTAATGTGGCGCCACTTGTGATTAGGATATATATCTTTTGTGGCACCCCGATGAATCCCAGAGGGGGCGGGACGAGTGCCATCAGATTACATACAGTGAGAATCTCCTGTTTACTTGGCGGCTTCTGTAATAGGAAGTCCTGTCTCCTGGGCTGCATTGGACCACTGTTCTGTATATCCTAGGAGTCGGATCTTTGTATTAAATCGGCCACTGCGTAAACAGGAGATTCTCCTGTATGTAATCTGTTGGCGCTCGTCCCGTCCTCCTCCCTGTCCCCTCTGAGGCTGCAGATGGGCATTGATCAGGCTGCATTGATGGCAATGGTGAGGCTGCATTGAAGGCAATGGTGAGGCTGCCTGCATGTCGATGGTGAGTCTGCAGATGGGCACTGATTAGGCTGCATTGATGGCCACTGACCCTTATTTTGCTTCACAATTCTTTACTTAAAGCTAAAAAAAATCCTGAAATCTCCCTCTTAAAGTGAAGGTGCGTGTTATACGCCGATAAATACGGTATATCCAAATAACACGCCCAAGCTCATCCTTAGGCTCTTCACCACACACAACCACAAAGGCAAGAGAATTCTTGTTGGGCAGTGTATTAGTTCATTTGCATTTAATTTTAATGGTTCAAAAAATGGCAGGCAAAATGGTCGGCCCTCACGCATGTTCAAATTATCAAATCTGGTCCTCTTTGAAAAAGGTTTGGACACCCCTGGCCTAAGTCTACCGTAGCACACAAAAGGTTCTAGCAACACCCCAGCAACAAAAGGTTAACTGCAACCACTCATTGGTGTGGTACCTGGTAAAGTGACAGGTTTTCCGGGAGCTAGCGGGTCTGGTGTTACGGTTCCCTCCCTAGCTGTCTGTATTCGGAAATGGACTAGCGTTACAGAGAGTTATGGCCTAAAAGCTGGGTATGTAAAAGCAAGAGTTAAAGTGAGAATGTAAGCGGTCCACGATGTGTGCTTAGCGGGACCCCATTCTGTTGGGGGTGAGGTGACTGGTGGAGTGGAAGTGGTTCTGTGTGTCCATCCTAATGCAACACAAGCACCTGTTTAAGTGTGTAGGATACAGGACATTATCCTCAAAAGAACTTCACATAACACTACACAAAAGTGTCTAATTTCTGCATTGGAGGGCTGTATTAATGTTTAACTTTCAAATGACCACAGCCCTTGTACCGATGAGCATGCCTTCGGGCAAGGTGTAATCCCGGTGTTGGAACATCTGACCCTTCTTGTGCCTGGCATAGCCCAGAAGAACCCACCCTGTGGTAGGCCTTCTGTGTGACTCACACTTGGCACCCAATGAAATAATGGGGAACACATGGAAGAGGTATCACCTGTCTTTCGCAACATACATCCTACCCTTACATACCACTAAGCCTCTATAAATGCACCAAGCTGGTCAGACAATATACTGTTCCTTTCCTCAATAACTTTCCCCTGGTAATGTCACAAGACCCTATACTGTATATATGACTTCTTTGACACTATACTTCAGCAGGTGGGGTGACTTTTTGTGATGTTGGGCATCATTCAACCTGAAAGATCTGGACCAAGCAGGAAGATGTGTGGGGGTGCTAAAGTGTGGAGAGTTTATTTTGGGACATTTTTTTTTAAACAGGCGGGAACTGATTTAAAAAAATTAGGTTGTAGTTGAGCACAAATTTGCATGAAATATTAAAGTTAGCATAGCACAATATCAGGAGTTCCAATGAAGTACTTAATCTTATAGAAGGGATTCCTTACTGGCATTCACAGTTTTGTTTGGCTCTAAGAAGCAAAGAACGAAGAGTTTGATTGTTTTTAAAGAAAACAAGAAAATATACATGTAACGAGACCCTTGCTCGCTCGGTTCCACTCTCCCGACACTCCTCTGCTGCTATTGAATCAGATTGCAGATCGCAACGTCTGATGGTTTGGTCATCCAAGGCTCCGGGATTCGAACTACAGCTATGTGCCGTTCGAAATCCATCAGAACAAACACCGGGCAGGCTGTATGTAAGTTCAAACAGGAAACTCTTTTATTGGATGCACACAACACACTTTTTATACAGCAGTTTGAACACCCCGCCCCCAACAACCGCTTTCCTATTGGTCAATTGTAAAGTACATTGTAGTTCTCAATTAGGTCCTCTTAGCCATGCAAATGAGGACTTGAAACAGGGTCAGCAGGGATTGGTCCGATAGCTTGAATAGGAGGACTGATATGTGTAATGAGACAGAAGCCCCAGGGGGCAATCACAGTACACAAACAGCCAGACACAGAACAATGCTTTTCCTCCAGACCATGGAGCCGTCTGGAGGGGGGCCCTAAGACAGGGCAGAAGACCCCCACTTTGTAACAGATTTCAAGGAGATACAGCATTCCAAGGTCCATGACAATACAGAATTAGACTAAATATAGTTGTTACTATGAGTGAACATTTCTAGATAATTCAGTAGCAGGAAGTCTATGAAACATACTGTATGTCAAATAAAATGTTGTTCAGTTATTGACTGTCACATACTACAAAATACATGGAATATAATTTCTCCTACCTTGGGGATATTCTAGCTGTCTAAGAGTCAGAACAACAAGAACAACTTTTAGACCACTATATCGGCACAAAAGTTGTTGTTTGGTAATATAAGAACAATGTCCAGCAATTTAATTAGGAATGGACCAAGTTTTCCCATTTTTATGGGTCCTTTTGCCCAATTTTGCTATAGTAGAGGACACAAACTTGCACAATATTTAGCTGTTTTTTGGTGCAGTGCCATTACGGGAAAAACAGCACAAGAACTTAAAGGGGCTGTAAACCCTCAGGATTTTTCACCCTAGTGCATTCTATGCATTAAAGTGGAGGTTCACCCTAAAAATGATTTTTTGACACTAGAGGCAGCATAGTAAGGGCATATACTTTTGGCCAAAAATTTTTTTTTTTCCTCCGTACTTACCTTTATATTCTGATTTGGTCCAGGGCTTCCGCGTTTTGATGACTCCGGGACTGGGCGTTCCTATCCCTGCCTCAGTCTTCCGATGCTTGCGGGACTGGGCGTTCCTATCCTTTCGTTAGATGATTGACGGCTTGTGAAACAGGTGACCTGTCGCACAACGCGCGTCACCAGATTTTCAGAAATACCCGAGCTAAGAGTCAGCACTATATGGCGCCTGCGTCCGCCATGTAGAGCTGACTGCGCAGGCGCCGTATAGTCCTGACTTGCAGCTCGGCTATTTCCCGACATCTGGTGATGCGCGTTGTGCGACAGGTCACCTGCCGTCAATCATCCAACGAAAGGATAGAAACGCCCAGTCCTGATGTCATCAGAACCTGGAAGTCTTGGAGAAAAACAGATTATAAAGGTATGTACAGAGCAAAAAAAAAAAAAAATACGCCGAATGTAAATACCCTTACTATGCTGGATCTAATGTGTGTAAAATAATAATTTTTTTTTGGGGTGAACCCCCGTTTTAAGGTGATTTACCTTCTGTCATGCTGCAGACCCCCAGACCACCTTTTTACTTACCCGAATCTGGTCTTTTTCCCCCCAGGGACGAGCACATAATCTCTAGCTGGTGTCGTGTGTCCTGATTGGATAGATTGATAGCAGCGCAGCCATTGGCTCTGCTGCTGTCAATAAAATTCAATGACGTGGGCACCGATTCCTGCTTTCTCTATCAATAGATGCAGAAGAAGGACTCGGGAGTGTGCCTGCACGGGTGTCCTGAAGGAGAGTGCTTCTCCGATGGGGCACTCAAGAAGAGGAGGGGCTACTAGACCCGCTGAGGGACCCCAGAAAAGGAGGATTGGGGCCGCTCTGTGCTTAACCAACTGCACAGTAGTGGAAAGTATGATATGTTTGTTATTTTAAAAAAAGTAACCTTTTAATTGACATATTTGGCAGGGAGGAGATGAAGCAGCTGACCTTTTTGAGGTGTAAGGGTAGGTATAACTCCTATGAAGAAGGCCCAGAGAATGCGGTCTCTTCTTGGAGTTTGACCTGTTTTTAGAAGATCATTTACTGTTGCTGTGGTGTGTCTTCACTACTGCCCACTTGACCCAAAGGAATGTATCTAATCATACCTTCTGCTTACAGTTTCAGGTATCAGAAGTGGTTTGCACATACACAGAATTTCAAGAAGAGTGCCACATTTGAAGCTGTGCAAGTCTACAGAACAGGCTGTCTACCATTCCATTTTACCCCTCTGTCCTTCCCCCTCTTGGTTGACATTGCTGCAGACAATTGAGAGTTTTATCTCAATGAAAACGGACTAATTGTAGCAGGTGATGATGTCCTCTGGCTATTAGATTGGGAATAATAAAAGTGATGACAAGGAGGAGGGGAAAAAAATAAAATCTTGGTGCTGTCTATTGAACTTCTCTCACAGGACTATATGTTAGCACTTCATATGGTGTATGGTGATGGATACTGTATGTCATTCAGTGACAAAGAGGAACAGCTCTTCACTGGAGATTTTTCGAGCAATGTGCTATTCATTGAACTTTTTCAGCCAGAATTTCTTTATATTTAGTTCCCTGTATGTGTATATATATATATATATATATATATATATATATATATAGACACACATACTGTATATGTAGCAGGGCCACCATGGGGTCGCTGTGTGTTCTAGCTCCACACATCAGGTACACTTTCTCCAGTCAATGAACAGTCTTTTACTTGTTTTTGTTGTTTTTTTTTATTAGGGAATTAAACTTGGATGGGGAAAAGGGACATGGGATGCCCAAATGATGAATCTTTATTAGTTGAACTAAAGGTAGTTGAATCTAAATTGACAGTCTCCCCTACTTCACATCTCCTCCAGCACACTACTTGAGATCACTTGCTTTCCTCTTAATGTCCAATTCTAGACACCTGTCACCGTTAGCACATGGCTAGGCCTCACTCTGAATACGTCCTAACCAGTGGCGGCCCGTCCATAGGGGGCGCCCCCCCCAAGTCAGTAAAATATAATAATAATAAAAAAAAAAAAACATGTCCCTTTAAAAAAAAAAAAAAAATTGAAAAAAGGTCCTTATGTGCACTGTATCCGACCCCCGGGCGCCGGGCACAGTGCAGTATGAGTAGCGCCACGTCTGTGCAATCACGAGATTGCAGACGTGGCGCTACATTGGCAGCAAAAAAATGCCTTTGTGGCGGAGCCCATCGCGCCACAGCTTCCGGCGCGATGTACTTGGACTTGTGGCCGGGCTGGTGCACGGCACCCAGTATATTTCTGTGCCTGTGCCGACGTCAGAAAGTGACGTCGGCACTCTGCAGCCCAGAGGGAGGCATCTCCGTGAGCCGGGCATGAAGGTAAAGCAAGCAGCCTTATACATTCCCCTCAGCAGCAGAGCAGTGTCCACAAAACCCCCCTAATAAGCAAAGCTAGCGGTCGCCCCCCCCCCCCCGTTATTAAACTTCTTAATTCTATTTCCTACGAAAATAGCGGCCGGCTCCCCCCACCCCTTATTAACTTTTTTTTTTTTTTTTTAAGGTTCAGTGAAAATAGCGGACGGCCCACCTCCCTGAGTGTTTGTAGGAGATGATCAGTCATAGAAGATCACATTGTAGGAGAGCAGAGAGAATTTATATCATTCCAGACACATAAATTGCAGTGTAATATATCAGTATAATGAGAGATGTCAGTACAGGAACATGAATTTAGTGTATTTTATCAGAATAATGAGAGATGTCAGTACAGGGACATGAATTACAGTGTATTAGTATGAGAGATGTCAGTACAGGGACATGTAGTGTATTATATCAGTATGAGAGATGTCAGTACAGGGACATGCAGTGTATTATATCAGTATGAGAGATGTCAGTACAGGGACATGCAGTGTATTATATCAGTATGAGAGAAGTCAGTACAGGGACATGCATTGCAGTGTATTACATCCATATGTGAGATATCCCCCCCCCCCCCAATGCAGTTATTTCCGCAGCCTCTGTTAATCTCGTGCAGTCAGTATGTCCGCAGTCTCTGGTAATTTCGTGCAGTATGTCCGGAGTCTTTGGTAATCTTGTGCAGTCAGTATGTCCACAGTCTCTGGTAATTTCATGCAGTATGTCCGCAGTCTCTGGTAATTTTGTGCAGTATGTCCGCAGTCTCTGGTAATTTCGTGCAGTCAGTATGTCCGCAGTCTCTGGTAATTTCGTGCAGTATGTCCGCAGTCTCTGGTAATCTCGTGCAGTCAGTATGTCCGCAGTCTCTGGTAATTTCGTGCATGTCCGCAGTCTCTGGTAATTTTGTGCATGTCCGCAGTCTCTGATAATCTCATACCCATTTAGAGTCCTTCATTATGAACAGTGTAATTTTTTAGTTTGTTTGCGCCGATCTGTAAGGCTGTGCTATATACCATGATTTATGATGCTGGGGCTGTATACTCTGTCCTGTGATGCTGAGATGTAGACTCCTGACACTATGGGTGGAAGCAAGGGCAATACAGGGGACGGAGTGGGTGGATTCTATAAGAGGTGTGGCTTATGAGAAGTGGGAGGGACGAAATGTGGAGGGGCGGGGTCTTGCGCCCCCCCCCATCCTAAAACTTCACCAGCCACCACTGGTCCTAACATTTTTCTAGTAGCCATTTGCAGGCGGGGGTCTGCAGTCCCCTCTGTGGTAGCAACCATTTTAGATTAAAAGAATAGTTGTGCTAACTGATACTTGGTGAAATACTGACACCATCAAGTCTGGTGCAAATCCTTCCAACCTTCCTGGCTGCAGCGACTTAACTTCAACAACACCACAGTCTCTCCCTCTGGCTCCACATCCAATCCTGACATGTGTCTCCTAGAGCTTCTCACTCACCGACCCCGACATGGATCCCTCCTGAATGACCTGAATGACTGCTCCTGTTCCAGGACACCTCCCAATGACCATGGCTATATGTAGAAGGCCTGCCCCCTGCCAATCCTAGTTGGGGATTGGTCAGGGCTCCCAAATACACCCCATGTCACTCCAGCTCTATGCCCTGCCTTTTTTCCAGAACCCTCTGGAAACAAAGGAGGCGCCAGCGAGATGAACTACATGTCAGTCACCTGCTACTACACTAAACCACTCCCCAGTCCCAGATCAAAAACAAACAGGGTTTGGGCTTGGCCCCTTAGTTCCAGTGAAAGGAACTCTTAAGGCGTCAGGATACCAAGACATTTTGGACAATTTCATGCTCCTAACTTTGTGGGAATGTTTAGGGATAGGCCCTTCCTGTTCCAACATGACTGTGCACCAGTGCACAAAGCAAGGTCCATAAAGACATGGATGAGCTAGTTTGGGGTGGAGGAACGTGACTGGACTACACAGAGTCCTGACCTCAACCGGATAGAACACCTTTGGGATGAATTAAAGTGGAGACTGCAAGCCAGGCCTTCTTGTCCAACATCAGTGCCTGACCTCAAAAATGCGCTTCTGGAAGAATGGTCAAACGTTCCCATAGACACACTCCTAAACCTTGTGGACAGCCTTCCCAGAAGAGTTGAAGCTGGTTTAGCTGCAAAGGGTGGACCACAGGGGCGGACTGACCATTCGGGTACTGCCCGAGGGACCCATGCCACTAGGGGGCCTCATCAGGGTTGCCAGCCTCAGTAAAACAGTATGTAAAAATCTGTGTTTTAAAAAAAAATCCCAAGATTATAGCTGCCCCGCCTCTCCAGTACCTTTTCAGTGTGTGTATGTGTATTCTGCGTGTGTATATTGTGTGTCTGTGTATGTATACTGTGTGGCCCCATAATCTATTGCCTGGGGGTTCCATAAACTCTTATTGCCTGGGGGCCCCATATTCTCCTATTGCCCGGGGGCCCCATAATCTCCCATTGCCCGGGGGCCCCATAATCTCCCATTGCCCGGTGGCCCCATGAGTTGTTAGTCCGCCCCTGGTGGGCCAACTCAATATTGAACCCTAAGGGCTAAGACTGGGATGCCATTAGATTTCCTGAGTGTATTCCAAATACTTTTGGTAATATACAGTAGTGTGTGTGTGTATGTATGTGTGTGTGTGTATATATATATATATATATTTATATATATATATATATATATATATATATATATATATATATTATACCAATAAAAATAATTGCTCTTTGGGCTAGATTCAGAGAGAATTTACGCCGGCGTATCTATTGATACGCCGCGTAAATTCAAATTTGCGGCGGCGTATCTTCTTTCTGTATTCAGAAAGCAAGATACGCCGAAATTTGCCTAAGATCCGACTGGCGTAAGTCTCTTACGCCGTCGTATGTTAGTTGCATATTTACGCTGGCCATTAGGTGGCGCTTCTGTCAATTTCAGCGTAGAATATGCAAATGAGCTGGATACGCCGATTCAGTAACGTACGTGTGCCCGGGGGAATTTTTGACGTTGTTTGCGTAAGGCTTTTTCCGGCGTAACGTTGCTCCTGCTATTTGAGGAGCAACCAATGTTAAGTATGAACATCGGGCCAGCGTTGAATTTTGCGTAAGTCGTTCGCGAATAGAGCTTTGCGTAAATTACGTCCACGTCGAAAGCATTGACGATTTGCGGCGGAATTTCGAGCACGCGCACTGGGATTCTTTCACGAACGGCGCATGCGACTTCATTTACGTGGGGTCATGTTTTATTTACATAAAACACGCCCATCTCTTCAGAATTTGAATTCGGCGCGCTTACTCGTCAGATTTACGCTACGCCGCCGCAACTTACGGAGCAAGTGCTTTGTGAATACTGCACTTGCCCGTCTAAGTTGCGGAGGCGTAGCGCAAATAGGATACGCTACGCCCGCACAAACTTACGGCGGGCTTGATGAATCTAGCCCTCTGATTTCTGTAGAAAATACTTCCATCAAAAACAGAAATACTGACCTGTTTTCTTGCTTAGCCACAGGATACAAGATGATAATGATGTACTTTATTTCCAATATTTTAATAACTACTAGAAAAGTAAGTCTCCTTTGGGTGGTTGTGCTTTATTTTGGCTGAGACAACGCAATACTTTTTATACTGTGTTTTGAATTGGTCTATGAAAAAGCAAGATAAGGTATAACATTGTTTCAGGCGTGCACAGATCAAAGCAAGCAGCTGTCCCTTTTTCTGCTTCCATCCCTTATAATTAGGCGATTTTATGTCTAACTGCTTGAAATCTGCTGCATCTCTGTCAATGACTGTGTGACAACGCTCATGCTAATCTACAAAACCAGTCACAAGCTGTCAGCTAAAACTGCTTATTAATTAGCAATAGTAATGTCCCTATGGCAAACATTAGGATACAAACATTGCAGATGTTTGGTCTGAGGAGGATAGGGATAAGGAGTCAATGTCAATGACATGTAAGTGCTGGCCAAAAATCTTCTAAAATAAACTGAGGATGCTGTTCCTGTCTAGAAAAAAAAGAGGTCATACACTTACGGGAAGTGTCCCAGAAGCATGCTGCCTTTGTCATCCCTGAAGACATTGATAGGAGTGATGAAAATGTTTAGATGTGAGGGCTTTGTGTTGCTTGGGGGCCTGTGTGCAGACAGACACTTACTACACACATTACTACTATAGTGCTTGTATATGGAGAATCTTTTTTTTTTTTTTATATAATCTAGGTGTAGCGCCCCCTTGCTTTCAGCATGGGCACTACACTAAAGTTAGTGGGAATAGAAGAGTTACTTTGCTCCCATTCGTGATTTGTCTAAATTTGGGACTTCTGTCATCCCAGAAATGTCCACTGGGTCAGTCTGTGGTCAAGGGGTGCAATACCACCCCTTGCCGGCAGTTGGCGCCAGAGGGGTTCTGGCAGAGCAAGTTTTTTCCCAGCAGCCAATTAGAGGAGTTTTCCCTCGCAGGGCATGCTGGGGGAGAGTATATCTGTGACAGGGGTCATGTGTTGAAATTTTCTTTGCGGGGTCCCCGTTCCAGGTGCGGTATCCACCTTCAGGGTACGCGCATCCATGGACCCCGCCAGAGAGGCCCACCTGGCCAAAGCAGAAGGCTGCATCGAACCTCATCCTGAGGAGAAAAGGGACCCCAGTGTTTCGCTGGGTTCCATGGCCTGTTGAGAGAATCCCAGTCTGGGATCGGGCGTCCGGACCACTGACAGGTATGCTTGCTGTCATCCGGGGGCCTATATAGGAAAAGTCAACTGGGAGGATTCGCTCTCTTTATTCACCCAAGTCCTTTATTGAAATTAGCCTGTGGCAGGGGCCCTAGAGCCGGGTCTGTGAGAGAGACCTGTTCCTCCCAGCTAGTTCAGAGTGACGCTTCGGCTGCCAGGCCTGTTATAGGGGTCTGTCCGGGGGCACTTCACCCACTCCAAGTAGAGTGGCGACGAGTTGCAGAAGTTGGTGCTATGTAGAGCAGTATTGACTGCTCCGTTTGATATCCAGGCCTGATACCGCAATGTTCTCTTCTTTTTCCTTCATCAACCTTGACCTTCCCAATACATGTTGATGTTGGCCGTGTTTGGCCTGGACAATAAAGCATTGAAAACCTTTTATTGGCTGTCTGGACCTTCGCTCACTACCGCTGTTCTCACAATTACACCCCTAGACACCGCCAGGGTAACTTAGAAGGCCGATCCCAAAATCAACCAGCGGTTCCTTCGGGGGTGAGCGCTACATAGGTAACAAAACATCACAAAATATTGAACCCGCCTTGTATCACCCCTTCCCACACAGTTCAGAACTCCTCTGTAAAAGTCTCTTTTTGTTTTTTTTCTGTTAAAATAACAAACATGTTATACTTACCTGCTCTGTGCAGTGGTTTTGCACAGAGCAGCTCTGATCCTCCTCTTCTCGGGTCCCTGGCTGGAGCCAGGGCCGGATTAAGAACATCATGGACCTGGTGCTGAGGATTTTGGTGGGGCTTTTTATAAAATAAAAATGAAAACATTTTTTGTTATAACAAATTCAATTAAATAGAGAGAGGGAGGATGAGAGAGGGGTGAGGGGTAAGGGAGGGGAGGATAAGAGAGAGATTGTAGATGAGAGAGAGAAAGGGGATGAGAGAGGGGTGAGGGGTAAGGGAGGGTAGATGAGAGAGAGAGAGAGAGAGAGAGAGAGGGTGCGTATGAGCATGCGTGGGGGTGAAAGCAACGCAGCCTGGCCAAGGCAAGTGACCAAAGGCACAGAACCCAGAAGAAAGACTGAGTGAAGTTGGAAGTGCCCCGGACCGGCCGGATTGATCACAGCGCATCACTGGAGGGCTCAGTCTGACAAGTAAGTGTACCCTAATGTGCTAATATGCTATGCATACTTGTACATTATGGCATAATAACTCAGGGCCTCTAAAAAGTACAGCTTTAATATCACAGGATCCCAGGAGTCTCTCTTGGGGCCCCCTACTGACCTGGTGGCCCTTGGGCAGTGCCCATGTGCATAGTTGCCAACATTTAAAAAATATTTCAGGGACACTTTTTTTACCAGTGGTATATTAGGAGTAGCTGACATCCCCTATGTTCCTCTATACATCACAGTAGTAAACACAAAAGTGATCTTCCTGTCGGCTGTAATAACGGCGCTTTTCGGCCTTTTAACCCCGCTAGCGTCTGAATAAAGGGTTAAAGGCGCCTGCAAAATGTTGCTGCCGAAGCACTTTGCACTTTGATTCCAATGGCAGGGGCGATAGAGGAGCAGTGTATACACTGCTCCGGCACCTCCCGAAAGATGCTGCTTGCAGGACTTTTCTACTGTCCTGCAAGCGCACTGCCCCGGTGTAAAAGACCTCGGGCTCTCACACTGGGGCTGCAGGGGAGGCGTTTTTCATGCGCTTCTGCCTATCCATTATTATATACCGTATGTGCCCCAACTTTGGAGACTCTCAAAATGTATAGAGTTAGGACTGCATATATACTACGGGTGGTGTGAAATGTCCTCTGCAGCTGAGGCCCCGTACACACCAGAGGATATCCGCTGGAAACGGTCCGCCGGACCGTTTCCAGCGGATAAATCCTCTGGCGGATTTGGATCTGATGGCTGTACACACCATCAGATCAAAATCCGGGTGGAATACATCCGCGGTGACGTGTCGCGCCGTCGCCGCGACGATGACGCGGCGAGGTGCGCAACAGGGGAAGGTAAATACTTCCACGCATGCGTCAAATCATTACGACGCATGCGAGGGAGGGGAGTGGACGGACTGATCCGGTGAGTCTGTACAGACGACCGGATCAGTCTGCTGGACAGGATTCAAGCGGATAGATTTCTTAGCATGCTAAGAAATTTTTATCCGCTTGAAATCCGTCGGGCGGATTTTTATCCGCGGGGAAATGTCCGCTAGGCCGTACACACGACCGGATCTATCTGCTGGAACTGATCCGCGGATCAATCCCAGCGGATAGATCCGGTCATCTGTACAAGACCTAATGCATGTATTTGTAAATGTGTGAAAACTAAAGTCCTTGTTTTAACATGAACTGTTGGACAGAGTGATTTAATTTGTTGCAGGCTGGGTGGTAAGGCCCCATTCACCTGAACGGCCGCTCCATGCATCCCTATGGAGCGTCGGATGTCAGCGTAGACATGTCCGCTGACATCCGACCCGCTAAAAACAGACGTATGGGGGCACGTCCCCATCCGTCCATGCGGATCGGATCGGGTAAGATCTGATGGAAACGGACATGCTGTCCGTTTTCATCAGATCGCTCCATAGGAGACAGCGGTGCCTGACAAGCCCCTCCCCGCTCAGTGAGCAGAGAGGAGCTTGTCATCCGTCGGCTCAGCGGAGATCTGCGGACTGATCTCCCGCTGAGCTGGCGGGAGCAGGCGGACTCCGTGGCAACCGAGTCCGCCTCGTGTGAAGTGAGCCAGGAATTTTTTTTCCGTTGTTCTTCTGTCATGTGCTCCTTGCTGCAAATTCCAGTTATAGGTTGGGGTGATTGCCATTTGCAGGGCCGCCATCAGAGGGGTACAGGCATTACACCTGTAAAGGGCCCGGCTGGCCCTCATCCCGTTTTTTTTTGCATTACACCTGTAAAGGACCCGATGGTTCCCAGGGCCCCTTACAGGCCTGGTTGCCCCCCCTCCTGTTTATTTTTTTTATGTTTATTTTATTTTTAATTAATTAATATTTTTTTGCATTACACCTATAAGGGGCCCAATGGTCCCCAGGGCCCCTTACAGGCCCGGCCGGCCCCCCTCCCATTTTTTTTTTTTTTTTGCATTACACCTATAAGGGACCCAATGGTCCCCAGGGCTCCTTACAAGCCCGGCCTGCCCCTCTCACGTTTTTTTTTGCATTACACCTGTAAGGGGCCCCATGGTCCCCAGGCCCCCCCCTCGCTTATTATCTCACATCAGGAGAGAAGAGATTACACTTGTTTTCTTTTCGTCAGCACCCGCCCCCAGTCTGCTCCAGGGGGGCCCTGCCTAAAGCTGTGTAAGGGGCCCCAAAATTTGTGATGGCTGCCCTGGCTATTTGTTTGTACTGTTGGCTACATTTGTTTGCATCAAACATACAAGTATGCTGACATAGCACAAAGATTTATAAGGACATTTTTTAGCATTGCCAAGGAAACAAGAATCTCACCTGGCTGGGTGAAGAATTTCTCAAGCAGTATCAGGAAGCGCCAGTCTGCAGTTGCGTGATTAGGATGGCAGAGAACATTTGCTAAAACAATTATGGCATTCACAATGCAAGGACTTTTTTTTTTGGCAGACTGTTCAGGAATACCCTCTCTGTGCATTGTTCCAGCACAATTCTGTCTCGGAATGTTAATTATATACACTGCTTATTACTCGATTCTCTCTTCATGGCAAAAGCATTTTCACTTTGTTTCACATTTTATATATATATATATTAGGGCTGTTACTGATCAAAATTTTTGTGTTTGATTAATCGATTTTTTTTAATCGATTAATCGACTAATTTCGATTAATTATAACGCACATACAGATCCAACTACTTTTAGCTGATCTCCTTGCAGGCTGATTCCCAGTGCAGCTACCAACCACTGGAAAAATGGATAGCGGGATACAAAAAACACACAAAGGCAGCACTGGATGGGAATAGCATTATTACTTTTTATAGTCTTCAAGTAGGTAACAAAATAAATATTGCACATGAGATAAAATCGATTTAGCTACATAAACTGTAAAAATGGTGCGAGTAATACCAAACGGTACCAAAAGCAGTCATAAAAACATGTAGCCAAGTATGATACTGGTATAAAAATGTGTACAACGATACCACTGCTGAATCCAGATGAGGAGGGGTTTACATCAGTTCGTCGGCATGTAGATGTCCCGTGAAGGGAACTATCACAACTCCCAGTGGATGGTTGTAGAATCCCAGGTTGATAGAGGGAAGTGATAGAGGGAAGTGTAACAGCCCTTGTGTGTGGCAGATAGTAAGGTCCCGCCGGCATGCAGATATGAAGGCACAGCAAATGAGCCCTTCAGATGGACATGGCAAGCCCCGCCAGTGTCCCTGACGTCACCGGATCTGCGACAGAACTCCCTGAAGGCCCGGAAGCCGGCGGAGAGGTGAGTACCAATCAAAATTATTTTGATCGATCAAAAAAATTAAAGATTAATCAATGAATTAATAGTTAATTTCCACAGCCCTAATATATAAATAAATATATATATATATATATATATATATATATATATATATATTCTACATATTTATACGTATTTGAAATAAATACATTAAAATTCATGCAGCTTAAAGGGGTTGTAAAGGTAAAATGGGCCCCTTGTGCGTTCCGTAAACTACTGCAATGCACAACTATACATGTGCTGCAATATACAGAAAACATCTAAATGGGCCCTGTACGTTTTTTGCCTTGAAATATGTTGGCAGCTCATTCAAAATAAATTGATTCCCCAACACAATGCAATTTCACGTGTGTGCAGTAATGCACCACAACAGTACAGAAGTTTGGTATGGTGGAAGTCAGGGGTTATTGTTAACTATTAGGCCTTGTACACACGAGAGGATATCCGCTGGAAACGGTCCGCCGGACCGTTTCCAGCGGATAAATCCTCTGGCGGATTTTGATCTGATGGCTGTACACACCATCAGATCGAAATCCCCGCGGAATACATCCGCGGTGACGTGGCAACGCCGTCGCCGCGACGATGACGCGGCGACGTGCGCGACCCTGGAAGGTAAATACTTCCACGTATGCGTCGAATTATTACGACGCATGCGAGGGATGGGAGCGGACGGACTGATCCGGTGAGTCTGTACAGACAGCATGCTAAGAAATTTTTATCCGCTGGGAATCCGTCGGCTGGATTTTTATCCGCTGAGAAATGTCCGCTAGGCCGTACACACGACCGGATCTATCTGCTGGAACTGATCCGCGGATCAATCCCAGCGGATAGATCTGGTCGTGTGTACTGGGCCTTATTTTTGTGTGTGTGGAGACCATACACATGCAAAGGAAGGTCCAACGTACAGGTTAGCAGTAATTAACCGTTTTTTTAGGCATTGATATAAGGCAATATAGCAGTTGGTATTTATACAGTGTCACCAGGCTTGGGCCTGTATTACCAGAGGATGGCTCCTGCTGGAGGGGTGGTGGTTTGCAGTGTACTGTGATGGCACTATATTGCTGCCCACATTACCAGCTCAGATACTGAGATGTTTCCTCCAGACAGGCATTGTCCCTGAGCTGACCCTACTTGCCATTGCCAGGAACTTCTCCTAGCACTACGTACTTTCCATTACCAGCAAGATCTCCTTTTCTGACAACCACTCTCTCCCAAGCATGACCGAATGAGGCAGGAGATTATATTTATAAGGTTCCCGCTCAGGAGGTCTCCAGAGGTTATATTGTCCAATCAGACAGCTGGCTTCTGAGACCCTGACTGAATCCACAAGGGGAGAGTTTCTCTAACAGTCTCCACTCCAACTGCAATAATGGCACAGTGCCACCTGCAGGACAGAGGGGAATCTGCACCTGCTGACACATTCATGCCTGCTCCCCTCCTTTGTGCTGGAGAAAGAAATTAAAGAGGAGTTCCACCCAAATTTGGAACTTCCTCTTAACCCACTCCTCTCCCCCTTACATGCCACATTTGGCATGTAATTTTTTTGGGGGGGGAGTGGGGGCTTCAGCACGAGTGGGACTTCCTGTCCCACTTCCTCCTTCCTGTAGGCGACTAAGCTTAGTCGCCTTCAGGAAGTGGCTGCTGTTGGCGATCGCCTAGGACACGTCACAGGTCCTAGGCGATCTCCTGGCCAATTACACGGCGCGGCGCCGGGCCGCGCCGCTCGCGCATGCGCAGTGCCGCGCCGCTCGCGCTCGCGCATGCGCAGTGGGTGCCCGGCCGTGAAGCCGAAAGCTGTCACGGCCGGGTGCCCACACTGAAGATGAAGACGCCGGCCGGGGAGGGGGGGAGAGGAGCGGAGCCCCGGCCGGCGCGTCGCTGGAGCGCTGGAGCAGGTAAGTGCCTGTTTATTAAAAGCCAGTAGCTACACTTTTTGTTGCTGCTGACTTTTAATAAACACACAAATGGCTGGAACTCCCCTTTAAGGACATAAAGTTCTCAGTCTTCTTCTTCTCCAGCACCCAGCAACTCACTTCGATGAATGAGCACTTCTGATTCAGTTTCACTCTATAGGGGGACAGAAAAACCTTAGAATAATGTTTACTGATCTTCCAGCTCTCCATCCTGAGGGGGGAAAAAGCCAGGAATGAGACTGGCCAGAAGATAGTGGGGCAGATTCATGTAGATCTGCGGATCTTTAGATCCGCTAGATCTACCTGGTTTGCGATCCGCCGGTGTAATTTAGCGAGGCAAGTGCATGATTCATCAAGCACTTACCCCGCAAACTGCACCGTCGGATCCTAACTCCCCCCGGCGGAATGCAAATTCCGCGGCTAGGGGGAGTGTACAATTTAAATCAGGCGCGTTCCCGCGCCGATTTAACTGCGCATGCGCCGGGGCGAAAAAGCCCAGTGCGCATGCTCAAAATGACGTCGCTACGACGTCATTGTTTGCTTTGGGTACGTCATTTGCGGCCATCGGTATTCCCGATCGCGGTACGCAAACGACGTAGAAAATGTAAAAATCGGCGCGGGAACGTTGGCCATACTTAACATTAGCTACCCCTCATAGAAGCAGGGGTAGCTATCCACCGGAAAAACCCCGAACGCAAACGACGTAGAAAACGAGCGACGGGCGGGCGTACGGACGTGAATCGGCGGTTTTGCTCATTTGCATATGCGACGGGTAAAAAATCGCGACGACACCTAGCGGCCGGCGGGAGATTACAGCCTAAGATTCGACTGGTGTAAGTCACTTACACCAGTCGGATCCAAGGGAGATCTATGCGGAACTGATTCTTATGAATCAGTCGCATAGCTCCGACGGTGGGATCTCACAGATCCGACCGTCGGGTCTCACAGATACGACGGCGGATCTGGAGATCCGCCGGCGTATCTATTGATGAATCTGCCCCAGTGAGTAAACCATTCCACAGTGGCTGGCAAGCGAAAGCAGCACAGTAGCGAAAGTGAAAAAAAACCTTCATAAATACATGTTATTGACAACTTGTTCGCCACCAGATTACCACTACCCGTCAGATCATGTAACGGAAGTGACATTCCGACCAAAAAATACTTACTGCGCTTGCGCTATGCGTTCTAAACACTTCATGAACTGACCGGTAGCAGCAATCTGATAGAACACCTATGCGGACATCCTACTACACCCAGATACGTCTTGAATTTCAGAGTAAATTTAGCAAAAAGTGAGCGTAAATATATATAGTATATTGACATCTGTGATGCTTTTTTGATGTTACATTTTGAAAAAAGCTGGACACCAGCAATAGGAAGGTGGCGGAGGCCATGTTGGTACACCCTACACTGCTCAGCGCTAAACCTTTAAACCGCGTACACACGGTCGTTCCAAACCGATGAGAATGGTCCGACGGGCCATTTCCATCAGTTCACCTCTGAAGTGGCCTGATGGTCTGATGTGCGTACACACCGTCATTCCAAAAAACGATCTGGTCAGAACGCGGTGACGTCAAACACACGACGTGCTGAATAAAATGAAGTTCAAAGCTTCCAAGCATGCGTCGACTTGATTCTGAGCATGCGCGGGTTTTGAACCGATGCTTTCTGTACTAACCATCGGTTTGGACCGATCGGAAAGCCGTCCATCGGTTCGATTTTAAAGCATGTTTTAAAATTTTGGACAGAAGGACAACAGACCGATGGGCTATACACACGGTCGGTTTGGACCAATGAAACTGAACCTCGGTCCATTCTCATCGGTTTTGTCCGACCGTGTGTACGCGGCCTTAGGCTTTCGAAATTAAACTATATTTATTTATATATGCTCACTTTATTGCTAAAATTACTCTGAAATTCAAGACATAGCTGGGTGTAGTAAGATGTCTGTATGATATTACAGCTACCTGTCAGATCATGAAGTGTTTGGAATGCATAGCGCCATGGAACGCATGTTGGAATGCATAGCGCATGTGCAGTAAATATTTTTTGTCCGGAACGTCAATTCCGTTACACGGTTTGACGAGTAGTGCTAATCTGATAGAACACAGGCAGCCCTGGGTACCAGGTCGCAGAAGTGGCCATAAATGTACAGCTTGTGAAAATGCAGTGGATATTAGGGTCACTAAGCCAGATTTCTGCAAGCAGTTCCAACCTAACCCTTACATCCATGGCGGTAAAAGGGTTACATTTTATTTAAAGTGGAATTATGCTTTGCCCATATGTGACAAGGCAATGTATTAAAATTACTGTCTCCAGCTGTGACAGCCCTGATTCGCCACCGGCTCCCACCAAGTTGGCCAGGTAGCATCTCCAATTCTCTACATGCTAGGCATGAGATAGGGTACAAATACACCTGTAATAGGGAGAAACTCCATCATCTTAAAGCGGATGTGCGCTCAAAAAAAAATATTAAAAGCCAGCAGCTACAAATACTGCAGCTGCTGACTTTTAATATTAGGACACTTACCTGTCCTGGAGTCCAGCGGCGTCCACAGCAGAGGACGAGCGATCGCTCGTCACCTGCTGCTCCCCCCTCCATCCACGGCGAGGGAATCAGGAAGTGAAGCGCTCCGGCTTCACTGCCCGGTTCCCTACGGCGCATGCGCGAGTTGCGCTGCGCCCGCCGATTGGCTCACACGCTGTGTGCTGGGAGCCGAGTGTTCCCAGCACACAACAGGGGACGGACGGGATGTCAGGAAAAAACGGTCTTTTTCCCATGACGTTTGGCCGGAAGTGGGTGCAAATACCTGTCTTTAGACAGGTATCTGCGCCCCCCTCCCCCTGAAAGGTGTCAAATGTGACACCGGAGGGGGGGGAGGGTGCCGATCAGCGCGACTTCACTTTAGGATGGAGATCCGCTTTAATTAGTCACATTCTCCTGACCTGAGGCCCAGGGATGTATCTTGGCCTAGGCCGACAAGGCCTAGGCCTAGGGCAGCACTTTGTGGGGGGCAGCACGGGCACCAAAGCCGCCCCCCGCATGAAAAAAAAGACCCCTGATCCGTCCTTTTATTTAATCGGCTCCCACGGCCGCCTTCCGGCTCCCTCATAAATGTTGCCCCTGAGAGACAGAGAGAGTGTCATTTTTTTGCAGGTAGATAGAACAGGCAGGCTAGTCAGTTAATGTTACAGTGTGTAGAGGATATATATACATCCCAGGTGTTGTACATATATTTATACACTGTATAGTTTAGCTAGATCAGTTCTTCCTAATTTACTGGCAGGCAAGTGATTGTGCTAATTAAAGACGTCATCACAGGCATACTATAGACCCCCTCAAACGTCTTTGAGAACCCGGGTCTTGCCCGAGGGAACATGTATCAATGGAAAAAAAAAGTCCTGAAAAAAAAACTACCGTTTTTAAAAATTTTTTTCCATTGATACATGCTCCCTGGGGCAAGACCCGGTTCCTCAAAGACGTTTTCACAGGCATACTATAGACACCCAGCAGGTACAATATTTAAAGGAATTTTTCATTTATTTATTTTTTTAATTTAAAGCGGTAGTTCACCCGAAAAAAAAAAATTAACAGTAGATTGGGCCTAATTACGGGAAGCAGAATCGGGTGTTTTGATTAAAATCAATGCAGTACTTACCTTTTTTGAGATAGATGTTCTCCCGCCGCTTCCGGGTATGGTCTTCGGGACTGGGCGTTCCTATTTGATTGACAGCCTTCCGACGGTCGCATACAGCGCGTCACGAGTTGCCGAACGTCGGTGCGGCGCTATACGGCGCCTGCGCACCAACGTTCGACTACTTTCGGAAACTGGTGACGCGCTGTATGCGACGGTCGGAAGGCTGTCAATCAAATAGGAACGCCCAGTCCCGCAGCCCATACCCGGAAGCGGCGGGAGAACATCTATCTCAAAAAAGGTAAGTACTGTATTGATTTTATTCAAAACACCCGATTCTGCTTTCCGTAATTAGGCCCAATCTAATGTTAAAAATAATTTTTTTGGGTGAACCTCCACTTTAAGCATCTTTAAAATCACTGCTCCTGAAAAAACGACTGTTTTTAAAACTTTTTTTCCATTGATACATGTTCCATGGGGCAAGACCCGGCTTCTCAAAGATGTTTTACGACAATAACTTGCATATTAGGCTTTAAAATTAGCATTTTTGAATTCGAACGTTCGAGTCCCATAGACGTCAATGTGGTTCTAAATGTTCGGTCCGTTCGAAGGTTCTGGTGCGAACCGAACAGGGGGGTGTTCGGCTCATCCCTAACCAGGGGTTGCCTTTTCCCATTAATCCCCAGCTCAAGACTCCTCCGACTCCACACACTAATTCACCCAGGGGAAAGACCTTACTAAAGGGAGTACTAGCCCCTGCATACATGCACATATCCATCCTCCCTTCACAGCCCTTCTGCTCTGTTTAGCCACTGCAGTCAATACAAACAGCCCCTTTGAAGCCATGAATTGGTCCAGTTGAAGCTTACACAGAGTAGAGACCTCTTTTCTTACCCCTCATGTGAGAGTGCTGGGCAAGAACTGGCACTGTCATATCAGGGAAAGAGTAGGTCAAATGCACCTTCATACCTGGAAGTACTAGGTGTTTTCTTGTCTCCTGGAACACAGTGGCTAGGGAGCAAAGGCTAGGTAAGTATGTGCTGCTAGGGATAGGAGCACAAAAGCAAACGTGTTGCATTGCTCTTCATGTACAGGTTTGCTTAAAGAATATAATGCAAAGATGATTATATTGAGTTATCCAAAGCAGCCAATCATGTAGTACTGTAGTGTTATGTAGCCTAATGCCACGTTCACACGATTGGAATTTCCGACAACAAATGTTCGATGTGAGCCTGTTGTCAGAAAATCCGACCGCGTGTATGTTCCACCCGACATTTGCTCTTAGAATTTCCGACAACAAAAATTTTAGAGCTGGTTCTCAAATTTTCCCACCACAAAAGTAGTTGTTGGTAATTCCGACCTTGTGTACACGATTCAACACACAAAAATTCTACACATGCTCGGAATCAATTGGACGCATGCTTGGAATCATTGAACTTAATATTTCTCGGCTCGTCGTAGTGTTGTACGTCACCACGTTCTTGACGTTCGGAATTTCCGACAACAATTGTGTGACCGTGTGTATGAGCCAACATCCGTCTGAAATGTATCCCCGGTTTTGTTGTCGGAATGTCCGATCGCCTGTACGCGGCATTACTCATGTAAGCTAAATTCATATTGGGTCCTTAAAGCGGTTCTCCACCCTAAAGTGGAGTCCCGCTGATCGGAACCCTCCCCCCCTCCGGTGTCACATTTGACACTTTTCAGGGGGGAGGGGGGTGCAGACACCTGTCTAAAGACAGGTATTTGCACCCACTTCCGGCCACACGCTACGGGCGAAAGACGGGCATTCCATCACATCCCGTCTGTCGCCCGTTGTGTGCTGGGAACACTCGGCTCCCAGCACACAGCGTGTGAGCCAATCGGCGGGCGCAGCGCGACTCGCGCATGCGCCGTAGGGAACCGGGCAGTGAAGCCGCAGCGCTTCACTTCCTGGTTCCCTGAGCGTGGATGGAGGGGGGAGCAGCAGAGAGACGAGCGATCGCTCGTGCTCTGCTGCGATCAGCGCTGGACTCCAGGACAGGTAAGTGTCCTAATATTAAAAGTCAGCAGCTGCAGTATTTGTAGCTGCTGGCTTTTAATATTTTTTCCCCGTGGCACATCCACTTTAACTAGGGATCTGTTAAGCTTTTTATCAGGCCAGTAGAAGGCCTGCTTGTATCCTTTATTGTAAAAGAAACAAACATAATATGTTATGACAAATCTGATTTGTAAAAAGTATTTACTGATTTATGTGTTAGCGCTTCTAAAAAAAGATTGCTGTGGCAATAGAGGCAGGAAATAGAATGGACTAACAAAGGTCAGAAAATAAATTTTAGTCTTCGCTCCTATCAGGGGAAATGTAAGAACAATAGCAAATCAGCAGGAAGTATAGATCTGCCATTTCGGGAAGCCAACTTCTTAATTCCATAATCCCCCAGACTACTGAACTAATCAATGACATTCCTGTAAATTGCTATTCCCCCTCAAACTTTCATTCTCTTGAGGAGTATATATTTCCAGTACAAAACATTATTCTATACTAATGTACAGAAGAGAGGGTATGGAGCTCATAAAACAGCTCTACAAATATGATAAAATATTACCATTTGGTTCTTTCAGACATTAATTTTTTATAATCTTTATACAGTTTTCTTTTTTTGTTTCGCTGTTTTATTGAGTTTCAATTGACTAAAATTACATTTTACTTTTCTGCTTTTCTTTTATGTAATTTATTTGTTTTTCATAAATTGTTATCAACACATTTGTTCGGATTTTTTAAAAAAAATTGCAAATGTTAAAGCGGAGGTTCACCCTAATTCGCAGGTCCTCTTTAAACACAAGGGCTCAGTCTATCTTAAAACAGTTCGTTATCCTTAAAATTTTAAATCGCTTCCATACCTTTTTTTATGTGCTCTGAACCAGGCACTTCCTGGTCTGTGTCTTGCGGGACTGGGCGCGTCGCTTCGTTCTGCGATACCCGCAATGCTTCCTGGGATGACAGCGTCACGCTGCCCAGGACAGGAATCTAGATCGCAGCACACGAATTCTCGCGTTATTTCTGCACGTCACATGACTCTTGCAGCCAGTCATGTGACGAGGGCGGATACAATTCCACCATTTTAACTGCTGGAAACCTGTTGAAAATGCCATTACACACCTGGAGACCGTCGGATAAGGTGCAACACTGCGCCTGCGCGGGATAGAGCGGTGAATGCTGGGACTACAGCATTCACTGCATCCCGGAAGGAAGTCCTGTTGGGCTTCAGACTGCCAATAATTAAGATGGAAACGTCCATCTATAATTTTTATAAAATACCTTTTGCAGGGAAATGCTAATGCTGGTGGCTACAACAACAGGACGGGTGAGTAAACGATTGAATATGTTAACAGCGGGAGAAAGACTTTTAAAAAAAATAAAACGGATTCCGGGGGAACCCACGCTTAAAATACTAAAATATTAAACGTCCTCATGTATTCATTCTGTAGCAATTATATTTTAACAATACAGATATATTACAATTTTATATATAGGTGTCTGTGTATGTATAAAGTTTGCTTCTTTATCTGAAATTTTTAAACATACAAGATATATTATAACTATTATATGCATACTTTCATACAGTATATGGCAAATATAAAGCGCAGTAACATTTTATTTACAGTATGAGTGTTTTAAAGTATATAAACTTATGTAGGGTGGAGAAAATACAACCCAGTATATATCTAATATATAGCTAATATGTGAAAAAAAGATATTAACAAATACATTCATAAAGAAATGCATGTATACAAACTTGTTTGCACCTAATGCTTTAGGAAAGATTTTCTGTGTTTTAACCACTTAACCCCCGGACCATATTGCTGGTCAAAGACCAGAGCACTTTTTGCGATTCGGCACTGCGTCGCTTTAACTGACAATTGCGCGGTCGTGCGACGTGGCTCCCAAACAAAATTGGCGTCCTTTTTTCCCCACAAATAGAGCTTTCTTTTGGTGGTATTTGATCACCTCTGCGGTTTTTAGTTTTTGCGCTATAAACAAAAATAGAGCGACAATTTTGAAAAAAAATTATATTTTTTACTTTTTGCTATAATAAAGATCCCCCAAAAATATATAAAAAATATATTTTTTTCCTCAGTTTAGGCCGATACGTATTCTTCTACATATTTTTCGTAAAAAAAAAATTGCGATAAACGTTTATTGATTGGTTTGCGCAAAAGTTAAAGCATTTACAAAATAGGGGGTAGTTTTATGGCATTTTTATTAATATTTATTTTTTACTAGTAATGGCGGCGATCAGCGATATTTTTCTGTACTGTGACATTATGGCGGACACTTTTGACACATTTTTGGGACCATTGTCATTTTTATAGCGATCAGTGCTATAAAAATGCATTGATTACTATAAAAATGCCACTGGCAGTGAAGGGGTTAACCACTAGGGGGCAAGCAAGGGGTTAAGTATGTTCCCTGGGTGTGTTCTAACTGTAGGGGGGGTGGCCTCACTAGCCAAAATGACTGATCGCTGTTCATACATTGTATGAACAGACGGTCAGGCATTTCTCCCCTGACAGGTCCGGGAGCTGTGTGTTTACACACACAGCTCCCGGTTCTCGCTCTGTAACGAGCAATCCCGGGTGTCCGGCGGCGATCGCGCCTGCCGGGCACGCGCACGGGGGTCAGGGACAAGCTAGTGGCCGCTTCAGGGAGCAACGTATAGCTACGTGCTCTCGTGCAGGGGAGCCAACCTGCCGCCGTAAAACGACGGCGGCTGGTCGGCAACCAGTTAAATAACAATATTTTGAAAATGGTGTGGATATCTTGAAGGTATTTACACCCAGTGCGTGATTTGAGTCTCAGTAATAGGTTGCTCAAAATGGATATAGCAGTTATAGGTGGTGCCTGGTGGGCTGAGTCATCTTCGTTCGATAGTTCTTCACCAAGTTCCATCTCTAATTTGGAGTATTAGGTGCTCCTGTTCACCTTTCTATGAATTTGCTATAGCAAAAAAATCAACTAAATTGCAAAAAGCAAAGTAGGAACACTTTGTAAAGGACCGCTAAGCAGACATGGGATTTTGAGCACAGAAATCATAAAACTGGAACATCTAAGCAAAAAAAGAAATCAGTTGGTTGGTCTCACACTGAAATGATTAGTCAAAAACTGGACAGAATTTCTACAATTAGATGAAAATTCTTGCAAATTTTACAATTTTAATTGCTTGCTTTTCAGTGACTGCTACTGTATTGTACAGAGAATTAGTTCACAGGTGCAGCTCTGCATAGAAACCAATCAGCGTTCAGGTTTTATTGTCAAAGGGCCAGATTCACAGAAAAGATACGACGGAGTATCTCCTGATACGCCGTCGTATCTCTTGTCGTATCTATGCGGCTGATTCATAGAATCAGTTCCGCATAGATAGCCCTAAGATCAGACAGGTGTAATTGACTTACACCGTCGGACCTAAGGATGCAATACTTCGGCCGCCGCTGGGTGGAGTTTGCGTCGTTTTCCTGCGTCGGGTATGCTAATGAGCATTTACGCCGATCCACAACGGTTTTCGCGTTCGTTACGTCGTCGCTAGTAATTTTTTCCTGTCGCAAAGTTAGTCATGATTTTACATGCCTTAACTTTACACGAGCCATGTTAAAGTATGGCCGTCGTTCCCGCTTCGAATTTCAATTTTTTTTTGTTTTTGCGTAAGACGTCCGGGAATACGAAACGCTGTAACTCACGTCGCCGTTCAAAAAAATGACGTCACATCGCGCAAAGCACGACGGGAATTTCAAAACTGAGCATGCGCAGTACGTCCGGCGCGGGAGCGTGCTTAATTTAAATGGTACACGCCCCATTTGAATTGGGCGTGCTTGCGCCGGATGTGTTTACGATACACAGCCGCAAGTTTACAGGTAAGTGCTTTGTGGATCAGGCACTTACACTGAAAACGTGCGGCGGTGTAACGTAAACGGGTTACGTTGCGCCGCCGCAATTGTACCAGAATCTGGCCCAAAGCTTTTTTTAACAATCTGTTATGCCGCGTACACACGATAGGAATTTCCGACAACAAAACCGTGCTGGCTCAAAATTGTCTTGCCTACACACGGTTGCACAAATATTGCTCGGAAATTCCGATGGTCAAGAACGCGGAGACGTACAACACTATAAAAGCCGAGAAAAATTAAGTACAATGATTCCGAACGTGCGTCGAATTTGTTCCGAGCATGCGCAGCACTTTTGTGCGTCGGAAATGGCTACACACGTTCGGAATTTCCGACAAGAACTTTTCTTGTCGGGAAAATTGAGAACCTACTCTCAAACATTTGTTGTCGGAAATTCCGACAGCAAATGTCTGATGGAGCTTACACACGGTCGGAATTTCCGATCAAAAACTCACATCGAACATTTGTTGTCGGAAATTCCGAACGTGTGTACGTGGCATCAGAAGCTGATTGGCTACCATGCACAACTGGACCCGATTCTAAGTGCTACAGTTTTAGTAAATCTCCTCCAAAGTTTTATACCAGTATTCAATGAAGTGGATTTACTAAAGGGAAATAGATTATAGGGGAGATCAGCCTTTGACTTCAGCTTGTTCAATTTAGCTTTGACAATAAAACCTGAAGCTATGCAGAGCTGCACCAGATTTTGCACTCTCCAGTTTTAGTAAATCAACCCCAGTGAAAAAAAGTGCAGTTGCTCCAGAGCTTACTAAATGAGGGGAAACTCAGCTAACTTCTATCCTCCAATATTGTTCAAGCTGCATTTTTTTTTAACCACTTGCTTACTGGGCACATATACCCCCTTCCTGCCCAGGTGACATTTCAGACCAATTTGTCTTGCGGACCAGTCCACCTCATAAGACTGGCGCTACACTAAAAGTGTAGTGCAAGCCGGCGGGGGACTCTTTTCATGCTGCCCTGCAAAGTGCTGCCCTAGGCCTGGGCCTTGTTGGCCTAGGCCAAGATACAGCGTTGATTTCCCCCACAGTAAGAGCCGGTTCACACAGGCGCGACTCATCAGGCGATTTAGCCGCCTGACAAGTCGCACTCCGTTCTGTACAATGGAACCGTTCTAATAGGAGCGACTCAAGGCGCTCTGATGTAGAAAAAGGTTCCTGTACTACTTTGGGACGACTTCAGGGCGACTAGCATTGACTTCAATACAGAAGTCATTTTGAAAGTCGCCTCTGAAGTCGTGGGCAGATCGCCATGTCGAGTCGCTCGGCAAGTCATGCTGCCCCGGTGTGAACCGGATCTAAACCTCAAAGACAAAATATGAAAAGCAACAAAAGTAAACACAGTATCAGTTAAAGAAACAAATGGAGATTACTATCTGGATTCAGACCCTTGAGCTGGAACAAATTAAGACAATAAATGCATTGTGATTCACATTTCCTAAGAAGCAACTCATGATCGGCACTCCTCAGGGGACACAGCATTTGCTAGAAAATGTTTTGCAACTGGTATCTGTGTGAATCTATCATTGATAGAGTATTTGTGACACACAATTCCGTCTTTACCTTTTTAAAGCGGGGGTTCACCCAAAATTTATTTTTTTACATTACATTCAGCCGAGTTGTCAGAATGACAATCGGCTGTTTTTTTTTATTTTATCCCCGTACATACCGTATTTTCACCGCTGCTTCCGGGTATGTCTTCTGCGGGACTGGGGGTTCCTAACTGATTGACAGGCTTCCGACCGTCGCATACTACGCGTCACGAGTTGCCGAAAGAAGCCGGACTGCGAGTCAGCTCTATACGGCGCCTGCGCACCGATGTTCGGCTTCTTTCGGCAACTCGTGACACGCAGTATGCGACGGTCGGAAGCCTGTCAATCAATTAGGAACGCCCAGTCCCGCAGAAGACATACCCGGAAGCGGCGGTGAAAATACGGTATGTACGGGGATAAAAAAAAATAAAAAAAACAGCCGACTGTCATTCTGACAACTCGGCTAAATGTAATGTTAAAATTTTTTTTTTTGGGTGAACCCCCGCTTTAAGTAGTTTCTCCTATGTAATACAATCCACGGAGACATTTATGAATGTATACTACATGCATGGTCTGTGTTGTGCTTTTGAGAATAATTTTCCTGCACGATGATTGTGAATGAGTAATTTTTAAACAATAATATTTTTAAGATACAGGATCAATCAATATGAACAGAGACTAAAAAAAGGATATTTAGGGCCAGATTCACAAAAGGCATACGACGGCGTGTCTCCTGATACGCCGTCGTATCCCTGTTTCTATCTATGCGACTGATTCATAGAATCAGTTACACATAGATATCCATAAGATCCGACAGGTGTAATAGTTTTACACTGTCGGATCTTAGGATGCAGTACCGCGGCCGCCGCTGGGGGGAGTTTGCGTCGTAAACCAGCGTCGGGTATGCAAATTAGGAGTTACGGCGGATCCCCGACGGATTTTTGCGTTCGCTACGTCGCCGCTAGTCTAGTTTCCCGTCGCAAAGTTAGTCGTCGTTTTAGGTGCCCTAACTTTAGTCAGCAAACTTATTGCTGTCTAAAGTATGGCCGTCGTTCCCGCGTCGAAATTAAAAATTTAACGTCGTTTGTGTAACACGTCCGGGAATACGGAAGTACGCTACGCGCGTCGCCGTTCGAAAAAATGACATCACGGCGCGAGTTAGGAAACGGAGCATGCGCAGTAGGTCCGGCGCAGGAGCGCGCCTAATTTAAATGGCACACGCCCATTTGAATTGGCCCGCCTTGCGCCGGAGGCCGCGGGCGTAGTTTTCATCGCAAGTGCTTTGTGAATCAGGCACTTGCGATGAAAACTTGCGGCGGTGTAACGTATCTATGATACGTTACGCCGCCGCGATTCTACGTGAATCTGGCCCTTAATCACCAGACATAGAAAATTGAAAATAGCCTCTAAAATAATACTGAAAATAAAAATAATGTGGGTAATAGTACCATCATCCAGGAAATTAGAAATGTAGAGATCGGAAAGTTCCCAAAAAACAGGGGCAATTGGACCATCTCGGTACAGATTGAATTAAAGTAGATTAGTGCAGAAACACATGTATAGAAAAATATATATGAAGTTTTTATTAATACAAAACCAATAGAAAACACATAATCATATACAAATTAAAAGCATGGTGACAATCCATACATATCACCAATATAATGGTCCCCAGGGGGGGATTACAGTGGGATTGTAGGTCACAAAAAGCATCTCAGCTAGTTTCGCGGTCTATTGCCGCTTCGTCGGGAGAAAATCTGCAATTTGATAAATTATCAATAACAATACGGTTGACCAAATTAGTGGTACAGTCTCATACAGTGATAACAATAACAATATGTACATGGGGAAAAGAGCAGAGCTGCTTACCTATGAAGCCTCGTACACACGACCGAGGAACTCGGCGGGGGAAACACATCGTTTTCCTCGTGGAGTTCCTTGTTAGGCTGTCGAGAAACTCGACAAGCCAAGTTTCTCCATTCTCGTCGAGGAAATGGAGAACTTGCTCTTTTTTTGGCTTGTCGAGTTTCTCAACAGTTTCCTCGACGAAAAATATCTCCCAGCAAGTTTCTTGCTGGTTTTTGCCGAGAAACTCGGTCGTGTGTACGAGGCCTGACCCTGGCCCTCTGTCTCCTCACATTTCCACCCCACACTCGCATTTCTTCACCTCACATCCCTTTCATCCCATAGTTTATGTGCATCAATCATTTTACCTTATCGATCCAGGTATTAGTCCATTGATTTGCATGTCCCCCCTAGTTGCCACCGGGGACCCCTTTGGTGATTACTTTTGCCCTATATCGACCAGGGTCATAGGTAAGCAGGGGACTTGCTATAATAAATATCCCTCAAAAAATAAATATATACATATATAAAAAAAATCCTCAGTTTCCATCAGCCCTGCTCAGAGCTCCCCTGCTGAACTATAGAACACCCCACCCTATGGCATAGTGAAAAACACAGGGAAGATGGTATTAGACACGTGTGGTACGTTTCATTACGAATTGAAATTTGGACACATTTTTCATTATTTGAAACTTCGGATGTATCCAATTTGCTAAATTACAATAGGAATGAATTTAAATGAATCCGAAATAAGGAATCAAAATTTCAATAATTTTCTAATCAAATTTGAATAGCTTGTGAATTTAAATTGAATTCAAATTTGCATAGTTTTCGAATTTTTATTTCAGAAGAGAACAAAATAGAATAGAAAATAAAGAAATAGTATAGGAAAGAATATACTAGAATATTTATTCTAAAGAATAACGTTTTAAAGAAATACCACAATGATGTGAACTGTGATTGAGACAGCGAATGAACGCAAAACTGAATAAGTCTCTCGACAGAGTTCTCTGAGGTATTTATATATATATATATATATATATATATATATATATATATATATATATATATATATATATATATTTAAAAAAAATACTAGAATATATATAATAAATAAAATATAATAGAGAAAAACAGAACACAATATAAAAATAAAACATACAATTTAATTTAAAAAAAAGGGACAGATTAGAAAATAAAAGAATAGAGTAAAACAGAACAAAATAGAATAGAAAATAAAGGAGTAAATGAGAATATAATATAAAGGAATAAAATAGAATATAACCATCTTCTGAAATTTGAATTTAGAATAGAATAAATTCAAATTCAATTTTGAATAGAAAAGAATATAACAGAATAAACAATAGAAAATAATAGGATAAAATAGAAAGAATATAACAATATAACCAATTTTCTAAATTGGAATGTCAAAATAGAATAAATTTGAATTTCAAATAGAGTGAATTTGAACAGAATAGAAAATAAAAAGTTGAATAAAAAAAAAAACAATAGAATAAAATGGAATAGAAAGCATATAACCAATAAATAAATTTGATCAGGAATGTAATTACATACAAATGCAATTTTGATGCAATTAGAAAAATTTGAATTGATTAGAATTTGAATAAACAAAACAAATTCTAAAAAACAAATTAAACTAATTTAACTAAACATATTATGTAAATAATGAATTGGAAGGAAAAAAAAAACAATGTTTTCGTTCTGCACGATTTTATCTAGTCTTAAAGGCATAACTCTGTCAGGGCTCATAACACTGATTGGGGTTTCAGTACAGCAGAAGATGACTAAACAGAAAGTTGGAAGCACATTGGAATCTGTCAGACCATAGAAGTATTTTTCTGTAATTGCAGCTTTTTTAAAGGGATAAAACCTGTGATATTTGGGGGAGTCTGGATCACCTGCCAGACTGTGTTGGTAAAAGCAGTCTTTTATTTTCAAAACAGGCAAAACAACATGGTGTAGCGCCCCCTTACTTTCAGTATGGGCACTACGCTAAAGTTAGTGGGGAATGGGAGAGTTACTTTTCTCCCATTCACAATTTATTTAAATTGGGACTTCTGTCATTCCAGAAATGTCCACTGGGTCAATCTGTACTCTAGGGATGCAGTACCATCCCTGGCAGGCAGGTGGCGCTAGAGGGGTTCTGGCAGAGCAAGTTTTCCCCAGCAGCCAATTAGAGAAGTTTCTCCCTCTCAAGGCATGCTGGGGAGGGGTATATCTGTGACAGGTGTCATGTGTTCTAAAATCTTCGTGGGGTCCCGGTTCCAGGTGCGGCATCCACCTTCAGGGTGCGCGCATCCATGGACCCCGCCGACGCGCCTCACCTGGCCAAAATTGCAGGCTACACAGAACCTCATCCGGAGGTAAAAGGGGACCCCAGTCACTTAACTGGGTTCCCGGTTCTATTGAGAGGATCTCAAGCTGGGTGCCGTTCGATTGGGGGGTCGGCTTGAGGAGAACCCGGAGGCAGGTTGTCCAACAGTGCTTGAATGAACCAATCGGGGATCTGGTGACCGGAATGCTAACAGGTATGTTTTGCTGTTATCCGGTGACCTATGCAGAAATCTACTGGGAGGATTCGCTCCATTCGACCATTTAGCTCACTTAAAGTAATTTGCCTGTGGCAGAGGCCCTAGAGCCAGGTCTGTGATAGAGACCTGTTCCTCCCAGAAATCCAAAGTGACACCTCGGCTGCCAGGCTTGTGAGAGGAGTCTGTCCGGAGGCACTTCACCCACTCCAGCTAGAGTGGCGACGAATCGCAATCTGATACTACTGAGAGCAGGACTGCTCTGTCCATATCCAGGCCTGATACCGCAAGGTTCTCCCTTTCTCTTCATCAGCCTTTCTTTTCCTAATTGATGTTGATGTTGGCCGTGTTGGCCTGGAAATAAAGCATTGGAAAACCCTTTCTCCTTTTCACCAGATAATCCTGGAACCCCTCACCCTGTATGTCTGAGAATCCCTGAGTACTCCTTCTGCCTTTTGTAACCCCCCCCCTTAACCACATGCCAATCAGCACACAACGATATATGTCGACACAATGGCACGGCTGAGCAAAATGGGCGTACAAGTGCATCCCCTGTAAATCGTGGCATTGTGGGCACACGAGTGCCACCGGCGGCGCACGTGCAATCTCCGTGACCGTGCTCGCGAGACCCGTGGACTCGATGCCCGCCGGTGTCCCGCGATCGTGTCACAGAACTGTAGAACAGGGAGATGTTATCAAGCCATTTCCCTGTTCTGCCTAGTGACAGGACAGAGATCTACTGCTCCCTGTCATCAGGAGCAGTGATCTCTGTCATGTCACTGGTAGCCCACCCCCCCACAGTTAAAATCACTCCCTAGGACACACTTATGCCCTTTATCGCCCCCCCTAGTGTTTAACCCCTTCCCTGCCAGTGTCATTTACACAGTAATCAGAGCATTTTTATAGCACTGATCGCTGTATAAATGACAGTGGTCCCAAAATTGTGTCAAAAGTGGCCGATGTGTCTCCGCCATAATGTTGTAGTCACGATAAAAATCGCAGATTTTACTAATTTTACTAATAAAAACGTTTTTTTAAATATACCATAAATCTATCCCCTATTTTGTAGACATGATAACTTTTGCGCAAACCAATCAATATACGTTTTATGCGATTTATTTACCAAAAATATGTAGAACACATATTGGCCTAAAATGAGGATTTATATATATATATATATATATATATATATATATATATATATATATATATATATAGTTTTTGGGGATATTTATTATAGCAATATATATTTGCCTCCCTCCTCAACTTACTATAAATGCTAAGTTACACAATGGTCCAATTTCTCATAGGAATTATTGAGTTAAATTTGGAGATATATATGTGCCTTAACAATTTAATCTCTCTGTTTGAGATCTGTTCTTTTCGAGTTTATTACTCCTGCCTGGCTATGTTGGCCTGCAAGGGGACACTTTATACGGATTGTTAAAGGGGTTGTAAAGGTAAATGTTTTTTCACCTTAATGCATCCTATGCATTAAGGTGAAAAAACATCCGACGGTACCGCCCCCGAACCCCCGTTTTACTTACCTGACCCCTCGAAAGTCCCGCGCGCGTACACGTGATCCTCTTCGTTTCCCAGCCTGGCCGTTGATTGGCTAGGCTGGACGGATTGATAGCAGTGCAGCCATTGGCTGGCTCTGCTGTCAATCACAGCGGATGACACAGCGCACCGGGGGGCGGGGCCGAGTGATATGCCCGCCGCTGTATCACGGGAGCGCGCTCGCAAAAGCTTTCCACCATGCGAGTTCGCTCGCATGAAGGTGGAAAGCTTTTGCGAGGAGCAGCCGAGACAGCCGCTGAGGAACCCCAGAAGACAGGGTTAGGGGACACTGTGCAAAACGAGCTGCACAGTGGAGGTAAGTATAACATGTTTGTTATTTAAAAAAATAAAAAAGTTTGCCTTTAATGTTCCTTTAATGTCATGATTGTACTACAAAACAGATAAGTTCAAATACACACAGTTGTAACCAAATGTAGCAATAACAAGGAGAGGGATTTCTGCCTAAACAAACAAATACATAATTCTCTGCTGTTTAATTACACATTGTATCACTTTTTTTTTAATGACCGGTCTTGCTCTGCTTGCATAATCTGGGGAATAAAATCACTGGCCCAGATTCAAGAAGCAATTGCGCCTGTGTAACCATAGGTTACGCAGTGCAATTGCTTACTTGCTCCGGCGTTACGAATGCTCCTGATTCAGGAACATCGTAACGCCGACTGCAGCCTAAAATCTGCGTGGCATAAGGCTCTTATGCCACGCAGATTTTAGGCTGCATTCTTGCGTTGACCGCTAGGGGGCGCTCCCATTGTGATCAGCGTATAGTATGCAAATTGCATACTAACACCGATTCACAATTGTTGCGCGGGCCCTGCGTACGCAAGTTACGTCGTTTCCGTACGGCGTGCTTAGCGTAAGGCTGCTTTTGCTAATAGCAGGTGCAGCCAATGCTAAGGATACCCGTCGTTCCCGCGTCGCGACGTTCAAATTTTACGTTGTTTGCGTAAGTGAATCGTGAATGGCACTGGACGCCATTCACTTTCACTTTGAAGCAAATGACGTCCTTGCGACGTCATTTGCCACAATGCACGTCGGGAAAGTTTTCCGACGGAGCATCCGCTTTACGATCGGCGCGGGAACGCGCCTAATTTAAATGATTCCCGCCCCCGGCGGGATCATTTACATTGCGCGCGCTTACGCCGGGCAATTTTGCCGGCGCTCCCTCGCAATTTACGGAGCTACTGCTCCGTGAATCGAGGGCAGCAGCGCAAATTTGCGGGGGGCACAGGGCAAAATCGTTGCCCTGTGCCTCTGCAAAAAAAGAGCAAATCTCTTTGAATCTGGGCCATTATATATATCTTAATCAGTATGCCCAAGGACATTTATGGTACATTGCTCAGTAAGCGTCCTGTACAGGCTGTTTTGCTTCCTTGGTAATAGAATTATATCATTCTTCTTCTTCCAGGGCTGCCGAGTGTTTCTCATAATTTCCTCTACACATATTTACAATCGGTTAATCCGGCTATTTTGCAACTGGTTGAAGAATGCACAGCTGTTTACAGATGACTTCCCATCACTGAGGAATGTCACTGCTTCTACTGTGTCATATTACATGCTTTTTATCAGGGCGTGCCATCTCTGTATGGAAATATAGACGGCTTTCTTCAGTTTAATTAATCATCTAGTTAAGTACAAATCAAAGATTATTACAGGGCATGGCAATGGACACCTGTAAGAATAATGTAGCGGTTAGGTCCACCTATTGCAGAAAAAAAGTGCACTGAGCCTGCAAAAAGTTGCAGTAAATCAGTGAATCAATGGATCATGGGTGGAAGGCACAGGCTCCTGCAGACTCTTCCTCCAGCTCTATGGGCCAGATTCAGGTACATTTGCGGTGGCGTATCGTATCCCGTTTACGTTACGCAACCGCAAGTTTCCAGCGTAAGTGCTTGATTCACAAAGCACTTGCGTGTAAACTTTCGGCGGCGTAGCGTAAAGCCGTCCGGCGCAAGCCCGCCTAATTCAAATGGGGCGTGTACTATTTAAATTAGGCGCGTTCCCGCGCCGAACGCTCTGCGCATGCTCCGTTTGGAAATTTCCCGCCGTGCTTTGCGCGAAATTACGGCGCCCCGACGTGTTTTTTGAGTGGCGACATGCGCAACGTACTTTCGTATTTCCGGACGTCTTACGCAAGAAAAGAAAACATTTTAAAATTCGACGCGGGAACGACGGCCATACTTTAACATTGATGGTGTAATTTTACACCATCTAAATAGCACACTTAACTTTACGACGGGAAAAACCGACGTAAGAGAATGCGACGAACGCGCGTACCTTCGTGGATCGCCGTAAAAAAACAGCTAATTTGCATACCCGACGCTGGAGAACGACGCGAACTCCACCCAACGGCGGCCGAAGTATTGCATCCTAAGATCCGAAGGAGTACGAAGCCATACGCCTGTCGGATCTTAGCCAAATGCCGTCGTATCTTGTTTGTGAATTACAAATTAAGATACGACGCGGCAAATTTGAAAGTACGCCGGAGTATCAGCAGATACTCCTGCGTACTTATTCTGTGAATCTGGCCCTTTGTCCGTACTGAGGTTTAGAGTTTCAGTTGGAGAGCTGGAGGAAGTCTCAGTGGACTATCAGGGCGGTGATAACCACACATGTGTTCCGATAAGAACTATTATGCAGCGTACACACAACCGTTTTTCGGGTTGTAAAAAATTACGTATTTTTTTATGTCATTAAAAACGATCGTGTGCGGACTCCAGAACATTTTTCACGACGTAAAAAATGGACATTAAAAATTTAGAACATGCTCAAATTTTTCACATCGTTTTTAACGTCGTAAAAAATGGTCGTGTGTGGGCTTTCATGACGTGAAAAAAACGTGCATGCTCAGAAGCAAGTTATGAGACGGGAGCGCTCGTTCTGGTAAAACTAGCGTTCGTAATGGAGATAGCACATTCATCACGCTGTAACAGACTGAAAAGCGCGAATCGTCTTTTACTAACACGAAATCAGCAAAAGCCCCAAGGGTTGCGCCATTTAAATGGAACTTCCCCTTTATAGTGCCGTCGTACGTGTTGTACGTTATCGCGCTTTGCAAGAGCATTTTTTTTTCACGATCGTGTTTAACAATAATCGGGTTGAAAAAATCATTGTTTTTTCTAGACCAGGGGTGGGCAAACTTTTTGACTCGAGGGCCGCAATGGGTTCATATATTGGACCCGGGGGCCAGACCAAGAGTAGATGGACGGTGTGTATGTGTGAATTAAAATACATTAAATCAAATGCAGCCACTGTGTCATGCCATCAAACGCAGCCACTGTGCCATGCCATCAAATACAGTCACTGTGCCATGCCTTTAAACGCAGCCACTGTGCCATCAATTGTCACCACTGTGCCATGCCTTTAAACGCAGCCACTTTTCAATCAATTGTCACCACTGTGCCATGCCATCAATTGCCACCACTTTGCCATCAATTGCCACCACTATGCCATGCCATCAATTGTCACCACTATGCCCATCAATTGTCACCACTGTGCCATCAATTGTTACCACTGTGCCCATCAATTGTAGCCACTGTGCCCTGCAATTGTAGCCACTGTGCCCTGCAATTGTAGCCACTGTGCCCATCAATTGTAGCCACTGTGCCCATCAATTGTAGCCACTGTGCCCTGCAATTGTAGCCACTGTGCCCTGCAATTGTAGCCACTGTGCCCCGCAATTGTCGCCACTGTGCCCCGCAATTGTCGCCACTGTGCCCCGCAATTGTAGCCACTGTGCCCCGCAATTGTCGCCACTGTGCCCATCAATTGTAGCCACTGTGCCCCGCAATTGTCGCCACTGTGCCCAGTAAAATGCTGCCACTGTGACCTGTAAAATGCCCCCCCCCGCAGCACTTACCTTTCTGGGGTCAGCCGTGCTTCGACCGTCCCTCGATGTCCCTCGTCCAGTCCCTCGTCCCGCCCTCGATGACGCTTCAAATAATCAGGTTACCGATTACCAGAATCAGATTACCTGATTGGCTGAGACGCCTGTCAGGCCCCATACTCACGACCAAACATGTCTGCTGAAACTGGTCCGCGGACCAGTTTCAGCGGACATGTTCGTTCGTGTGTAGGCAGTAACGGACAGGATTCCAGCAAACATTCGTCGGCCAGACCGTTTTCCAACGAACAACTGTTTCCTGGTCTTGCTTTAAAACAGTCTGCTGGAATCGTGTCAGACATGTTCGGTCGTCTGTACACAAAAGCAGCGTACAAAAACCCCGCGCATGCTCAGTCCAAATGAGGAGACGGGAGCGCTCGTTCAGGTAAAACTCGCGTTTGTTTGGGATATGGCACATTCGTCATTAGAAACCTTTTATTCTAGCAAGAGAACAATGTCTTAAAAAGGCGCACTAAACCACAGTTTCTTGCCTCGTTTTATTAATTCTTCTCTTGCTATAATAACCCCGTTCTCTTGCTGATGCAATTTCAATAGAGTTGTCCCATACTGAAATGTCAATTTCTTGCTTGTGATGTAATCTTTTAATAATGTTTTCTATGCCAGACGTGTGTTTTGGTTGGTGGTCCTCCATAATTTATTGAAGTCATTTTTGTAAAGGAATGTGCATCTTTTTTATTTTTTCTGTTGTTTCTAGTTATGTCACCATTTTCTTTATTTATTTTTTACATGTTTTTTTTTTTTTTTTGTGTTTCATTTGAGAATATTGAACCATGTTGGCACACCAAATGTCCCCCCCCCCCAAGGAGTGTGTCCTTTGTAAATGACCCATTGTATATTTATTAAAGGTTTGCTGCCTAATAATCCCCACAGTATAACAAACAATAGACATGTTTTCAAATGAAAGCAAAAATCCTTTTATTTAGGCAAATGTCATAAAAAAAATAAACAGAACGGCAGCACTAGAATAGATAGCAAACTATATGCAAACTTGCATTTCCAACATGGTGAAGGATAAACTTCCAAGCCTCAGGAGCCAAACACAAAAATATGAAGCAGCAGCACAGAAACAAAGGAACCCAAACTGTGGTAGTCCAAACAATATGTCCTTTATGTGGAAGGAAATGGAAGGCAGAAAATCAACGTTTCCTCCTCTTTCCAGCCTTCCCTCCAGGCAGCCTTCCAGCGGATCTTACACGGGCTCTTGCAGGTGGGGTCGATGTGGCAGCAGGAGGATGGTGTTCCGCAAGCCGGGCCGGGTCACATAGCCCAGTCTCTGGGGTCAGCAGGCCCTTCTGCATCCACCAAAGGACCTGGTTCATCAGGGCCTTTGCCAGTCTTCTCTGCTCCTCCTCCCCTTCATTCAAATCATGTGCCAAGGAGGCACTGAAGGCCTCTGTGGGGTTGAGGGGGGCCCTCATGATGGCGCTTGCCTCCTGTATCATGCGGAGGCTTGCCTCCTCCACAGGCCTCAACTGCCTCCTTCGGCCTGATGGCCTCACCTGGGGGGGAGAAGACTGGCTGGTGGTGGTTCTCCTGGCCGGGGGGACCTGCTGCAGGCCACTGGGCCCAGCCTCCTCCTGGCTGCCACTGACCCCGGCCTCCTCCTGGCTGCCACTGACCCCGGCCTCCTCCTGGCTGACAGACACGTGAGGATCTGCCACCTCCTGGCTGATCTCTTCTTCCTGTGTGCCAAAAAAAGGACATTTTTTACAATTTCGCTAAATAAAACAACACTCATTTTCATGTTTTTCGTTTAGCATTTTCTGTTCATTATTACTTGAATAGACTCTACTTCTGACCCCTGCAGTTGTCATCCCTGACACCTATTTGTCTGTACACCTTTTTTTGTGCTTTTTCCCAGCTTGGCTTTTCTTTGACAATATCAAATCATTAATCCACCAATAATTATTTACGCCAGAAATATAGTGGAAACTACTATACCTCCTCATCGAAGGGTGGCAGATCTGCATCTCTGTCAGCCAGGCCCTCTTCCTCCGACTCTGCAGGGCTGTGGTCATCTGGGGAATGTCCGCTGGAAGGTAGCATGGAGGAAAGGTTGGAAGCAAGACTAGACATCGTTTTCCTGCCTTCCATTTCGTCCCGCAAAAAAGCCATCTGTTTGTAATACCACAGTTTGGGTTCCTTTGCTTGTGTTGCTGCTGCTCCCGATTTTTTGCTTTTATTAGCTTTGTATGCTCTTCTGTATGTGCTTCTCAGGTTGGCAAGTTTATCCTTCACCATGTTGGCAGTGCATCCTGGCACCCATGTTTGCATATAGTTTGCTAGCTCCTCTAGTGCTGCCGCTCGTACATCTTTATTACAATATAAAGAGTGTTTTGAATTCCACAGGATGGGCGTGTCCTGATATTTTTGGAGTAAGGCCTCTATAGCTTCCTTTGTTTGTAGGAGGTCCATTTCCCGTTTTGAAATATGATATTTCTTTTTGAGTCTAGATTCGCAAAACATAAACCAAAGAAAAATAGATATTCAAAATGATCAGCGTTGACCTTGATATAATATGTGTCTTCAAATTCATTACCTATATCTAATTACAAACACAGTCTCTCTTGTTTAAACAATGATTGGCAGCTCGGCCGCATTGGTTGTACCAAACATTGATTTGCTAGATGCAGAGCCATTCTTAACATTGCAGTAACTATTTTTAATATCGAAAAATAAACAATGATTACAAATGACAGTATCATTCATTCATCTAGGCACTCTTTCATGTGTAAATCTCATGCCCCTGACAATGGATGACATAAAAGACACTTCCTAATGACCTCTGTACAACCAACACTTGAACAATACTTTGCCTGATCAGAATACACCATTCAAAAACTTGTCAATGAGGTACAGCATTGTTCACATCTCTATTTTGTGAGGTGTCCAAAAGCATTTGGACACCAAAATAACATTGTGGTACCCCATAGACAGAATAGCTTAAAAAGGGTGCAACCAACAGCCAAAACCCCCATCCCATGTGTCTACATTTTCGAGGCCTCTGCTGATCCCATTTTTAATTTCCTTACCTTCCTGTCTCTCGCTCCTCGTTTCTCACGCTCGCCTAATTACCGCGTAAGATGCGTAATCACGGCGTGCACCTTTTAAACACTCCGCGTATTTATTAAACCCCGCCCTCGTCACCTTTGCTAGGCCCCTAATCAATGTGTTTAGGAAATATGGCGTTAACTGTGTATGTTCTGGATGCGCTCGAACATTCTCCGCGTAACCTACGTAAACACCTTGTTTGCATTCTCTACACTCCGCGTATGTATTAAACGCCACCCTCTTCTCCGCCCATGGCGTAACAATTCATCTTTTCCCCGCCCATAAACTCTGTGGGAAAGGAAAGATGGCGATGTCACACGAGCGGGCACGATGCTCTCATGCCACAAGTGAAGGGACAGAGGCAGGGACGTCCCGATCAAGGCAAAGAAGATACAAAGCCACTAATATGCGGTTCCAGGAAATGGTGGAGTTAGTTTCCATCATGCGGAGGAAGGACTATGATGGTGAATTAGGGCCATACAAGACCCCTAATCGCCGAAAGGCACATATTATGGACAAGGTGGCGAGGAGAATGCAGAGGATGTTTGGGATCACCAGGTCCAAGGAACAGCTGAGGAAACGCTGGTCAGACTTAAAATTGAGGGAGCCACATCAGATGAAGAAGATACTTAAAATTCTGCGTAAAAGTAAGTAAATATATTTTGGGGTTGGGGGGGGGTTGATAGTCTGCAATAATGTGTTGCCATGTATATTTCACCATCTGCCTCCTTGGCCTGCTTGTAATTTTAAAGACATGTTGTCATTTATTTTTTATGACATAAATAACTACATATTTACAAATAGTGTTCTTAGTAAACCACGTAACATCACCTAGTTTCTCAGAAAGGCTCGGTTATTCCAGGAACAACACACCTGGACATGGCTCACTGGCCAAAAACTTTGTTGGTAAACATTGTGTAAAAGCTAGTTATAAAAAATAGAATTCGGAGAATGGGAAAGGCAAACAGGATTCATTCTAAAAACAGTGGTAATAAAGCAGATGTTTTCACATCTGCAATGCAGAGCACCTGTGTCTCCCCAAATCAAAAATGGGTTTTGGTAGGGTCTCCCAGAAATACAGTTTAGGGGGGACATCAATGTGTGTCACTTTGCTAAAAAGGGGCAGGATCAGAGCTTGCCATAGAAGTAATTCAAAAATGTAGTTTTGGTGAAAGATAAAAGTAAATAAATGAAAGCCTCTTCTAAGCAATGTGTGCGATTTCTGCTCTACAATATCTGTGTGCTGATGAGTATACATTTTTTTTGTTCTTATTTAAGGGGAAAGAAGTCGCCAGCATTTGGAGGAGGCAGAGAGGGCCAGACAAGGCCAAAATCTTCCATCTCAACATGTGGAGGAGGAGGAGGATGTGGAAGGAGAAGAGGATGTGGAAGGAGAAGAGGATGTGGAAGGAGAAGAGGATGTGGAAGGAGAAGAGGATGTGGAAGGAGAAGAGGATGTGGAAGGAGAGGAGGAAGGAAGAAAGGAGGAAGGAAGAGAGGAGGAAGAAGTAATTTTGGACTTAGAATTTATAGCAGATGAAGGGCAAGTGGCGGAAGAACAATTTGGCGAATTGAAAGAAGGTGGATTGATGGATGAAGGAGGAGTCGAAGATGATGGGGAGGTGGTGGAAGAAGGAGGAGTGATAGAAGATGATGGGGAGGTGGTGGAAGAAGGAGGAGTGATAGAAGATGTCGAAGAGGTGGAAAGGAGAAGCCCATCAGGTCAGTGTCACCCTAGCTTGATTAAAAAAAAACATATGTAGATAGGCCTCATCAAATAAAATTTTTTAAAATGCCCTTTTTTTTTATTATTAGGGGAGGAGGATGGTGTGTCAATATTTTCACGTGCAAGTGCTGCTATAATTATTCAACAGGTAATGGAGTGCAGCACTGAAATGCACAATATGCGTGAAAGGATGGTTGTCATGGAAGAGAATTTAACAAATGTCCTTTTGGAATGCAGCACGGAAATGGACAATATGCGGCAAAGAATGATGGTCATCGAATCTAATTTTAAAAATATTATTGACATGATGGGCCGTGTCAAAGACTGAAACACCCCCCGCCCATCCCCCGCCCCCACAAACATTTTTACTGTTTTAATAATGAATACGCCAAAATTTGAAGATACACACACAGTGTGCCAACATGTGCTATCTGCCATCACAGAATATCTAGTGTTTGTGCTTTGTGGGTCCAACCCCCTCCTCCATCCTCAAGTAGTTGAGAGGAAGGGTTTGCTCCCACAAAACACAGACATTGATCACCCATGATGTCAGATAGCACATGTGGCCATTTGTCTGTTGAACCAATGACATTTGGCGAGTTTGCACTGAATGTGTGTATCTTCAAATTTTGGCGTGTTCCAGTGTGAAAGCACACCATGACTGACTGCTGTTGTGATTTTTTATATTTTTATAAGTTTTAAGTTCTTTTTTTGGTCCATGTTGTACATTTTTGGATACTATAAAGTTTAGACCATAAAGAATAAACACCCAAAAAAATGAAAGATATATATATATAGAATTATAAATCTCTATAATCACTGAATTTAGTGAAGTGGAGATTTGACTCCTAAATCTCCCCCACAAATATTCCTATTTAAAAACACACAAAAAAATGGAAAAAAAAAAGAAAACTAAAAAAAATAAAAAAATATCTGTTTTTGGGACTAAAAAATATGGCGAGAAGAAAAAATACAAAGGCGGTAAACACCCCACCAAAAATATTCTATATCGATATATATATATGTGTAAAGAATAAATCGAACTATATTTGATAAACAAAACTGTGAACTTGTTCAAAAATGTATATTCTTGAAAAAATGTTTTGTTTAATTACCTTAAAAAAAAAAACACAAAGTCCAAAAAATATTGGAGACTCCTAAGTACAAAAGCAGGGAGTAATGAAAAAAAAAAAAAAAAATTTTTGTGGTCATGAACAAGCAAAAATTAAAACACTTGACCTCAAAATGTACAAATGGAGTTGCTTCTTATTTCTAGACTCAATACCCTGTTTGTAGATGAGTGAATACTGTGCAAAATGTGGTTATTTACTAAAAGTGGAGAAATCAATTATGCACTAAAATTGCAGAAGTTAGTTAGCGAACCAGGAAGACAGATAAAAAGAGAAAAAGCATTAATGACAAACAACTGTATAAAGTCCAATGGTCTAATTATTTATTATTTGTGAGAATATTCCTTTCTTTGGGGGCCGAATTAGAAAGAAATATGATCTGGCATAGCAATGGCCCCCCGACCCATGAAGTACTCAACATATTTGTCGCGTACCTCACGAGCTGATTGGGGGGCCAAGCCAGCGCGACCAGTGTCCAGCCCGGGAAGGGGATCTGAGGGTAGTCTTGCCTCAGAACCGATGTCGGGTAGGTACGTCTGGGAGTGCCTGCGTAAAAAGTTGTGCAAAATGCAGCAGGCAAATACAACGGTGTCCAATTTATATTCCGCCAGATGTATCGATGTCCTGAACAGGCGGAACCGGTTGGTGAGTATCCCAAAGGCATTCTCGACTACCCTCCGAGCCCTGGCCAACCGAAAATTAAACACACTCCTCTCTGAGGTGAGGGTCCTCTGGGGAAAAGGCCGCATGAGGTGAGGACCAAGCCCGAAAGCCTCGTCCGCTAGGAACACAAACGGAAGTCCTTCCACATTATCTTCATCTGGTGGCAATGCCAGACCACCAGCTTGGAGACGATCATAGAAATCAGTCCGTGCGAACACTCCCCCATCAGACATCCGGCCATTCTTCCCCACGTCCACATATAGAAACTCATACTGTGCCGACACCACCGCCATCAACACAATACTATGATAACCCTTGTAATTATAATAGTAGGACCCCGAGTGGGGTGGGGGCACAATGCGGACGTGTTTCCCATCTATTGCTCCACCGCAGTTAGGAAAATCCCACCGCTGGGCAAATTGGGAAGCCACAGACTGCCATTCCTGTGGTGTGGAGGGTAGCTGTGGGGACAAACAAAAAAAGAGATTTAGTACTTTGGCACATAAACATCCTACAAGCATCCTTGTGAAACTTCACAGTATTAAAATTGCATTAGAAAAAAGTGCATGGAGAAGTTGGGGAATGAAATATATAGGGCCACTTAATTAAGAGACTCCACAGCCCTCTGATGGGGGACTAAAAAAGTTTAAAGGTGGAGGGGGGGGGGGGGGGCAACAAAAACCAAAAAGTCGTGTTTTTAAAAATGGCAAGGTGGGTTTGTCCCTAGGATAGCATGCTGGACAGATTAATATTGGGTAAGGGACAAATATGCAGGTAGGCCAAGAATAAAACATGTAAAGCTTATATCAACATGCATAGGGAGAAAAGGGAACGTTAGTTAAACACACAGCATATCTGGGAAATTAAAAATAAAGTTAGTTAGCAACATTATTACAGCCAGGAAACTTACCTTAATATACTCCTCATGCAGAACTTTGATGATGGCAGCACACGTGTCCGGTATGATGACCCCAAGCGCCTGCGGAGAGATGCCTGTCGAGAACTTGAGGTCCTGCAGGCTCCTCCCAGTCGCCAGGTACCGCAACGTGGCAATAAGCCTCTGCTCGGCCGTGATGGCTTGGCGCATCACAGTGTCCTGCCTCGTGATATAGGGGGACAGAAGATCCAGCAGACTGTTGAATACGGGGTCCGTCATGCGGAGAAAATTCCTAAAGTCATTAGGATTATTCTCCTGGATTTCCCTAAGCAGAGGCATATGTGAGAACTGGTCACGCTGGCGCAACCAATTCTTGGTCCAGAAACGCCTCCGCCCCCTGTTTCTGGCCAAAGTACTGGAATAATGAACATATCCAGCAGCCATCCCATAAACAGCACCAACTCGCGAAAATTGACGCTGCTGCTCCATCATGGCTTCAAACCGGCCGGCTGGTCAGTCAAGAACACACTCAAACAGAAAGCACTCGCAAATCCAGCACTACCTGCGACGAACGCGTGACAAACAGATACGAGCGCACAGGATGCAACTGCAAAAGCAGAAACAACCTGCTAGCCTATAGCCGAATGACAACTACGATCCCGCAAGCACACGCACTGAACCCGTGAATACACGCTGTCAAAGCCTGGAGACCGAGAAGCGCGAATCAGCTCTAACCAAACCTTCACTAACACGAGCAAACCCGTAACTAGCAAAAGAGGAACAGAGGGCGGCGCCATTAACTTTGGTCTTCCCCTTTATAGTGACGTCGTACGTGGTTTACGTGCACGCGTTCCGGTACGACGGGAATTTAGTCCGCTGGTGTGTACAAGCTAGCGGAACCAAACAAAAATCAGCCTTGTACACCGGAAACTGTACGGCAGACAGTTTTCAGCGCACAGATCCGGGCGTGAGTAAAAGGCCTCAGTCTTATCCAAGGAACGCACCGCCGGTACGTCCCAAGGATAAGCATTCAGGAAGCTGACTACAGCCTCAGGGCTGTACCCGGAAAGACTGTAGACTGTCAATCAAGAAGGAACGCCCATCCCCGAAGACCAAACCCGGAAGCGACGGAGAAGATCGCTCTCTACAACGGTAAGTACAGCGTCGTTTTTAAAACAACTAGCCGATTCCCCTAGACTAAATGAGCATCAGACTAAGGGTAAAACTTTTTTGGAGGGGGAACTACCGCTTTAAGGCCTCGCTAGTAGTGCAGGACTTGAAATTTTGAGCCTTGCTATAGTGTATACTAAAAAGAAAAAAAAATACAGTGCATCACTAAAGTGTTCGGGTTTGGCTTGAAGAAAAGGTGCCAACCCTAACCTCGTGTCATACAAGATGTTCTGTGATTGGAGGAGGGGAGATTGTGATGTTCATTCTTACTGCCTCCAATCACAGAGTGCCTTGTATTTTGTGAACACATTGCAAGACCTTTTCTGAACAATGGATGGGGTACAGCTAGCATCAGTGTGATCAGCGTATTACAGCTGAAACCAGCAATCTCAGTGATGGAAAATCAGTGCCAATAGGAGGGGGTGGCAGAATGAATGTCAGTGGTTTTAACAAATGTTGGCGTAGCCAGAGATGGGGCACACTTCATCAGTGATCATTTATTTATACTATGCAAATGTACAGAAATCTTTTTTGGCCGGAGTTCAGCTGTAATGTAGATAGACTGGATGTGTTGGAATGAGGGGCCAAGAAGCTCTGTGGTTCTGGCAGGGTGGATCTCTAAAATCTCTTATAAACAAATACGCAATACTCTTCTACATGCTTTTCATTAATGTATCTCTGTTTATTCCGCTACTAATACAAAGGACTCCCTTTAATCCGGGAAAGACTAGCTGTCATTGTTAATACCACTCTGCATCCCACAATCAATTCACTTATTTACTTTTCAACTGTCTGTTTGCTGCAATAGGAGATCTGGTACAGCTGCTGTGTGTGTCGACTACGCAGCCACAAGATCAGACTTGCTCCACATGCTGTGTCAAACATTCACGAGTTATAATCCAATAGCCGAACGTTAGGCAAGGCTGTTTTGCTGGAACTGGAACTGATGCATTTGTTAGAGAACTAAGCCCCAAAAAAAAAGGGTATGAATGTAGGATAAAAATGCCCTTCAATACTAGAGATGGGTCAAACGTTCGCACCAGAACTCTTGAAAAGCCCCCATTTTTAAGGCTTATATGAACATTATTGGCCATTAAAAGGGTATGGGGGCCCGGTTACTGTCCTGGGGGACATGTATCAATGCTAAAAAAAATTTTTTTTAAAGGAGCAGTGAATTTAATGATGCTTAAAGCGGGAGTTCACCCGAATTTTTTTTTTTAACATTAGACTGATGCTCATTTTGTCAAGGGGGATCGGGTAGTTTTTTTAAAATCGAAGCAGTACTTACCGTTTTAGAGAGCGATCTTCTCCGCCGCTTCCGGGTATGGTCTTCAGGACTGGGCGTTCCTATTTGATTGACAGGCTTCCGACAGGCTTCCGACGGTCGCATACATCGCGTCACGAGTAGCCGAAAGAAGCCGAACGTCAGTGCGGCTCTATACGGCGCCTGCGCACCGACGTTCGGCTACGTTCGGAAAATCGTGACGCGATGTATGCGACAGTCGGAAGCCTGTCAATCAAATAGGAAGATCGCTCTCTAAAGCGGTAAGTACTGCTTCGATTTTAAAAAAACTACCCGATTCCCTTTGACAAAATGAGCATCAATCTAATGTTAAAAATTAAGTTTTCGGGTGAACCTCCACTTTAAGTTGGTAGTAAACCACTAAAAAAAATACCTGCAAGACAATGGCATAATGTGCTAGTATGCATTGCATTGCAATTAAATTTGTTGCCCCTGTCAAACTGTTGTGAAAAAGTTGGGCTTTGGGTGTTGGTGGTGCCTTCACACTGTAACCATAGAGGTACTCTTGAGGAAAACAAGATTCGGCCATGCTGTAAAAAATAGAAAATTGATGATCCTGTCAAACAGTTGCAGAGAAATTGGTCTTTGGGTGTTGATGGTGCCTTTACACCATTACCCTATAGAGGTACTCTTGATTAAAGCAAGAATTTGCCTTGCTGTAAAAAAAATTATATTTGATGCCCTGGTCAGCTCAATTGCATACTGGGCAAGTTCTGGCCAGTGGTCTATTCTCGTCACCCAGAAACCCAGTGGATTGTCTACTGGAAGCTCTCATTGTCTGTTTTCGGCCCTAGATAATCTACCAACATATGATGCAGAAGCTGCCGATGGGATCTTGAAACCTGACAGCCCGGGGCACTGAGGACTAAAAAAAAATGAAATGCATCACTGAGGCGGCCTCCTTCTTCACTGCTCCTCATTTGACCAACAGAAGCCTCAAAACTAGCTTTTCCATGAGACTGTAACCTACCAGAGTCTAAAAAGGTGTCCCATAAACTCCTGTTTAAGGTGTCCTCAAGATATTTCATCCTGTGCTCCCTCTGAGTGGGATGACTTCCAAGACTTTCCTCTTGTAACGGTGGTCAAAGTGGGTTGCCAACCAATAATGATCCTTATTCTTGATGCCAAAAATTCTCAGGTCCTTTCGCAGGTTTCGAAGAATAAAGGAGCCCATTGTCTGCAAGTTTGAAGAGACATGAGAAGCAGAGTCCTCGGAGTCACTGAAGGTTACAGTATCTGGAACTGCCTCCTCCCAGCCGCAAACTACTCCCAAGGTCTCTAGAGACTAAAAACCAACTCTTATTGTTTGACATATGCAGTGTTGTAAGTAACAGCGTTAAAATAAACGCTGTTACCTAACGATGCCCCTTTTGAGGGTAACGAGTAATCTACCAGATTACTCTTCCCCTCGCGGTAACGCCGTTCCCATTACTTGGGCGGCGTTACCGCAATTACATGTACCTGTGTGTCAGCTGTCGGCGGCCATCCATTATTAAAAAAGTGCACCTCCTCCTCTGACTGTTCCGTGGACCGTGATAGACGGAACAGTAATTTTCCCAGCAGAGCCTCTGTTTAGTGTTCCGCCTATCACGGATGCCTTCTCATCCTCAGCCTCGGACAAGAGGACATCCGTGATAGGCGGAACACTGAACAGAGGCTCTGCTGTTAAAATTACTGTTCCGCCTATCACGGTCCTGATACAGCCTGAGAAGGAGGTGCGCATTTTGAATAATGGATGGCCGCCGACGTCTGACATACGGAGAACAGGAGAAGGTAGGGAGATCATCGTTGAGGCATGTTACAGGCACAGTGAGGCATGTATGATGGCACAGTGAGGCATGTATGATGGCACAGTGACTCACTGTGCCTGTAACATGCCTCACTGTGCCTGTAACATGCCTCACTGTGCCTGTAACATGCGTCACTGTGCCATCATACATGCCTCACTGTGTCATCATACAGGCCTCACTGTGCCATCATACATGCCTCACGGTGCCTGTAACATGCCTCACTGTGCCTGTAACATGCCTCACTGTGCCATCATACATGCCTCACAGTGCCTGTAACATGCCTCACAGTGCCTGTAACATGCCTCACTGTGCCTGTAACATGCCTCACTGTGCCATCATACATGCCTCAATGTGCCATCATACATGCCTCACTGTGCCTGTAACATGCCTCACTGTGCCTGTAACATGCCTCACTGTGCCTGCAACATGCCTCACTGTCAGTGAGGCATGTTACAGGCACAGTGAGGCATGTTACAGGAACAGTGAGGCATATTACAGGCACAGTGAGGCATATTACAGGCACAGTGAGGCATGTTACAGATGGCACAGTGAGGCATGTATGATGGCACAGTGAGGGGTCGTCTTATACAGTGAGTATATCCCAAAACCAACATTTTAGCTGGAAAATTAGGGGGTCGGCATACGCCGGCAAAAAAAAAGTCAGGTACTTTGCTGAGTAACTACCGTATTTATCGGCATATAACGCGCACTTTTTCACCCTGAAAACAGAGTGAAAATAGCATGTGCGCATTATACGCCGATATAGTTTAAAACGGCATTGTACATACGGCATATAGTAAAAGAGGGGTAGTAGAACCCGCGCTACAGATCTAATATTCCCAAGGTGCTGCTAGTAGGTATGTGCTATTAGTATAGGTGGCAGCCCCTACGTGAAATTCCACCTAGATGGAATGTGAAAAATGAATGAGGTTGGGGTAGTAGGTGGTGGCGCCTCCTGTTACATACGTGAAAAAAAATATATATGGATGTATATAAAATAAAATATATATATATATATGTAAAATGACAAAAACCAATGCTTAACCAATATATAGCTATGATATAGTCCGCTAGTAATAATTAGCGTGATTTAAACTTTATATTAGAAATGTGCAAAATCCGTGTTATGACAAAAATTATTAGGACAAAAAACATATATTATAAAAAAAATATAATAAAAAAAAAATATATATGGGAAGGCCGGCCGTAGGCGGGCCTGAATTTGTAGGAGGAGTCGGGGGGTTCATAAACCCGCCCTCCTTTCTCCTTCCCCACGGCCGGACCTTCTCGTTTTCGACGTGCACGTCAGCGTGACGTCATCAGCAAGCGACGCATCGGCTCCACGCGGCGGAGAGGCGGCTCGTTCGGCTCACGGCTCCTCGGCTTCACGGCTCCTCGGCTTCACGGCTCCTCGGCTTCACGGCTCCTCGGCACTTCGGCGCCCACGGCCCCACGGCCCCATCGACTCCAACGGCAGGTTCGCAGGGCTGATTCCTTCTCCTCGCTCGGCCGCTACTTGCAGGTATCGAGGGGAGGTGCATTTCTGGCAGCACTTGTCACATCAATCGGAAAGGGGGGGGGGTTCTGTGGCTCTCCAGCGGTATGGCAGGTGAGGAGACCTGGGGGTGGGAGGGAGGGGGGGGGGGGCCTGTGGCTCTCCGGCCTGGCTGCATGGAGGTGAGGGGACCTTGGGCGGGAGGGGGGGGGGTTTCTGTGGCTCTCTGCATGGTTAGTGAGGAGACCTGGGGGGGGGGGGCGCTGCTGTGCTCAGGACAACCAGGGGTTTCTGCAGTGTTTACTTTACGGCGGAGACCTTTTTCATCCATTAAATTCATGCCTTTCATTCCCTGCGTAGGATGTTTCTGTTAAAGTACTCCATGTGGTTAAATTTATGTCACACATGTGTCCCAGTTAGGAGATATCTCTGGATCCTCTGCATCCCTCCAAGCGGCAGCTGGTGAAAGTGTTTTCCTGGGACAGAACCCTATAGGGTGTCACTCTGAGGTCCTGGTCTCCCTGGGGTGAACCACTCCAGGTGAACGAAGTACCTTTTCCAGGTAAGCCAGCCGAGCGCATGCGTTCGTACGCTTTTGTTACGCCAGTCGTGGCACAATCTCCATTGTCGTTTGTTATCTCTCGCAGCAATATTGTCATGTTGATACATGTCTATCGTTTTCCTTCATGGCTTTCGTTTGTTTTTCTTCTTTCTTTTTCTCTGTTCCAGGACTGTTTCGTGCAGTCTCGTTTCACGTAAAGTACAGGGTTCGTGTCAAAACTGTTGCAGTGAATGTCAGGCATATCGTTTCGTTTTTTGCAATTGTTCACACGCAGGGTGCGGGTTCCACGTCACTCAGCGGTCGCAGGTGTCACCAGCAGAAGGTGGGGTGGGTTTCCGCAGGTTTGGGGGGGGGGGGTGGAGTCGCACGGACCTTTTTTTTTTTCTGCTAAGGGGGGGGGGGTCGTGGTTCCACCAGGGAGTCATTTTCCACAACGGTGGGCTGGTACGGTTTGAGATGTTCGTTTTTAATTGACTTGGTTGGTGGCAAGTTCTCCTCAACCGGCTGGTATGGGTCACCTTCTCCGTTTTTCATGCTTCACGTGGCACTTCGTTGTACACTCGTTGTACCTGGTTCGTCCAGGGGGGACTGACGCACTTCAGTCCTTTACGTCTTTTGTTACAGGTACCAGACGCAAGGTTCCTGTTAGGTGCAGGACTTCCGGTAAAGGTAAGCCGGGTTCCGGGAACCTAACCTGATCTGTCCCCGGTCATCAAGGGTTTGCCTGCCACTGAGGGTCACCTAAATCGTTTAGGTTGTAACGGGTTGAGTTGTTTCGTTTTTAATTGACTTGAGCAGTGGCAAGTCTACTCACCCGTTCGGATCCTTTTTCATCACCCATATAGTTACTCAGCAGCTCCTAAAGCGTTGGGACCTGTCTCGTTTCAAGGTCCTAGGGGGGGGGGGGGCCTGAGTGGTTCGTTTTTAATTTGTCTGCGTCGGCAGATGGCTCGGCCTTCCCAGTGGGGGGGGGGGGGGGTTTAGGTTTGTTCCGATCCAGGTTAGGTGGGTTCAAGAGTGGGGGGGGGGGGATTAGGCGGTGTTTTTCCTTATTGGTCTGTGAAAGGCTCTATCACGGTGTTTTGTTTTCCATCAATTTTCAGGGCATGTCGCAAGCGGCGGATATCGAGGAGTTCGTCTCGGGTTCCCCTGCTTCAGCTAGGGGGTCGGCGAGGGGGTCAGATCGGGGCGCCACGCCTACCTTGAGAGCTTGGACCGTGCCAAGATTGATTGCAGAGTTACGGCGCAGGGGCATTTCCCACCCGGCTTCGGCACGCAAAGCTGAGCTGTTCAGACTTTTGTTCCCCTCCCCGGCCAGTACAGACAGTGCGGAACAGGTCACTCTGCGGGCCATGGCCGCATCCCTGATGCAAATCCATTCCGCCCTCAACTCCCTAGCGGGCCCGTTTCAGGACCTGAGGGCCAGGGTGGAAGTGCTGGAGGCCAGCCCAGTTCCTGCCCCAGTGGTCCCGGCTGTTCCGGAGGTCTTGGTAGTCCCTGAGGCTCCCATGATTCCTGGGCCTCCGCTATCAGGTACTAGTCCCGGTGTCCCTTCTGTCACCCCAGCGCATTTCATCCCGACAGGCATCAGGAAGGACATCCTTGATGGGAAGGACGTCAACCTGGCGTCCTTGTTGATAGCCACCCATGACTTGGCTGACAACAAGTCCTACGCCTGTGGGGACGTTTCTGTGATCATCAAAGCCAGGGATCATAGACTGAACCGGAAGCTTTCCATCCCCGAGTTCGTGCTGGCGTTCAGCTTGTTTAGGGATGTAGTCTGCTCTGCGAACCCCCTCAGAAGAGAAGAGTTGGACCACTATCTTTACGCTGTTGTGGAGTTGGGTCACAAATTCGGAGGCTCGGCGTTCTATGACTACCACCGTTCATTTTCCGCCAAAGTGGCCGCTTTGTGGGCCCAGCACCAGGTGGTGGCAGTTTGGAGCCGTGTAGATACGGAACTGTTCTGCCGCCATTTTGCGGGGTTGAGGTCACCAGTTTGCGCCACCTGCCAGTCGTCTTCCCACACGGCCTATTGTTGCCCCAACTCGGAAGTTTCGGCCCTTCCAGGCACTTCCAGAGCTTTCCCCGGGTCTCTCCCAGCACCGGCACAGGCACCCACTGTCGACAAATTGGGCCGGCCTATTCAGTATTTGGGGAAATCCCCTATTTGCAACAACTTTAACCACGGGGTCTGTAACTACGGTCAGTGCCGGTTGCTACACATCTGTTCAGGATGCTTCAGGGCCCATCCAAAGTCTACCTGTTCTCTGAGGTTGACAAAAAATAGCTGACTAAGCCACATCAACGTTGGGTTGCTGCAGGACTGGCTGTCCTCCCACCCATCTGCAGAGCTAGGCCCCTTTTTGGTGAAGGGTTTTACTCAGGGCTTTCACACCGGGTTCATTACATTGCCACTGCAGACCTTCGAATGTCCCAATCTCAGGTCATGTTGCGGGGACTTGAGGGCGGTGGACACCTTACTGCAGTCCGAACTGGACAAGGGTTTTGTCATCGGCCCTTTCGCTGTGTCTCCTTTCCAGGCTTGGAGGGTCAACCCGTTGGGTCTGGTCAAGGGGAAATTCTCAAATAAACAAAGATTAATTTATGACTTGTCCGCCCCTCATTGCTCCGCTGTTCCCAGCCTCAATTCTTTAATTCCATCAGAGGAGTTTTCCCTCAAGTATGCGTCGATAGATCAGGCCATCCAGCGAGTCATCGAGGTAGGGCCGGGCGCCTGGCTGTCCAAGGCAGACATAGCGGACGCCTTCAAACTCCTCCCGATCACGCCGTCACTTTGGCAGTGGCACGGGATCAAGTGGAGAGAGTTGTATTATTTTGCCACCAGACTCACCTTCGGGTCCAAAAGTAGTCCTTGGCTTTTCGATGTGTTTGCCCAAGCGCTTGAGTGGATTCTCGTACACAAGGAGCGATGTCAGGCGGTCATCCATTACCTGGATGACTTCCTCCTCATTGAGAGTCCCCAGCGCGCCCCCTTGGATTTGCAGAAACTAGTGGCTGTTTTTTCTGCGCTAAATGTGCCCCTGGCTACCAAAAAACTTGAGGGCCCGGCGTGGACTCTCACCTTTTTGGGGGTCATCTTGGACACCAAAGCCATGCAAGCCAGGCTCCCGGCTGACAAACTCGCCAGGATCAGAGAGTGTATTCACACCTTCTCGGTCTCTCGGGTTTGTACCAGGGTGGAGTTGTTGTCTCTCCTGGGCATGTTAAACTTCGCCATGCGCGTCATCCCGCAGGGTAGATCTTTCATTTCCAGGTTGTTAGCCTTGCTGCCGTCAGCACCAGATTCAGACTCACGGGTCAAACTAGACGCAGCCGCGTTGGCTGACCTCCGCATGTGGGACGAATTCCTCCGATATTGGAATGGGGTCGCTATGTTCATTCCTGGGGAGTCTTGCTCCTCTCCCCAGGTAGGAACTGACGCGGCGGCCACGGTGGGTTACGCTGCTATTTTTGGCACCCATTGGTTGGCAGGTCCCTGGCCGGAGGAGGTTTTGGCCATTCCGGGGTTCACGGAATCATCTGCCTTGTTTGAGATCTACCCCATAGTGGCCGCAGCCTGGGTGTGGGGCGGTTCATGGGCAGGGCAGACAGTGGTGTTCTCCACGGACAACCAGGCGGCCGTAGAGATCATCACCAAGGGAAGGTCCCGGTCCTTGGTCATTATGTCCTTGGTACGCAGGTTAATCTGGTTGTCCCTGCGTCACAAGTTCCATTTCCTATGCAGGTTTATCAGTGGGGCGGAGAATGGTGCGGCTGATGCCCTTTCTCGGCTCAATTTCCCGTCTTTTTACCTACAGGTCCCGCAGGCCGATGCACAGGCCACACCATCCCCGCGGGCTTCTCTGCTGATGCTGGACTAGACACCCTCTTGCGAGAAGCGGCAGATTTAGTTGGGGCGTCTCTGGCGAGCAACACCAGGAAGGCTTACGCCACGGCCTGGAAGGCCTTCCTGGTCTTTCAGTCTTTGCACCCCTGTGGCAACAGCATCGATGTCAGTTTCTTGTTGGCATTTGTCACTGTGACGAGATCCTTCCTCGCCCAGGTCCTGCTCTCCCGACACTCCTCTGCTACCAGTGAGTCAGCTTGCAGATTGCAACGTCTGATGGTCCAGTCATCCAAGGTTCCGGGATCCGAATTACAGCTATGTGCCATTCGGACCCATTAAGAACAAACACCAGGCAGGCTGTATGTAAGTTCCAACAGGACTCTTTATTTCAAGTACACAGCACACTTTTATACAGAATTTTGGAACATCCCACTCCCAACAACCGCTTTCCTATTGGTCAATTGTAAAGTATATCCAGTCTTCACTCAGGTCCCCCTTGACCATGCAAATGAGGACTTGAAATTGTCAACAGGGATTGGTCCAATAGCTTGGATAGAAAGACTTGTGTATTGAGACAGAAGCCCCAGGGGGTAATCAATGTACACAATAACCTGGTTCCAGCTAGACGGCCTGACTCCGACACCCGCTCTTAACCTGCAGAACACAATAAAAGGTATTTCGCAAGCTGGTTCCACTTAGCATTTCAAAAGCCTTGCATTGAATGTCCCTCTCCTGTGTAACATATGTCAAGTAGAAACACTTTAATATCTCAAGGTCCATGACATTACTTCCCCTGGGAACCAGTCCAACAGCCGCAGTGGGACCCAAACGGGTCAACTCGAGGATGTTGGAAAAGTAGTCTTAAAGTTCCAGGACTGTGCTGGGATGACCCATCTGCCTTCCTGTTTTGAGGTCCTGGCCCATAATCGGACGGCAAGAGGCTCACATTCAGTCCTCTCCAAAAGCCCCTGTCCCGGCTAGGTCTGTCACACATCTCCCCCTTTGGCAGGAGACTAACACTGGGAGAGACCCCAATTTCGGTACCCACCCAGTACCCCAGATACCTTGTCCCAAAGAGAGCATTACTCACCCAGCCAATCTCTGCCTCTCTCAGAGAACACGCCTGCCGCTGGGGAGAGGCCTGGACTGGCCCTTCTCCCTGGAGTCCTTTCAGCCGCTGGAGAGAAGACAGGGTGGCTGGGCTCAGTTCATCATGCCATTGGGAATCTGGGCCAACTGGCCACCATTCCTGGGGTATACCAGTGGAGACTGCAGTCCCATCCACTGATGCTAGGTAAAAATCCCCCGGTGCTTGCAAAGCAAAGCCGACATCCTCCTGTCTCAGTGCCGCACCATTTTCTGGGGTTGTGTCTGTGGAGATCGGAGTCCCATCCACTACCACAGGAACCCCCTCTTCTGTTAGTTGAGAGCAGAGGCCCGGGGCACTCTGCTCTGTTGCCAGCTCTTCCGCTGGGTTGCTGTGAGTGGGGACCACAGTCCCATCCACCGATATCCGCTCAAGCTGTAGTTGTGTGCAGCAGCCAGTAGCATCCTGCCCTGCTGCCAGTGATTCAGCTGGGAGTAACAGCTTTACTACCTCAGCTTGTTGCTGGGGAGGGGGGCCAACCGCCCCGGCTCCCTGGAACTCCACAGTTGGTCCCAGTGCTGGGCAGAGATGGCTAGCATTCTGCCCTGTTGCCAGCACTTCTGCTGGGGGTGCATAATCCATAACATCCTCTGAACAGTCCATACATTCTGTAATCTGTGGCTGGGGAGTGATTGCCATCTTCTCACCCTGAGCCTCCGGAACTGCCACGGGGGTGGGGCAGAGGTCTTGATCCCTCTGTCCTGTGACCAGCGCTTCAGCTGGGGAAGTTCCTTGTAACTCCACAAATACTGCCCTTGGTGCTGGGCAGAGCACAGTGAAGTTTGGCCCTGATACCAGCTCTTCTGCTGGAGGCTCCCCAGGTTGTTCTTCCTCAGCAGAAAAGTCTATCAAATCCCCTGTCTCTACAACTGGTGTCTGGGGATAGAGGTTCACCATCTCCTGTCCATGGAACCCAGAAGATGCTATGGGTACTGAGCAGAGGTTAGCAGAGCTCGGCCGTGCGGTCAGCACTTCAGCTTTGGGAATGGCAAGCTCCCGATTTTCCACTGCTGATTCATCAGCCAGGATTTCATCACTGTCAGCTGATATTTCCTCATAGTCCCAGGTAAAGGGAACCTCACCCTGCTGCTGAGCGGAGTCTAGCAGCTGTTTGTAGGTGATTTCCAGTTCCCATTCTTGAGCGGCCAGGAATTCCAAATCTTCCTGTAACCAGTGCACTTCCGGGACATTCAGTCTTCGCTCTCTGTGCTCCATTATTTCCTCCCAACGCCACTCCCGATCGCTCCCAAAGTTGGGATCCCTGGACATCCTCCAATACAACAATCCCAGGCCATCATAGTCAAAGCCTTCCGTGGGGCTGTCATCCGCTGACCACGGGCACTCTTGGACTACATACCACCGGAGGGCTCTGTAGCTCTCGTCCAACCGCATCTCTTCCCGGATCAGCCTGCTTAACTCTGCTGTCCACTCCTGCTTTGGTTGTTCCCCCAATAACAGCATCCGTACTTCATACTGTGACCAGTACCTTACATGGATGGAGGGGAGAGCTTTTCCCTGGTGTCGCTGCTCGCGGGCTAGCGCTTCTTTCCAGAGTTCGCAGCGGATCGAATCAGACCATCCAAGCAGGACCTCCTCTGATACTGGTCCTCTGCGCTGTATCTGCTTCTCTCGCAACCTCCTTCTGAATTCCTCTTCCATGGTTACTGATATCTGTACCTCTCCTCTTCTTTCATTTGGTGCTGCTTCTTTAGGCGTTGTCACCGATCGCCGTATTTCTGCAATTCTCAGCTCCTGTTGCCGCTCTCGTTCTCTCTGTTGTCGCTCTCGTTCTCTCTCATCCTGCCGCTGGAGGTCTCTAATGGTATTCTGTATGGCGGTCTCTGATGGGTTCGCACCATATAATGCCAACCGCTGTTGAACTCGCTGCTGGAACAAGTCTTCAACTGACCGGGGTCCTGCATCACCATCCCTCTGATCCATCTCGGCTAGCGCAATGATCAGGGTGGCCTTGTTCTTCCCACCGGTCCCTCCACGGCTCTCAAGCAAGTCTTTTAGCATGGTTCTCCTCCAGGCTGCATAGCTGGTCATTCATGGTGGTGGTTTGGAGTTGTCCCAGTAACTGGAGAGCAAATCCCACCGCTGCCACCAATGTGACGAGATCCTTCCTCGCCCAGGTCCTGCTCTCCCGACACTCCTCTGCTACCAGTGAGTCAGCTTGCAGATTGCAACGTCTGATGGTCCAGTCATCCAAGGTTCCGGGATCCGAATTACAGCTATGTGCCATTCGGACCCATTAAGAACAAACACCAGGCAGGCTGTATGTAAGTTCCAACAGGACTCTTTATTTCAAGTACACAGCACACTTTTATACAGAATTTTGGAACATCCCACTCCCAACAACCGCTTTCCTATTGGTCAATTGTAAAGTATATCCAGTCTTCACTCAGGTCCCCCTTGACCATGCAAATGAGGACTTGAAATTGTCAACAGGGATTGGTCCAATAGCTTGGATAGAAAGACTTGTGTATTGAGACAGAAGCCCCAGGGGGTAATCAATGTACACAATAACCTGGTTCCAGCTAGACGGCCTGACTCCGACACCCGCTCTTAACCTGCAGAACACAATAAAAGGTATTTCGCAAGCTGGTTCCACTTAGCATTTCAAAAGCCTTGCATTGAATGTCCCTCTCCTGTGTAACATATGTCAAGTAGAAACACTTTAATATCTCAAGGTCCATGACAGTCACTCACTGCCACACTCGGCTGAGGTTGTCTCATGGCACCATCAGGACATACCTCGCCGGGGTACAGCACCACCTGTCCCTGCAGGATCCCAATCGTACTTCTCCTTTTTCAGCCCACATCATCAAGGCTGCATTAAGGGGTGTACAGAGGAGGTGCCCTCCAGTTACCACTTGCCGTCTCCCAGTCACAGGGCACATTTTCCGTGGCATGTCCGGGTTGCTGGATGGGCTACCGTTCGGGAGGTTCCTCAGTGGGGTACTTAAAGCGGCCATTTACTTAGCTTTTTTTGGGTTCCTCAGGCCAGGCGAATTTTGCCGTTCCGGTCCTGGTTCCCGGGTCCTCACGGTCGGTCAGTTGGGCAGACATCCACACTGTTATAATTTACTTTTGACGGCTTGCAAGACCCAGCAGGTGGGGGCTGGCACCAACGTGACGTACTTCGAGACTGGCGGGTCGTGGTGCCCCGTGATGGTGCTAGATCAGCTCAGGGTGTTGATTGGCAACAAACCCATGGACAGTCCCTTGCTCCCTTTCCCGGTGGCTCCTCTCACGACGGCCCAGTTCGCCAGCCATTGCCGCACGTTGTGGGCTAGGTTGGGGTTGAACCCAGCAAACCGGTCGGGTCATTCATTCAGGATTGGGGCAGCCTCGGCAGCATCCCGTCAAGGAATCCCGGCCCACATCATCAGGAAGTTGGGGAGGTGGAATTCGGGTTGCTATGCCAGATATAGTCCAGATCCGCAGGTTGAGATGGCTCGGGCTTTCATGCACCTTACTGATTAGGTTGTCATTTTATTGCATTAAACATTTTCATCATGTACCCCTGTGTCCTTTGCTTTTTTGGCCCCTTTTAGGCATACTGACCACGTGACCATTCGGCACACTCTCAGGTCTTGTTCAGGTTATCTTTCCATGTTCGCATCCTCAGTCCATGTGGAGACTCCAAGTACAAATGGGAAGGCCGGCCGTAGGCGGGCCTGAATTTGTAGGAGGAGTCGGGGGGTTCATAAACCCGCCCTCCTTTCTCCTTCCCCACGGCCGGACCTTCTCGTTTTCCCCACCCTCCCTTTCCCCCTTTTTTATTTTCTTTTCATTTATTCATTTCATACTTGGGTATGCCCCCTTTTAGGCATACTGACCACGTGACCATTCGGCACACTCTCAGGTCTTGTTCAGGTTATCTTTCCATGTTCGCATCCTCAGTCCATGTGGAGACTCCAAGTACAAATATAAAAGTGCTCTGTGCTATGCTGGTAATAAACCAATAACATGTGCTGATAACAACAGTCCATGCAAAAGGAAAAGGAGAAAGTGCTTCGTGCTTCGTATGATATGCAATTGGCAGGTGTTCACTCTGTGCTCCCTCTTCGCATGCTCTGGTAGTTCCCTCACTCACCAGATCCAGGTACCCTCAAGGGGTGTAAAGCCTTCACAGTGTTAGCCCTGTGTCGCTCTCTGGAAACCTCCACTTATGCTCATTCAGTCTGACATCATCGCTCCAGATGATGTCATTAGACGAAACCGGTCGAGCAGCAGATGATTCCAGTTGCAAACACTCATGAGATACTGACAGGCTTGAATTTTATGTGGCAAATGTGAGTACCTGGATTTTTTCTTTCTGTAAAATAAAAACTTGTTAAACAATATCACACCATGTGGGCACTCTCTCTCTTTTGAGCCATACCCCAGACTGAATGAGCATAAGTGGAGGTTTCCAGAGAGCGACACAGGGCTAACACTGTGAAGGCTTTACACCCCTTGAGGGTACCTGGATCTGGTGAGTGAGGGAACTACCAGAGCATGCGAAGAGGGAGCACAGAGTGAACACCTGCCAATTGCATATCATACGAAGCACGAAGCACTTTCTCCTTTTCCTTTTGCATGGACTGTTGTTATCAGCACATGTTATTGGTTTATTACCAGCATAGCACAGAGCACTTTTATATATTTTTTTTTTATTATATTTTTTTTATAATATATGTTTTTTGTCCTAATAAATTTTGTCATAACACGGATTTTGCACATTTCTAATATAAAGTTTAAATCACGCTAATTATTACTAGCGGACTATATCACAGCTATATATTGGTTAAGCATTGGTTTTTGTCATTTTACATACATATATATTTTGTTTTTATATACATCCATATATATTTTTTTTCACGTATGTAACAGGAGGCGCCACCACCTACTACCCCAACCTCATTCATACCGCATATAGTGGCTTGGGAGGAGCAGACACCAGAGACAGGGGGGTCCCGGTACAATCAGATCCAGCAGACACTCGGATACGCGAATACGGCGGCAGACATTCTCCTGCTGCTCTCTGCACACAGTAGCCAGTCTAAGTCTCACAGCCCTCATAGCGTAGCCGTGGTAACGCTCTGCACTCCTCGCGAGAGTTAGGCTGCATTCACACTACAACGCAGCGTATTTTACCGCGAATTGCCGCGACAAGTTGCTGCGTTTTGTCCCGCGATTTGCCACGACAAAACGTGGTAAAATATGCCGCGGTAACATACACAGGAGGGGTGATCAACATTGTCGGCTATGGCCGAACGCCGAAAGCCCCCTGAAAAAAAGGTCCGAGACTTGTTTTGGGCTTCAGGCGTTTCAGCGTTCGGCGTGGAGATGTGAACCATCTCCATAGCCGACAATGTAAACTCACCACTCCAGCGTATCAGGGGCTGCTGCGGCGTCGCGCTTCAGGCGTATATATGCCTAGGTGTGAATGGGCACTTAGACGGGCTACTGTGTACAGAGAGCAGCAGAAGGTCTGCCGCCGTATCCGCGTATCCGAGTGTCTGCTGGATCTGACAGGTACAAATCATTTACACGAAAAGGTGACAAAAAAAAAAAAGGTTGTGGCTGTTGATCATCAGAGAACAATAAATTATAATGCCAGCGAGGGGGGGGAGCAATAAATGACACTGCCCGACAGGGGGAGGGGGAGCTAAGGGAAACACACATCACACACTGGCTGACAGCCCCCCTCCTTGCAAATAGTTTGTGTCTCTTTGCCCTCCCTTGTCAGGCATCAGTGTGCACTGATCTTAACCACTTCAGCCCCAGAAGGATTTACCCACTTCCTGAGCTACCCTTATTGTGCTTAAAAGTTCAGTATTTAATTATTTATTTTTTTCCTGAAACTTCCTTCTTAAAATTAGGGTGCGCGTTATACGCCGGTGCGTGTTATACGCCGATAAATATGGTAATTACTTTTTCAATGTAGTAACTGAGTCACTAACGCAATTACTTTTTCGGAGAAGTAATTTGTAACTGTAGCTAATTACTTTTTTAAAGGAAGATGAACAACACTGGACATATGTCTTCCTCTGCTTCTATGCCTCCAAAACTGACAGACTCCTCCTCCTCCCTCTCCTCTTGTGTGTTCTGTGGCATTTGAAGAATGGTGTCTGCATAAAGCGGGCCTTGAGAGTAATGCCGCGTACACACGATCATTTTTCGGCATGAAAAAAAACGTCATTTAAAATGATCGTGTGTGGGCTTCACATGACTTTTCAGCTTCTGAAAAACACCAAAAAAAAAAATTCGAACATGCTGCATTTTTTAACGTCGTTTTAAACAATGTCGTTTTTCGGGTTGTAAAAAATGATCGTGTGTGGGCTAAAATGACGTTTTAAACCCGCGTATGCTCAGAAGCAAGTTATGAGACGGGAGCGCTCGTTCTGGTAAAACTACCGTTCATAATGGAGTAAGCACATTCATCACGCTGTAACAGACAGAAAAGCGCGAATCGTCTTTTACTAACACGGAATCAGCTAAAGCAGCCCAAAGGCGAATAGAACTTCCCCTTTAGAGTGCCGTCGTACGTGTTGGACGTCACCGCGCTTTGTTCATAATTTTTTTAAAACGATGGTGTGTGGGCAACGTCGTTTTTAATGATGAAGTTGGAAAAACTTCGTTTTTTGGACATGCTGAAAAACAACGTTTTTTTCCATGCCGAAAAATGATCGTGTGTATGCGGCATAAAGGAAGTCCTCCTTTTTCTTCCGCTGCTCTGCCTCAAGTGTCCTGTCCATAATGCCACGCAGAGTGTGCTCCAGCAAGAACACAACAGGGATTGTGTCACTGATACATGCATTGTCACGGCTCACTGTCCTTGTGGCTTCCTCAAATGGTGACAGTACAGTGCATGCATCCTTTATCAGCATCCATTGGCATTGGGGGGAAAAAAAAATCAGAGCTGCCCTAAGCCTGTCCTTGTTCCATACTCACACAGGTACTCATTGACAGCCCTCTGCTGCATGTGGAACTGCTGCAGCATTGCCAAAGTCAAGTTTCACCTGGTGGACATGTCATAAATCAGGTGGTTTATTGGTAGGTGGAATTCCCCCTGAATTTCAGCCAACTGAACACTGGCTGTGTATGACCGCCTGAAATGTCTACAGACTCTTCCGGTCTGCCTTAGAAGATCTTGCAAACCTGGGTACCTGTTTAACCTCCTTAGTGGTATCCCCGAGTGTGACTCGGGGTGGTTTTTCTATGCTACTATCGGTATCCCCGAGTCACGCTCGGGGTAAATGTGCAGACTGTGCAGCGGTGCGGCTTACCTTTCGCAGCATCCACAGACAAAGTTATTTACCTTATCCCTGGATCCTGCGATGCCTCCCCGCTGTGTGAGCGAGCGGGTCCTCGCTCGATTCACAGTGTCCCTGTGTGCCGCCGATCTCCTTTCCCTGCGACGTTACGACGCACAGGGGCGGAGAACGGCGCCAAATTCAAAAAAGTAAACAAACACATTACATACAGTATACTGTAATCTTATAGATTACAGTACTGTATGTAAAAAATACACACCCCCCTTGTCCCTAGTGGTCTGCCCAGTGCCCTACATGTACTTTTATATAATAAAAACGGTTCTTTCTGCCTGCAAACTGTAGATTGTCCATAGCAACCAAAAGTGTCCCTTTATGTCAAAAATGGTTTTAGAGCAGCTAGAAAACAGCGATAATAAATTATAATCACTTGCAGAATTGTGCGATAGCGATTTGTGGGGAAATTCGTCATAAAAAAGTAATGACAGCGACAATTCTGCAACTGAGGAAATTTCAGTGATTTTTAGTTGATTACATTATTGAATAATTTTTATTATAATTACATTATTATTTGTTATAATTATTTATAATTCTTTATTATATTTATTATAATTTTGTTTTAAAAAAAAAATCATACCCGGGATGCCTACTAGACTCTTGTTTGGTCAGATTTAAATTAGTTATTCCTAAGAATTACAGGCCTACAGTATAAAATGCCAAATCTCCTTGCAAAATAATTGTACCGCTTTTGGTACGTAATTCCAGACAGAATAATACCGCCAGGGAGGTTAAGAAACACTGCACCACTAAATTGAGGACATGTGCCAGGCATGGCACATGTGTCAACTCTCCCTGTCAAAGAAGGACAGAGGTTTAGTGCCATTATCGCACACCACCATTACTGGCTCAAGCTTCCGTGGTGTGAACCACCTCTGGGCTTGCCCCCGCAGACCTGAAATAATCTCTGCTCCAGTGTGGCTCCTGTCCCCTAGACAGACCAGCTGAAGCACTGCATGACATATTTTAGCCTGACTCGTTAAATGGCCCCTTGAATGCTTAGGGGGTACTGGTGGTTCACATGACAATCCAGCAGAGGAGGGCATGGAGAAGTAGGAGGAGGGGGGCGAAGCTGACAGATCTCGCATCATCACCAACATCTGTATGGAGACATGGCGTAGCAACAAGCCCTGTCCTGCATCCTTCCTAGTTGCAAGCAGAGTTACTCCTCTTACTCCTCCAAAGACAGGACATTGCTAAGCATGGCCTAGGCATTACTGTTCACCTTCTCCATCACAGGAGTGAGCTTTTTTTTTTCATTTACACCCCCTCCAACGCACTTTTTCTCCCCTGGTGCAGTAGTTCTGATCTCAGCATTTGAAAGCTCACTCCTGTTTGGGGTTTGGGGTTGATTTACTAAAGTCAAATAAACTGTGCACTTTGCAAGAGCAGTTGCTCCAGAGCTTAATAAATGAGGTGAAGCTTTACTTGGCAAAGAATACGCAATCACATGCAAGAGCCTTTTTTAGCTTGCACACAATTGGGTGATGTAAGTCAGCAGAGCTTCCCCTACTAAGCTATGGAGCAACTGCTCTTGCAAAGTGCTCAGTCTATTTGACTTTAGTAAATCAATATCTTTGTTTTTATCTACAGACAGATCTTATCTGCATAGGCAGTTTTTTGGTAAAGGTGAACTAACCCTTTAAGGCTGGCTCCCTACAGTAAGACCGATCCCCACAGCCTCTTCTCCCCTACGCTCTGGTTGCCACAAATTCCCTGACAACATCAAGTCCAATGCAGAGCCCAAAGTACTAAACATGAGAATAACATATCGAGGGACAATACACTGCCAGAGCCCAGAGGAGTAGAAGAGATTATCGGCTGCCATGGAAGCAGAGGATCAGGTAAGCAAAAGTGCTTTTTGCCCTCCCCTATTCTTTCAGACATAAATAAACACCTAACCCTTGTAGTGCATGGGGCAACCCCACTAAAGGGAGTATCATTCCTTTGCCTAGAGATGGACTTTAAAATCAAAATAGGTTCCCTGTAAAGGAGAAAATTGAAAGAAAGATACAAGGGGATATTTCCACACCTGGTAATTGCAACTATTTCCTAGATGAATAGTTCAGCAATTCTGTGTAGGGTATTGCAGGAAAAGTGCCAGCTCTTGTATATTGTAATTAGTGAATGTCCCTCTGTCCTCTTGTCTTGTAGCACAGCCGAAGTCTGAGGCCCCGTACACACGTCCGAGGAACTCGACGGGCAAAACACATCGTTTTGCCCGTCGAGTTCCTTGTGAAGCCGCCGAGGATCTCGGCGAGCCGAAATTTCCCATTGAACAACGAGGAAATAGAGAACATGTTTTCTCTATTTCCTCGCCGAGGTCCTCGTCAGCTTCCTCAGCCGAAAGTGTACACACGGCTGGGTTTCTCGGCAGAATTCAGCTCCGACCGAGTTTCTGGCTGAATTCTGCCGAGAAACTCGGTCGTGTGTACGGGGCCTCAGGCCTCGTACACACGACCGGGTTTCTCGGCAAAAACCAGCAAGAAACTTGCTGGGAGATATTTTTTGCAGAGGAAACTGGCCGTGTGTACATTTTCGTCAAGGAAACTGTCGAGAAACTCGTCGAGCCAAAAAGAGAGCATGTTCTCTATTTCCTTGACGGGATTGGAGAAAATTGGCTTGTCGAGTTCCTCGACAGCCTAACAAGGAACTCGACGAGGAAAACAATGTGTTTCGCCCGTCGAGTTCCTCGGTCGTGTGTACGAGGCTTCAGATGATGACACACGTGGCTACGCATTACTACATCCTGCTTACTCAGAGATAGGGTCTGGCTGACTGTGTTGTACTCTGTGCGTTTCCATGTTACATAAATAACTGTGAAGTATACAGAATGAAATCTGCTAGTAATCTCCTGTTACGCCCATTCACAACACTGGGCAGCGTGCCCAATCCGAGTACAGAACAAGGAAGACATTTTTTATAGCCTGAGTGTAAAAGATGCCAATCGCTGCAAGAATTATAGGAACTCAATGAGTATTGTAAGGTTCCCTTGGGACTAATGGCTTAGTAGAAGTTCAGGTTGTCTGTGATATAAATATATACACATACCGCAGGGCTCAAAATTTCAAGTCCTGAGCTACTAGCCCGGCCCAAGAGTTACTCGCCACCAGTTGCCCCACCTAATTCATACACTGCCCTGCGCCTAATTGCACCCGTAAACACGCCCTCGTAGATTATCTCATGGAATGACAATGTTTTATGCAGAATCAAGTTACAAAATTAAATATTACCAACAACAACTTTAACAAAATGGGACAGGGCACTGGGGGCAGACCGGAGGGACAGGGCACTGGGGGCAGACCGGAGGGACAGGGCACTGGGGGCAGACCAGAGGGACAGGGCACTGGGGGCAGACCAGAGGGACAGGGCACTAGAACTGGGTCTCTTCCCCATTCTCTTCCTGTCTCCTCTGCAACTCCCATCCATCCTCTCTCTCTCCCATTCATCTCATCATCAGGAGCCTATGTGTGTGGCTCCACGCTTGCATGTCCCCACTTCCCCCTTTTATTCAGGCTGGCAGAGAGGAGAGGAGCTGCAGTACAGCGGGAGGGAGTACAATCCAGCGCTGAGATCCACACAACTGCACAGCCATTGACACCATAGCACAGCGCACACTGACAGCGCACAGCACACATTGAGACCAGTCTGTTCACAGTGCTCAGGCTAAACTGTTGGACACTTACATAGAGCACAAGGAGAAGAAAACTGCACAAACTAGAAGGCTGCCGCTCTCATGTCAGGGCAACTTTCAGTGAGCGCTGCACCGGAGTGGTAATTTTCGCAATCCTCCACCTCACTCATTACTTTCTGCTCTCCAGCTACATTGGTCGGGGCCCGGGGGAGGGGGGCAGGCTCAGAGAGGTCATACTGTTAGGTCCCATGGCTTAATGAGAATTGTAAGGAGAGCACCTGTGTACTGCTCTGCCTGTGCGCGGCTCACCAGACTACTTTTCCTGAGCATGCACCTTTCCTCTTCGGCCGCCAATCTCATCGGGACTCTAAGTGTAGGCACAGATTAAAGGGAGATTGGTCATGCAGCCCTGTCATCACTCGCCCCCAGCTTAAATCCACTCGCCAAATGCTAGTAGGCGAGTGGAAATTTTGAGGGCTGACATACCGTATATACAGTGCCTTAAAATTTTTCACATTTTGTCATGTTACAACCGTAGCACTAACCCCCAAAGGAGCTGCTGAATATTTCGGGCAGCATGTTACCTCTATATCTTCGCCGTCCAGGCAGTAGAAGAGAGTCGATAAGTTCAAGGTCCACACTTTACACTCCTTTTTCTAAGATTTATTTGCATAACTTGGTAAGGAAAGAAGAAGTGGTTGATGGGGTGGAAGGGTAAACAAGTACACTCCTGCTTCCAGCAAACAGTTCTCGTCACCACTCTAGCCAGAGTGGGTATTGCTTACCCGGATAGGTCCCTCTCACTGGCCTAGCAGCCGGAATGGCGCACGGAATAAAGTACAGTCTCTGTCACAGACCTTCCTTTACGATGAGACACTTTCGGTCCTGAATCCCCTCAACACAGGATTCAGCACCCGGATCTCTCCAGATTCACGTCTGTAGACCTCAGATCTGACAGGCGATCACTATCAAGCCTCTCAGGCCTCGTACACACGACCATTTTCCCTCGACAAAATCTATCAAGAAAAATGTTGGCAGAGCTTTGTCGTGTGTCGTGTGTATGTTTTTCGTCGAGAAAACTGTTGTGGATCTCGACGAGAAAAAAAGAGAACATGTTCTCTTTTTTCTCATCGGGTGTCTCAATTTCCTCATCGTGTTTCTCATCAGGCTGGTTTACGACGAGAAACACGTTTGTGTGTGTGCTTAGAAACCCGCACATGCTCAGAATAAAGTATGAGACAGGAGCGCACCTTCGGTAAAAGTAGCGTTCGTAATGGAAATAGCAAATGCGTCACGCTGTAACAGACTGAAAAGCGTGAATCGTCTCTCACCAAACTTTTACTTAACACGCAGTAACATGAGATTAGCAAAAGCAACCCCAAGGGTGGCGCCAGTGGAATCGAACTTCCCCTTTATAGTGCCATCGTATGTGTTGTACGTCACCACGTTTGAGAACGACGAGATTTTGTCCTGACAGTGTGTATGCAAAGAAAGCTTGACAAGATCCTCGACAAGCCTTACAATAAACTCGTTGAGGATGTTTCATTAACAACAAGATTCTCCGTCGTGTGTGGTGTATCCTTCGATGAAGTTTCCAGGCCTCCTCCCGAGATACCAGCCTCTTGCATGGTCCTCTCCAGGATAGGTCCTCCCCTGGCTTCCTTCATCAAGTGGCTCCTTCCCTCCAGGACAGACAGCACAGGATCACCTTGAAGGCGCAGGCCCCAGTCTGACTACTGTGCCCACTCAGACAGATCACAACTCCGGACCAACGTGGTCCCTGAGCCAGAATTTCAGGGACACGCAATTACAGCTTCAAGTCTTTTTTGAGGATGTCTCTACCAGCTTTGCACATCTAGAGCAGGGGTCTCCAAACTTTCTAAACAAAGGGCCAGTTTACTGTCCTTCAGACTTTAGGGGGGCCGGGCTGTGGTCACTGGAAATAGAAAAATGTCCCAACATCAGCGGGAGCAAACAATGCCCCATCTTTGGTGTCAGTGAGAGGAGTAGTGACCCCTCATTGGTGTCATTTGGAGGAATTGTGCCCCTTTGTTGGTGTGATTGGGAGGAATTGTGCCCTGTTTGTTGGTGTCAGAAGATTAAATATTGCCCCGAGGGCAAGAAAGGGGCCACATCTGACCCCTGGGCCGCAGTTTGGAGACCCCTGATCTAGAGAGTGAAATTGTTGCCCATTCTTCTTTCCAAAATAGTTCAAACTCTAACAGATTGGATGGAGAGCATCTGTGAACAGCAATTTTCAAGTCTTGCCACAGTTTCTCAATTGGATTTAGGTCTCGACTTTGACTGACATTCTAACACATGAATATGCTTTGATCCAAACTATTCCATTGTAGCTCTGGCTGTTTGTTTAGAAAAATACACAAAATAGTGGCACACACTGAAATATAATATGGGACACTTGTTCGTTAAAGTCCTTTGAGCTGTTGATCTATAGTCAGGTAACAGTCTTATGTACCCAGGGCTGCCTTGCAAGGGGAGCTGAACTCTAGAGCATGTAAAGAGAAAAAAGAGAACGGCAGGCGCCGCTTGAGAAAAACTGTGTACCTTTAATGTACAATAGCATCGAAGCACTCACTCTGAAGTTTCTTTATGAAGGCATGTAGGGGTTCAATGAGATGTCCATCTCCGCTCGTGTCAGCAATCTCCAGAAGCAGTCTCTTACTATGCTGTGCTGTGTGCAGGGGAGCCGGTGTTCTATCCAATAGGTGATTTCCAGGTCTCGGGCGGCAACCAGAGCGAGGCCTGGAGCGCAAGCTGCGAGTCTGTGCTGGGTGCTAGAGTGCGGCGTGAGGCGGGATGACATCATGGACACGCACGTTTCAGTGCGTGCGCAGTGAGGATATGAGAATCTTATGTATGTTTAGGGTCATTGTTCTGCTGGAAGGTGAACCTCCACCCCAGTCTCAAGTCTTTTGCAGACTCTAACAGGTTTTCTTCTAAGATTGCCCTATATTTGGCTCTATCCATCTTCCCATCAACTCTAACCCGCTTCCCTATCCCTGCTGAAGGAACTGTTGGGTCTGTTGGGGGTACTTGAGGACTGAGGTTGAGAACCACTGCTCTAACAAACCTCTGAGGGCTTCACAGAACAGCTGTATTGATACTGAGATTAAATTACACACAGGTGGACTTTTTTTTTACAAATTAGTGGACTTCTAAAGGCAATTGGTTCCACTAGGTTTTAGTTAGGGGTATCAAAGTAAAGGGGATGAATACAAATGCACGCCACGCTTTTCAGATATTTATTTGTTAAAAAAATTTGAAAACCATTTATCATTTTTCTTCCACTTCACAATTATGTGCCACTTTGTGTTGGTCTATCACATAAAATCCCAATAAAATACATTGACGTTTTTGGTTGTAACATGACAAAATGTGGAAAAGTTCAAGGGGTATGTTTTTTTTTTTTTTTAAAGGCACTGTATATACAGTACTGGGTATATGTTTTAGGCAATTGTGAAGAAATGCTTTAATGCAGTGGTTCTCAACCTTTCTAGTGCCGTGACCCCTTGATGAAATTTCCCAAGTTGTGGGGACCCCCAACAGTAAAATTATTTACAAAGTGTATAGCACCCAAGCATGTATCTAGCACTGACACGGAATAACCACTTTTGAGGAACCAACTGGGACGTTCATATATATAAATGATATGTATTGTTCCATAATATTTTTTTTCTTGCATAGCCACGTCATGTTGGACTTAAAGCGGTAGTTCACCCCCCCCTGACACATTTTACCATCGAGACAGGCATTGTAGCGCGAGCTACAGTATGCCTGTCCCGATTTTTTTAACCCCGTACTCACCTTGTAGTCGTCCATCGTAGATTTCGGCTCCCGCGGGGAATGGGCGTGCCTATGGAGAGGGAGGATGATTGACGGCCGGCCCTGGCACGTCACTCTCTCCGAAGACAGCCGGAGTAGGTCTCGGCTCTTCACGGCGCCTGCGCACAGGCTATGCGCACGCGTCGTGAAGACCAAGCCTATTTCGGCTATTTCCGGAGAAGCGTGACGTGCCAGAGCCGGCCATCAATCATCCTCCGTCTCCATAGGCACGCCCATTCCCCGGTATCTTCGATGGACGACTACAAGGTGGGTATGGGGCTAAAAAAAAACGGGACAGGCATACTGTAGCTCGCGCTACAATGCCTGATTTTAAGGTAAAAGAAAAAAAAATGTTTTTTTCCCGTCGATAGGGTGAACCCCCGCTTTAAAGCGGAGTTCTGCCATTTTTTTTTTTTAAGTCCAACATGACGTGGCTATGCAAGAAAAAAAATATTATGGAACAATACATATCATTTATATATGAACGTCCCAGTTGGCTCCTCAAAAGTGGTTATTCCGTGTCAGTGCTAGATACATGCTTGGGTGCTATACACTTTGTAAATAATTTTACTGTTGGGGGTCCCCACAACTTGTATAGCACCCAAACATGTATCTAGCACTGACACGGAATAACCACTTTTGAGGAACCAACTGGGACATTTATATATAAATGATATGTATTGTACCACAATTATATTTTTCACAGTCATGTCAGACTTATTTAATCAAAATCTATGTATTAATTACACTGCTGTGACAAACAGTACAAAAATGCCTTAATTACTGGTATTTAGTGCCTGGCTTGCCAAAGTACCTCAGGTTACCTCAGGTGTTCCGTCAGCATCAGCAACCCGTCAATTATATTAACCGGAAGTGACACCGCCGCCATCTTGGTACCCTCGTCCGCAGCAAGGCTACAGTTAGAAGTCGGCAAGTGGACATCTTTTTACACCCACCAAAGTCTTGTATTTTACATGTATTTTTACCAGTAAACTGAGCTTATATACTATATAAAGCTTATATAGTATACAAGCTCAGTTTACTGGTAAAAATACGTGTAAACTGCAAGACTTCAGTGGGTGTAAAAAGATGTCCGCTTGCTGACTTCTAACTGTAGCCTTGCTGCGGACGAGGGTACCAAGATGGCGGCAGCGTCACTTCCGGTTAACTCCGCTTGCTGACTTCTAACTGCAGCCTTACTGCGGACGAGAGTACCATGATGGCGGTGATCACTTCCGCACGGTTCTCCTCTCCCGGAAGTGACGTCTTGCTGGCTGAGACGGACAGACTCAGGCGTAAACAGTAATTTCGGGTCCGTCTTGGCCAGCGTTACAGTTTGGACTAGCATTCGCGACCCCCGGCAAATTGCCAAACGACCCCCGGGTTGAGAACCGCTGCTTTAATGTAAGAATGCTTTCAAAAATCTATATTTTTAGGCTACTTTTACACAGGGGTGTTGCGCTGCCGGCGGTAAAGCGCCTCTATTTTAGCAGCGATTTACTGTAGTTTTTGTGGCGCTATTTGGCTGCTCGCGCTTTTAACCCCTGCTAGCATCCAAAAAAGGGCTAAAACCTGCAGCGGCGCTTTGCCGGTGGTTCGCCGGTGCTGCCTAAAGATGAGGCTGGCAAATTTTTTTTGAGCGTCCTGCGCACCACTTCAGTGTGAAAGCACTCGGAGATTCACACTGGAGTGAAAGGAGCAGCTCTTTCAGGGCGCTTTGCAGGTGCTATTTTTAGCGCTATAGCGCCTGCAAAGTACCTCAGTGTATAATTGTAGTCTTATTGTTTATTTTTATCAATTTACAAAATACAAAGTGGGAGAACAGAACAAAGAGTTTAGATGTTCCTCACCACGTTTTAGGTTTCTGACACAGCTGTTTCAGTTAATGACTGTGTTTCAACCTACATATGAAATTGATGATCACTATATAATTTGTTAATTATACACCTGCAAAATCCCTGACACGTGTCCAAACTTTTACTTAACACGCAGTAACATGAGATTAGCAAAAGCAGCCCCAAGGGTTGTGCCAGTGGAATCAAACTTTCACTTTTTTAGTGCCATCGTACTTGTTGTACGTCACCGCGTTTGAGAACGACGAGATTTTGTCTTGACAGTGTGTATGCAAGGAAAGCTTGTCAAGATTCTCGTCAAGCTTGACAAGAACCTCGTTGAGGAAAACAACGTTTCTTTTACAACGAGATTCTCAGTCGTGTGTACGAGGCCTGAGGCACCAATAGGCTTTATAAAAGGTTGTGCTTGGGGCACCCCGATCCCACCCAATTGTCTGACCATAGCAAAATAATTTTTGCTATTTTTACACTACAGTGCCTCCCTGCCAATCAGGAGGCAGGTCAGTGAGACCTGTTTCCTAATTGGCCAAAGCTCCGGGCGATCCTATTGGATGCCCATCGCTTTGGAGGAAGAGGAGACACAGAGCGGAGGAAGCATGAGGATCGAACTCCTCCGCCACCGCTGCTGCCCGCACTAGAGGTGACACAGCAACAGGAGAGGACACAGCCTGGTAAGTGCTGGACCTCCCACGGGTGGGGGAGGTGCTTGGAGTCCATGAGCCCCCGGTGATGTTAGTCCTGTGAGCTGCTGGCAGGGGGGGCTCGGAGCAATGCTGTCAGTCCCGCAAGCCCTGGTTTAAAAAGGCTTGTAAAAAGCTGCCAAACGCTTTAAAATAGCCTGAAAAATGGCAGTAAAGCCCCATACACACCATCAGATTTTCTGCAGATTTTTGTCTTCAGATTTACCAAAACCATATAATATGAGGTCAAATCCTATGAGTTTCAATTTCTATGCAATCAGGAATGTCCTTGCACTACATGGTTTTGGTAAATCTGAAGTAAAAAATCTGAAGAAAATCTGATGGTGTGTATGGGGCGTTAATTGCTACATGCAGGTGTAAATGAAGGCTTCTACACACTATAAGAAAATCAGGTGAACATTTTTGACCGAGGAACGATCGTATGATTTTCTGATAGTGTGTACACAACTTTCGACAGACGATTCCGACCTTCTGAATGAAAATTCCCAAATCATACGGGAACCAAGCAAACAATTTTTGTTTTATGTGTACCATTTCCGTATGATTTTCGTACGATTTTTGTACAGAAATCATAAGACTGCATGTGATCAGAAACAATAAACAAAACAAAAAAAGCCTGTGTCGTATGAGAGTATTTCCTTCCTCGGTTCCAAATTGCTGTGAAATAACGAGGAAAATTGGACGATCATTCGCCTGATTTTCTTATAGTCTTCATCATCAAACCACAGGCCCAGTGTCTCCTCTTACCTGGGCTAACTCTGCTGCCAAAACTATGGCACACAAAAGCAAGCCATTTTTTCAAAGCCAAAATCGAACTAATAAATCGAATAAACTCAATTAAATCTCAGGGAAAGTTTCCATCTGACATTTCTATAAGAAAATTAAAATGCAAAATTTGGTTCCTCAAGCCTCGTACACACGACTGAGGAACTCGACGGGCGAAACACATCGTTTTCCTCGTCGAGTTTCTTGTTAGGCTGTCGAGGAACTCAACAAGCCAATTTTCTCCATTCCCGTCAAGGAAATAGAGAACATGCTCTCTTTTTGGCTCGTCGAGTTTCTCGACAGTTTCATCGACGAAAATGTACACACGACCGGTTTCCTCGGCAAAAAAATATCTCCCAGCAAGTTTCTTGCTGTTTTTTGCCGAGAAACTTGGTCGTGTGTACGAGGCCTCAGATTTAGTGATCTACAGTAAGCAGTGGTGTATTTAGGTTTTGTGCTGCCCTAGGCCTGACTAAACTCGTGCACCCCCTAATTTAAATATGACCCACCCCCTTCCTGTCAAGGCCAGACCCCTTTCTGTTTAAGACCCACCCTGACATTTTCGAGTGGGGAGACTAGTTCTCAATGCCTGGGGTGGGGGGAATGGATTCCCTTAATTTGCATAGATTTCCTATCAATTCCTGTTTAGCTATGGGGCAGAAAGTGAAGGGAAATCTCTGCAATGGGACAGGGATGGTAAAAAAAAAATAACTGACAGGGGCCATAACCCTCCCTTATTCTATCCAAAATGGAAAAAAAAGTGTTGCCTATAGCTCTACTTCAAGCTCAAATTTCTGATAATTTTATGGAGAGAACTAAGAAGATATAACCATGCCAATGGTACAGCAGAAAACATATAGCACAGTGAGAAAGGTTTGTGGTCCAGGATGATAGGACAGTCAAAATTAGAAACAGCTTGTGTTACACAAACAGTGTAGCACAAGCCAGCGGGGACACTTTCCGTGCTGCCCCCCTGCAAATTGCTGCCCTAGGCCTGGGTCTTGTTGGCCTAGGCCAGGATATAGCGTTGACAGTAAGTAAAAAATACATAATTGTGTTTAATCAATTAAAGCCAATCAATAGAACTAATTGTAGAAGGAAGAATTTGCAGCGGTTGAGCTGTAGTTAAGGAAATCTGGAGATTGTGTTACAGCGCTGTGAAAACTTAGGAGCTGCTTATTCTCACACCCACATGAGCAAATAATATTCGTTTTTTTTTTTTTTCAAGGCGTGAAACATTCTTACAGAAGCGTTACATCCATTGCCTACTTAATGCCTGAATGGCATTTAATTATTATTGACACGTTTGTCATAGATCATTTACTTTACTGACTGTGCTCTGTAATGAGGCATTTAATACTGACTTTTAATACACCTCTTCCGTGAAGTGTCTTCAGCATTTCATGCAAAGTTTATTAATGGTATTTTTTTTTTTTTTTTTTAAGGATCCTTTACAATGGTTTTGGCTCAAATGGAAAAGTTCATCTGATGGAGTACTGACAGACCTGCCAATCCTGATGAGTAATTAGATGGACGAGCTTTCACAGCATTCAGGGAAACCTAAAACTCTTTAACCAGCTGACCTTGCATGTAGGAATCCCCAAACAAACTTAAAGGGGTGGTTCACCCTAAAAACGACTTTTTCTTATTACACTTGCCCCCCACATTACAATACGATTAAGGCTATTATTATTTTTTTGATGCTGTACATACCTTTGTACAGCATATTCACCCGTGGCATCCGTCTTGCGAGTCCCGCGGGAGTGGGTGTTCCTAACATGTCTGTGATTGACATTTTGACCAAAAACGAGCTCCCCCCCATCGCGTAAGCCGCGTCACGATTGGCGAAAGGAGCCGAACGGCGATGCACATGCGCCGTATAGCGCCGACTCGCCGTTCGGCTCCTTTCGCCAACCGTGACGCGGCTTACGCGACGGTGGGGAGCTCGTTTTTGGTCAAAATGTCAATCACAGACATGTTAGGAACGCCCACTCCCGCGGGACTCGCAAGCCGGATGCCACGGGTGAATATGCTGTACAAAGGTATGTACAGCATCAAAAAAAAATAATAGCCTTAATCGTATTGTAATGTGGGGGGCAAGTGTAATAAGAAAAAGTAGTTTTTAGGGTGAACCACCCCTTTAATTGAAATATCTTGATGTACCCCATATTCCTTGATCCTTTCCCCCCTCCATTGCATCTGTACCTGGCAAATTCACCAGGAAGAGCTGGCAAATAGTGCCTGTTAGCTTGATAAATACATTGTAACAATAATATTATAACAATATGTTCAGACAATTTTTTTCATGTGTGGCTAATGCCGCGTACACATGATCATTTTTCGGCATGTAAAAAACAACGTTTTCAGCCTCTAGAAAAAACAATGTTTTTTCCCAACTTCATCATTAAAACGACATTGCCCACACACGATCGTTAAAAAAAAAAATGCTCTAGCAAAGCACTGTGACGTACAACGCGTACGACGACACTATAAAGGGGAAGTTCCATTCGGATGACGCCACCCTTGGGGCTGCTTTAGCTGATTCCGTGTTAGTAAAAGACGATTTGCGCTTTTCTGTCTGTTACAGCGTGATGCATGTGCTTACTCCATTACGAACGGTAGTTTTACCAGAACGAGCGTTCCCGTCTCATAACTTGCTTCTGAGCATGCGTGGGTTTTTAACGTAGTTTTAGCCCACACACGATCATTTTTTACAACCCTAAAAACGACATTGTTTTAAACGTCGTTAAAAAATGCAGCATGTTCGAATTTTTTTTTTTCGTCGTTTTTCAGAAGCCGAAAAATTATGTGAAGCCCACACACGATCGTTTTAAATGACATTTTTTAAAAACTTCGTTTTTTACATGCCGAAAATGATTGTGTGTACGCGGCATTAGACCTCAGATGTGGTGGCTGCATTCGTTATCTTCTTTTGGCTAAGAACGTTTTTGTCAAGTGCAGAAAATATATGTTGTTTTCATCCACTTGTTCAACACACTCCATATAACTGTGAAGCCTCGTACACACGACAGAGTTTCTCGACAAAAAACAGCAAGAAACTTGCTGGGAGATATTTTTTTGCCGAGGAAACCGGTCGTGTGTACATTTTCATTGAGGAAACTGTCGAGAAACTCGACGAGCCAAAAAGAGAGCAAGTTCTCTATTTCCTCGACGGGAATGGAGAAACTTGCCTTGTCGAGTTTCTCGACAGTTTCCTCTACGAAAATGTACACACGACCGGTTTCCTCGGCAAAAAAATATCTCCCAGCAGGTTTCTTGCTGGTTTTTGCCGAGAAACTCGGTCGTGTGTACGAGGCTTCACAAGGATCTTGACGAGGAAAACGATGTGTTTCGCCCGTCGAGTTCCTCTGTCGTGTGTACGAGGCTTTAGGCAAAGACCTTCCATTTGTGTTTGCTGTGTGTTGTCACCAAGTCGCTCTAGTCAGTGAGCCAGTCAACCTGTGCCAATCACCAACCTGGGCCAATCACCAATCTCCATTGCCTTTACATGAGAGGGAGGGGAGTTAGTCATATGTTCCACCATACCTCTGGGTACTGGGCATTTTTTGCTGTGCATGGGCAAAGCACAGGTTTTCTTTACACCTGGAGGAGATAGCACAATTTTATACTGGGCTGCTGCAGTAAAAAAGATTTATGGAAAATGCAGCTATTTGGGACTAAGAAGTCCACTGGAAGCCATAGAAACTCTCAGAGACACTGGTCCTTCGGGTTAATTCTAGGCAGGGCCGCCATCAGGGGGGTACAGGAAGTACACCTGTATGGGGCCCGGAGGTCCCCTTTTTTTTAGGGGTCCGGAGGTTCCCAGGGGCCCGGAGGCCCCCAGGGCCCCAGTTGCAAACCCCCCCTTTTTTTATTTATTTTTTTATAAAAAAAAAAAAATGTTTTAATATATTTTTTTTTTATTTTTTTTTATTAAAGGGACAATTTTTTTAGGGGTCCAGAGGTCCCCTGGGGCCCGGAGATCCCCAGGGCCCCGGATGACAACCCCCCCCTTTTTTTTTAATATTATTTTATATATATATATATATATATATATATATATATATATATATATATATATATATATATATACAGGTCATTCTCCAAAAAATAGCATATTGTGATAAAGTTCATTATTTTCTGTAATGTACTGATAAACATTAGACTTTCAAATATTTTAGATTCATTACACACAACTGAAGTAGTTCAAGCCTTTTTATTGTTTTAATATTGATGACTTTGGCATACAGCTCATGAAAACCCCAAATTCCTATCTCAAAAAATTAGCATAAAAAAAAACAATAAAAGAAAAGTGTTTTTAATTAAAAAAAAGTCAACCTTCAAATAATTATGTTCAGTTATGCACTCAATACTTGGTCGGGAATCCTTTGGCAGAAATGACTGCTTCAATGCGGCGTGGCATGGAGGCAATCAGCCTGTGGCACTGCTGAGGTGTTATGGAGGCCCAGGATGCTTCGGTAGCGGCCTTAAGCTCATCCAGAGTGTTGGGTCTTGCGTCTCTCAACTTTCTCTTCCCAATATCCCACAGATTCTCTATGGGGTTCAGGTCAGGAGAGTTGGCAGGCCAATTGAGCACAGTAATACCATGGTCAGTAAACCATTTACCAGTGGTTTTGGCATTGTGAGCAGGTGCCAGGTCGTGCTGAAAAATGAAATCTTCATCTCCATAAAGCTTTTCAGCAGATGGAAGCATGAAGTGCTCCAAAATCTCCTGATAGCTAGCTGCATTCACCCTGCCCTTGATAAAACACAGTGGACCAACACCAGCAGCTGACATGGCACCCCAGACCATCACTGACTGTGGGTACTTGACACTGGACTTCAGGCATTTTGGCATTTTCCTCTCCCCAGTCTTCCTCCAGACTCTGGCACCTTGATTACCGAATGACATGCAAAATTTGCTTTCACCCGAAAAAAGTACTTTGGACCACTGAGCAACAGTCCAGTGTTGCTTCTCTGTAGCCCAGGTCAGGCGCTTCTGCCGCTGTTTCTGGTTCAAAAGTGGCTTGACCTGGGGAATGCGGCACCCGTAGCCCAGCGTTTAGTGTTTAGCGTTAATTAGTTGATTCAGATGATTAGGTTAAGAGCTCGTTTAGAGAACCTTTTCATGATATGCTAATTTTTTTAGATAGGAATTTCGGGTTTTCATGAGCTGTATGCCAAAATCATCAATATTAAAACAATAAAAGGCTTGAACTACTTCAGTTGTGTGTAATGAATCTAAAATATATGAAAGTCTAATGTTTATCAGTACATTACAGAAAATAATGAACTTTATCACAATATGCTAATTTTTTGAGAATGACCTGTGTATATATATATATATATATATATATTTTAAAGGCTCAGAGGTCCCCAGGGCCCCATGTGGCAAACCCCCTTTTTTATTTTATTTTTATAAATGTTTATTTTTTTATTTTTGTTTATGTATTTATTTTTTATTTATTTTTTTTATATTTTTTATTAAAGGTCCCAGAGGTTTATTTTTTTTATTTTTATTAAAGGGCCCAGAGGTCCCGGATGGCAACCCCCCTTGTTTTGCAATTTCTTTATATATATATATATATATATATATATATATATATATATATATATATATATATATATATATTATTAAAGGGCCCAGAGGGCCCCAGATGGCAACCCCCCCTTTTAAAAAAAAAAAAATAAACATATATTTTTATATGTTTTTTATTTCTTCTTATTAAAGGGCCCAGAGGTCCCCAGGGCCTCGGATGGCTACCCCCCTTTATTTCTTTTTTTTTTGTAAAGGGCCCCCCCGCTTCTCAATTCGCGCCCCCCCCCCCCGGTTCTCAATTTCAGGCGGCAGCACCCCCCCAAGGGGCCCATGCCTGAAGCTGTGTAAGGGGCCCCATAATTCCTGATGGCGGCCCTGATTCTAGGACTGCAGTCAAAGCTGCATAGTTTCGATTGAATTTCCATATTGTTTTAAAATAACATTTAGAATAGATTTTCACCTTTTGGGGAAAACCATACTTTGGCTAGAACTTGAATAAAACATTAGATATATCTGTTTTCCTTTGGGAGTGTATCAAATTTCATGTTATCTGAATAGCACCATCTGTACTTCTGAACCAACAGTATGTGTCTCAACCCAGCCTGTGCTCAATGGAGATATCAAGGAAGCTTTTGTGTGTCAGAACAAAGGAAAAGAATGAAAACTGAAGTCATGTAGAACTAAAAACAAACAAAACCCAGATTTTCTTTAATGTTGCAAATTCAATATGTAAAATGAATTACAGATGCTAAGAAATTCACTTTTTACCACAAATACAGCATTCTGTAGTCCCTCTAGTGATTACAATATTGGTCAGGTGGTCTGTGCAACAGAAACCTTAGAAGAAAGCATCTCCCTTAAGACTTACATAAACATATAAAAGCTAAATATTAAAAAAAATCTCTGGTCTCTATACATGCACAGAATTGCACCCTCGCAGAGTGGGCATATGAGACATCAATATATGTCAAATAGAGTACTGATAAGAGACAAGACACCCAATGCATTTCTATTATTAAATGATCTTCATCAGGATATAGGAGTGAAGGTGCATGGATTACCAGAGTATAAAATAGAATGTTCGAATTTTCCATGGGGGCCCCCCATGTCCATAATGACTTGGCCCTGAGATCCCACAAAGGGCTAGGATGGATGGTCACAGTTAGGGATAAGCTTCGTGTTCGAGTCGAACTCACGTTCAACTCGAACATTGTATGTTCGACAGTTCGTCGAAATATGAACGTTACGGGCCGTTCGCACCAAATTCGAGTGGCGTGTCACGGCCCATAATTCACTGCGGCATCACAGTGCGTTGCTGGCTGATGATTGGCCAAGCGTGCACTATGACCCATATGCTTGGCCAATCACAGCTTGCAAAAAACGGACAGCCATAATTGGCCAAAGCCAGGGTGGCTTTGGCCAATTATGGCTCAGGGGGTTTAGTACACGCCCCACACTATAAAAGGCCGCCTGCAGGTCAGCCTTGTGTATTGTGTTGCGGCGGTGGTTAGAGACAGAGAGAGAGAGTGTCATTTTTTCTAGATAGATAGAGCAGGCAGGCTAGTCAGTTAAAGTTACAGTGTGTAGAGGATATATATGCATCCCAGGTGTTGTGTATATATATTTATACACTGTATAGTATAGCTAGATCCGCTCTTCCTAATTTACTGGCAGGCAGGTGATTGTGCTAGCTGCAGTATTCTCACGTGGTGTACTGCCCGTGTCCTCTGTAGTTTGCACCTAAAGCTATGTGGTGTGTACTGCCCGTGTCCTCTGCAGTTTGCACCTAAAGCTTTTTTGTTTTGTGAAGATAAAAGATTCCAAATACATCACTGTGAAGCATATGCTTCAGTGTAATTCTCCCTGCTTGTTTAATGCTGTGTGTGTGTGTTAGAGGGAAGGTGATTTCAGGTGTGACTCACTCCTCTGCTAACAGGCTGATTGAAATGTTAATGACCCTTCCTCAGCCAGTCCTATTTCAAAGGGTAATTGATCTAGTGTGTTGTGTGAAGGAGACCTGTGTTTACTGTTTACTGTGATTAGAAGTGGCTCATGTTAATTATTCTGATTGCTTCATTGTGGTAATTATCTCTTCTATATGCGGGGCCAGGCTGTCTAGATAACGTATTCTGTACAACTAGTAATTAACGTCACTGATGTCATTATCTAAAGAAATGTCTTTTTTTTTAATTCTTTATTTTACCATTTTTCATCATTTCACATACACATTGCCTCTAACAAAGGTTTGTATCTTATCTTACAGCACAAATCCACTTAATTCTTGACATCGGGCAATTTTTCCATTCTTTGACCAAGTCCATCTCTTTATCCTATACACCTTTTTCTTTATTAATCCTCAAAACTAAAATGCTAATGGACCTTAGCTTTCATCCTTTACATCACCCGCATCTTTGACGTGAACTCTCCCCGTTAGAGACCTTGATACCCCTTATTTTCCCTAATAAATTCCTTCCCCCCCTCCCCCTCCCCCCCCACATTCGAGCCTGTTGTTCAAAACCGCCACATTCTCAAATGAAAAAAAGAAAGAAGAAAAAGAAGAAAAAGAAAAAAAATACAAAGGACTCCAAGCTACTCCCTCTCCCCTCCTCCTACTCCTCCCTTCCCCTATAGCTGACATAGGGTGCCCATATCTCCCTAATCCCCTCCTCTTGTTCCCTCAAAGCTGCCGTGAGATTCTCCATTGCATTTCTGTAATTTTTGCCAACCATTGTGGTCTGCTTGGGGGGCAGGTACTCTTCCAAAGAGCTGGAACACATGCTCTAGCTGTGACCAATAGATGCCTCACTAGGGATTTCTTATATTTTTCTATTGATATCGGAATGTCTAGCAACAGGTACGTCGCCGGGTCCTCTCCTAAAGACATCTCAGTTATTTCTTCTATAACTTCGGATACCATTTTCCAAAAATCTTTCACTCCCTCACAGTTCCAAAAAATATGTAACAGAGTTCCCTCTTCTTTTTGACAGCGCCAACAAAGATTTGTCACTTGTGGGAAGATCTGGTTCAGAACTTCCGGCGTCCTATACCACCTGCTCAGGATTTTATACCCTCCCTCCTGAAATTTAGATGCCAGTGATGCCCTATGATTAAATTGAAATAGTTTTTTCTTCTGATTTTCTGTAAAAGTTACCCCTAAATCTCTCTCCCATGCCTGAATAAAGCTTATCTCTTGTGGGGCTTTTAATTCAATTATTAAAGAGTAGAACAGTGAGAGTGCATGTCTGACCGGTTCTCCCTTAAGACACAGTTTCTCAAATTCCGACAGTGTTACTCTCACCCTTGTTTGTCCTTGGATTGATCGTAAAAAGCCCCTTAACTGTCTTCTCCTATAAGGGTCCAGATCGTCAGACAATTCCCTTTCTATTTCTTCATTTGACATTACACGATTCTCTCTCAAAAAATGTATCAATCTAGTTTTGCTCTGAATTTTTAAATTCCCAAAAATCGAGTCCCTCAGACCCGGAGTAAACGCTGGGTTCCCTAATATTGGTGTCATCGGATTCACATCAGTTTCCCCAACTGAGTTTCTAAGTGTTTTTTTAACTACACTAATTGTTGTCCCTATCGTTGGGTGTCTTTTAACTGTCTGTGATAAAACCGATTTAGAGAGCCAGATTAGGCCTTCCAATGGAAGCTCCGACATTGCCTGTTCTAGAAGCACCCAGGGTTTATCCTTCGGTGCTATGCACCAGTCTAATGCTCTTGATAGATGTACAGCCTCATAGTAGGCCACTGGGTCCGGAAATCCTACCCCTCCCTTTTCTTTTGGTAGTGTAAGTATATTTCTTCTCACTCTGGCAGGTTTCCCCGCCCATATAAATCCCGCAAACGTAGCTCTGATTTCTTTCAAGAATCCCTGAGGTTCTCTGGTTGGGAGTGTCTGTAATAAGTACAATAATCTTGGCATTGCATTCATTTTTATGATGTTGATTCTACCGAACCAGGTGAACACCTCTCTATCCCACTTCAGTAGATCTTTTTTTATTTGTCTCATCATTGGGGCTAAATTTAACTCTAAAATTCTGTTTAATTTCTTCGGGATTTTAGTCCCCAGATATCCTATATGTGAGTTTGTCCACTTAAACGAGAAGAAGTTAGTTAATTGTTGTTGTTGTGCCGTGCTCATCTCAACCCCCATTGCCTCAGATTTATCATAGTTCACTTTAAAGTTTGAAAGTGCGCCATATTTATCTATCTCCGAGAGCAGTGGGGGCAGAGATAACGCCGGCTCAGTTATGAAAAACATTAAGTCGTCCGCGAATGCTGCAAGCTTGTGTTCTCCCCCTCTCACGTCAATACCTCGAATATCTGTTCTTAACCTTATTGTCCTTAAAAAGGGTTCTAACGTTAAAATGAAGATAAGTGGCGATAATGGGCACCCTTGCCGCGTCCCATTGCAAATGTCAAAGGGGTCTGACATAATGCCATTTATCTTAATCTTAGCTTTCGGTCGAAAATACAAGCTCATAATCCATCTTTGCATCCCCTCTCGCAGTCCAATATATTGTATAATTGTTTTTAAAAATTTCCAATCCACCCTATCGAACGCTTTTTCGGCGTCGGTCGAAACCAGTAGTAAGGGCTTTTTGTTTGACTGTGAGAGGTGGATTGCATTTATCACTCGCTGCGTATTTTCTCTACCTTCTATTCCTGGGGTGAACCCTACCTGATCCTGATGTATCAGACCAGGGATATAGGGTAGTAACCTATTTGCTAGAATTTTTGAGAAAATCTTTAAGTCTGTGTTCAATAAAGATATTGGCCGATAATTTGTGCACTGCGCTGGATCCTTCCCCTCCTTATGTATAACCGCTATGTGTGCCATGAGAGCTTCTTCTGGCATCTCCTGTCCTTCTCGTATTGAGTTATATGCATCCAAGAATCTTGGCATCAGTTTTTCTGCATAGGTCTTATAATAAAGGAGGGTAAATCCATCTGGACCAGGGGCTTTGCCTGATTTTAGTAATTTAAGCGTATTTGTAAATTCTTCTGCTGTAATCGGGCCTTCTAAGCTTCTCCCAATTTCCTCCGATAATTTCGGCATTCCTGACTCCTCCATATATTTTTTTAATCTTTCCTCCCTCCCCTGAATCTTTGCTGTGTTCTGTTTCTCCTTTAACTGGTACAGACTCACATAGTAATTTCTAAATATTTTCGCAATTTCTTGCGGGGATTTGACTATCCTGTCTCCTGTTGTTTTGATTCCCTCAATGTGATTTTTGGCCCTTGCTTCTCCTAATGCTCTCGCTAGCATCCTACTTGGCTTATTCCCATATTCGAAAAAAGCTTGTTTACTTCTACTTAATGCCGCTTTTGCTTTGTCAGTTAGTAGCAGGTTCAGTTCATCTCGGGCCTTCTTCAGCTTCTCCTCTGCCTGTATTGCCAATGACATTTTGTGTATTTTTTCTAGTCTACGTATTTCTCCCATCAACGATTCGATCTGTGCTCCTATCTGACGTTTCCTATGTGCTCCCATTGATATTAGTATTCCTCTAATGTAGCACTTATGCGTTTCCCAAACGCAGGTTGGGGTCACCTCCCCCACCTCATTATTAGCAAAAAACATCTCTAACTCCTGTGTTATCTTTCCCTCATACTCTGGGTCTTTTAACAAGGACTCGTTAATTTTCCAGTGCCACTCACGTGCTACGTGTTCCCCCAATTCCAATATACAGTTTATCGGTGAGTGGTCCGATATTGAAAAAGAACCAATGGAGGCCTCTACTATTCTTTGTACAAAGTTTTGCGATATAAATATATAATCTATTCTGGAATAGGTTTTATGTTTAGCCGAAAAAAAAGTGTAGTCTCGCTCATGTGGGTGGGTAGTCCTCCAACAATCTACCACCTGTATCTCTTGTAACAATCTATTTGCTTTACTTAATTTACTGTATGCTATATGCGAGGTTCCCTTAGATGTATCGAGTATAGGGTCTAAAGCAATGTTTAAATCACCTGCCATTATTACCATGCCTTCCCTATTCTGGTACACCTTGTCTGTGTACTTCTCCAGCGCTGCAATCTGTCCCTCGTTGGGCAAGTACACATTTACCAAGGTGACCTTCTGATCGTTTAGATATCCTTTCACTATAAGAAGACGTCCTTCCTCGTCCTGGATTACACTTGTCTCTTTCCAGGAAATCATTTTTGAAAACATAATTGATACCCCCTTTGTCTTTGTTGTCAATGAGGAGCTGTGGTACACTGTTGGGAATCTGTGATTCCCCAGCTTTGGGATTTTATTTTTTCTAATGTGTGTCTCCTGGAGGAATACTACATGCACTTTCGCTCTCCATAATTCTGCCATCAGTTTAGATCGTTTCTCCGGGTTATTTAACCCTTTTACGTTATAGGACATCACCGATATCTTTGCCATTTTGATGTTTTACTAAAATTTTTCCCCCACGGCTCCTATAGGGATGAGGAAGGGGGGAGAAGAAGGATCGGGGAGTTAGGATAGAGAGAGAGAGAAAGGAAGGAGGAGAGGAGAGAGAGAGAAAAAAAAATATATAAAAAAAAACACAAGGGGGAGATGGCCCAAAAATAAAATATAAAAAAAAAAACTTTTGCCCCCCTCTTCTTCAAATCTGGTTAATCTCCTAGGATCCCAGAGATGAACAAAAAAAAAAAAAAGAGAGAGAAAAAAAAAAAATTGTTAGCGCCTCCGACTTCCCTCCACACGGAGGAGAGGCGCTCTAATGGGGATAGGTGTATGAGCACCGAGGAGAGTCACATCTTCCTGTTAGTCCGGGTGCAACCCGTTAATTAACCCTTGAACTCCTATTTTTTTATTTTTATTTTTTTTATTTTAACCCCCCCTATACAGACAGAAAAAGACCATTTTAGTAACTAGGCATTTTATCCAACTACCATATGTTACACCCCCGCATTTCTACCAGCCCCTTATCAACCCCTCTCCCGCCTGTGCCTTCCCTCTCCCTCTTTACATTACTTGCTTTTTACACTTCCAGTAATTCATTCGTCCATACACTTTTAACCTAAGTTTTCCCTATTCCTTATCTTCCCGGGCTGGCTGTTATCCCACTTTATATCCTCCCCACCCCCCCTCCCCTCCCCTTTTCCCCGTGTCACACACTAAATTTACCCTTTCCCTTAGTATCTCTATGTGTGGTATGTGTACTATACATTAGTGTGTATTTTTATTATAACATGCTAATTAAGTGACCTTCGTTGGTTTCACAAGTGATATCCAGTGATACATTTTTCCGTTATTCCTCCCCCAGTGAATAAAATTCCCAATTTGGTTTGTGATTGGTTTATGACCCCTTCCTCCCACCCCCCATACTTAATTATATTTACCCCTTAACTACCCTTAAGTTAGTGGCGGAAAAAAAAAAAAATTTTAATAACCCACCCGGTTCACAAAAAGAGAAGAAAAAAAAAAACACACCCCACACTTATCTACCCTTATCCCCCCCCTTTATCCCACCCCTCCCCTATCTATAATAATATATATTATCCCTACCCCTAAACTACCCTTGATTCAAAAAAAAAAAAAAAACCCACTCTTTATCTGCCCTTACCCTCCCCCCTCATTCCCCCCCCTACCCCTCTCTGGGTGGGAGAGGTTTCTAATCATTGGTTAACCTCTCTAACATCAAACCCTTCAGATACATATACGAAGTGTCTGCCTATCATCTGTATGGGAGCCCCCACTGTGTGAGGGGGCGGAGATTGTCATTGTAACAGTTTTGTAAATTACATATAAGCTGTGTGTTGTACCATTAAAGTCTGTCTTGTTCCAGCAATAAGCTTGACTCATGTGTGGCTTATTGGGCGATTCCAGGAATATTCCCCCTCGTGGAATATTGGGTGATTTTCTTTATGGGAAGAAGGGAATGTTTGACGGGGATATCATTCTAATACCGTCACAGTCACAATATACAGCACCTGTATATGAGTTAAAAAAAAGTTGCACTTTATATCATTAAAAAGCCATCCTTAACCCCTCTGAAAGGTTTACCCCCCCCCCCCTTTCATGACAGACCATTTTTGCGATACAGCATTGCATTATTTTAACTGACATTTGCGCAGGCGTGCAACACTGTACCCAAATAAAATGTATGTCTTTTTTTCCCCACAAATGGAGCTTTCTTTTGGTGGTAGTTGATCACCTCTGCAGTCTTTATTTTTTGCGCTATAAACAAAAAAAGACTGACAATTTTGAAAAAAAATAATCCAATATTTCTTACTTTCTGCTATACTATTCTTACTTTCGGCTACACACCCAATAAAAAAATGGTAAAAAAAAAAAAGAATTTCTTCATCAATTTAGGTTGAAATGTATTCTGCTACATGTTTTTGGTAAAAAAAAAATCCCACTAAGCGTATATTGATTGGTTTGAACAAAAGATATGGGGGCAGCTTCTCAAAGATCTGCACCGGCGCAGCGTATCTGAGATACGCTACGCCGCCGTAACTTACCTGGCTTTGGTTTGAATCCAAAAAGAATTTGCGCCGTAAGTTACGGCGGCGTAGTGTATCTCTCGCGGCGTAAGGGCGCAAAATTCAAATGCGGCGAGTAGGGGGCGTGTTTCATTTAAATGAAGTGCGTCACCGCGCCGAACGAACTGCGCATGCCCCGTACGTCAAAACTCCCAGGGTGCATTGCTCCAAATGACGTCGCAAGGACGTCATTATTTTCGGTGTGAACGTAAATGGCGTCCTGCCCCATTTACGGACGACTTACGCAAACAACGACGGCCATACTTAACATTGAGTACGCCACCAGATAGCAGCTTTAACTATACACCGGAAAAAGCCGAACGGAAACGACGTAAAAGAATGCGACGGCCGCTCGTACGTTCGTGGATCGTCGGAAATAGCTAATTTGCATACTCGCCGCGGATTACGACGTGAACGCCACCCAGCGGCCGCCGTAAAATTGCATCTTAGATCCGACGGCGTACTAAGACGTACGCCTGTCGGATCTAACACAGATGCCGTCGTATCTTGTTTGGTGGATACCAAAACAAAGATACGACGCGCAAAATTTGAAATTACGCGGCGTATCAACAGATACGGCAGCGTAATTCCTTTGAGGATCTGCCCCTTGGTATCTAAAAACTATGGGATAGATTTACAGAATTTGTATTTATTTATTTTTTACTAGTAATGGCAGAGATCAGCGGCTTATAGCGGGACTGCGACATTGCAGGGAACAAATCAGACACTTATGTCACAAATGTTCGATGTGAGCTTGTTGTCGGAAAATCCGACCGTGTGAAGGCTCCATCGGACATTTGCTGTCGGAATTTCCGACAACAAATGTTTGAGAGCTGGTTCTCAGTTTTTCCGACAACAAAAGTTCTTGTCGGAAATTCCGATCCTCTGTATGCAATTCCGACACACAAAAATTCTACGTATGCTCGGAATCAATTTGACGCATGCTCGGAATCACTGAACCTAATTTTTCTCGGCTAGTCGTAGTGTTGTACGTGACCGTGTTCTTGGCGTTCGGAATTTCCGACAACATTTGTGTGACCGTGTGTATGCAAGACAAGTTTGAGTCAACATTCCGTCGGAAAAAAATCCACGGTTTTGTTGTCGTAATGTTCGATCGTGGGTACGTGGCATAAATGACACTTTTTGGGGACCAGTGACACTGATACAGTGATCAGTGCTAAAAATATGCACTGTCCTTGCACTAATGACACTGGCAGGATAGGGGTTAACATCAGGGGAGATCAAAGGGTTAAATGTGTGCCTAGGGAGTGCTTGCTAACTGTGTGTGTTTTTTTTTTATACTATGGGAAGGCAGAGATACGTGTTCCTGCTTTGTAGGAACACAGGATCACAACCTTCCCTTCTCACAGAATGTCGATCTGCCTTGTTTACCAAGGCAGACTGCCATTCTACCTGTGTCCCAAATGATCTGTGGGATCCTCTTATTGGCTCCGGCTGTGTCCAATCACAAAGGGGAGCGGGTTTCCACAGGCGCACGTGCGTTCCCCTGACCCCGAAAGTGCAAAATCACGTACAGACACGTCATTCTGCACAAGAGAGCATCCTTGCCACCGTATATATATATATATAATTATATATATACAGTATACGGTCGGCAAGTGGTTAAGCTCCAGTCAAGTGACTTTGCCTAGGTTGAGATGATGTCATTAGTGTATGGCAGGCGGGAGGAAGGATTTCCTCAGTCTCCTCTCCCACAGTGTAAGGAAGCAGCAGGGACTGCTCTATGGCAGACATTTGTGAACACAGCCAAGAACTGCGCATTCACCAGGATTTACATAACTGTGCCATCTGTGAGCCTGCATCTCAGTCCACAAAGTAGATGCTGATTTTGAATGACCATGCTTGAACAACAATTGCAAATTTAAAGTGTATGCTCACAGGGTGACACTGTGGATACACAAGTAACAGCGTGCCAACATCCCAATAATGTTTAGAAGGAAAAAATTTAACTAGGAAAATTTACTTCATAGGCACACACATAGGATTTGTAAATAGGCGTGAGCCTATGAAGTCCATTTTCCTAGTTTCAATTTTTCCTTCGATGCTTGAACAAAGATGGCAGATGAATGAATTGTCAGTGGGTGCACCGGTTTTTCAGTAGGAGGTAATACGTGGATGTAAATACACTGACACCTTGCATGCACCTCACATAAAAAAAATTGTTGCTAGGTCCTTTTCAAAAGAAAGTTATCATGGTTCTTGGTCAGTTGTTTTTGATTTTTGAATTGCTTAAGTTTTCAAATTTTTGTTTTCCATATGAGCCTTTAATGCAAAGGTATTCCTATGATGAAGGATTTCCAGAGCATTATGGGTTTTCCAAAGGGAGAGCAAAGAAGCTCACTTTTAGAATCTCTTAGCCGGATTTAGTAAGACGGCATTTCAGTAGATACGCCGTCGTAAGTCAGAATCAGCGCCGTCGTATCTTTAAGCGTATTCTCAAACGCTGAGATACGCTTCACTGTTGCTAAGATACGACCGGCGTAAGTCTCCTACGCCGTCGTATCTTAGCTGCATATTTACACTGGCCGCTAGGGGCGTGTACATGGATTTACGCAGAGAATATGTAAATGAGCAAGATACGCCTATTCATGAACGTACGTACACCCGTCGCAGTAAGCTACGCCGTTTACGTAAGGTGTTTTTCAGGCGTAAAGATAAACCACCAAAAAGATGGCGCAGCCCATGCAAGGTATGGACGTCGGAAGTGCCGTTGAATTTTACATCGTTTGCGTAAGCCGTACGTGAATGGGTTTCCGATGTGATTCTGAGCATGCGCGCGCATGCGCCGTACAAACGGCCCTCATTTACATGGGGTCACGGCTACTATACATGTAGCACGCCCACTACCTGCCTAATTTGAATTTGGCGGGGTTACACCGGGCCATTTGCGCTACGCCAACGTAACTTAGGAGGCAAGTGCTTTGTGAATACAGTACTTGCCTCACTATGTTACGTTGGCGTAGTGCAAATGGGATGCGCTACGCCGGCATAAAGTTACGCCGCCATACGTGAATCTGGCTAAATATGTCTAATTGAAAGTTCAAACAGAGTCAACTTAATAAAGGGCTAGAGCCGAGTCCCTCCTCTGGCTCATTTAGTTATTGCATTGCCTTTAGGCTGGATTCACACTTATGCAGTTTTAGTGCTTTTTGCATTTTGCAGATTTGCACTACAGTCCATTTAACATGTTTTCCTATGGAACACGTTCAATGGGGCAACTCTGCAAAAATGCAAAAAGCACTATTACTGCATAGGTGTGAATACAGCCTTAGAGTCATTGTTTAATGTGACTGCATTGTTTTCAATATGGCTGCCCTCAAGTCCATTAATAATAAAATACTATCCATAGAAACACGTTTTTTATTATTAAACTTTAGCGCACGCTGATAGGATTACCGTATGTACATTAGGCTGATCTTTTAACAGGTATATCTAGAATAAAATTCAATATACTCTCAACCTCTTTAATTAATTATCTATCTAATGTCAGCATGTGCTTGGGTTTTATGCATTTTTTATCTTGTAACAAATGGGATGTTAATGTACTTTGCAAGAGAATGTCAGAGAAGACAATATCCTGATTTATTATATTACAAGGAAATCATACAAGAAAGCCACAAAGAAAAGAGTAAATACATCACACAAAGATATTAGCAGCACATTCATTTTCAGCCCATCATCTGCAAAGCCTAAGATTGTACACTCAGTTACCGGAAAATGCTAATGCAATAGACTCTAATGGACATAAAATAATTGTAGCTGTTTTTCTAGTGAGCCATTTGCTGTTATGTATAACTTATTGTCTTTATGGATAATTTTCTGACATGGAGAGGAGCCAAAGAATTACTAAATGTGCATCTTGCATGCTGTAAATAAAAAATACAATTTGCAGATGGGAAACACATAGTAGGCATGATTTTATAAAGTCAAATCACTGTGTTACAATGCTTTGTATCTGAGACTAAATAAATATACATTTAAAAAAGGGATTATTTTGCGGAGGTAACCACACTAGGGCTGGCAAGGCTCCTGTTGCAGAGATCGGACCTGGCTCCATTGCCCAGACCTGGAGTGGAGCTGATCTCACTTTTTTAGTTAAAGCTAAATTCCAGGAATTCAGCTCCTTTGTAAAAAGTGAAGGCATGCTATGAGTTAAGTCCAAGGAGGTGCATGACATCTCCTGGGCTTATCTCTATAATTTACATCTGACCGTTTTATTGCACTCCCAGAAGATGGCTACCATTGTATTCTTCAGTCTTATTGCACTCCTGGAAAACCGTTAAACGCTGATTATTCAGGTCTAAGCATAAGTCAGTGCAGTTGCTATGCCGGCCTTTCCTCTCCTCCTGCCCAACCACAGAAGCCTTTGTATTATGTGAACTCATTCACAAAATACAAAGGCTTCTTTAAATGGTTAGCAGAGAGGAAACACAGGCATAGCTGCTCAGTGTGCCTCTCTCCTCTCTCACAGCCCCATGTAAGTATATGCTCCAACAGAGCCATAAACCTGTCAGCCACCCACCATATCCAATAGATATGTGCATTCCCGTTCGTACGAATGTTATTTTCGTACGAAAATGTTCATTTTCGTACCCGCAGAATAATGTGTACATACGAAAAAATTTAAGCACCAAAATACGAAAACGACGGGATTACGAATGAGCCGCATAACGAACAACCGCAAATACAAACGAACGATCCGACGAAAACGGCAAAAGAGCGAATATGACATCTATAACAAAAGACTTGCATTCTTTATTTTGTTTGAATCCTTGTTCTGTTCGTATTTTGATTTTCAGTCGTATGTTCATATGACATCTATAACAAAAGATTTTCATTCTGTATTTTGTTTGATTCCTTTTTCTGTTTGTATGTTCATATGACATCTTATAACAAAAGATTTGTATTCTGTATTCTGAATTCCTTTTTTCTGTACGTAATTTGGTTTCAAAATACAGAATGCAAATCTTTTGTTATAAGATGTAATTTTCATTTTTTTGAATGGGCAGTGAGTGTAGTTAGTTAGTGAAGCAGCTTCTCTTTTGTGCTGAGTAGTACAGTAAAGCCAAATAAACTTTTCTGTGGATTTTCGTCTGAAGGGAGATCAGTTGGCTAGACTTTTGAACCTGGAACCCAAAAATGGTTTTCTGATGGAGTTTAAAAACGAACGAACGTTCGGTAAAACGATCGTTTTTATGTTTGTTGTTAAAAAAGTCTGACCAAGTGTATGGGGCTTAACAATAGTTAATATGGATGAGCCGCGTGTTGAAAGTGCCGCGAATCCCGCGATATATTTACGAACGTACAAAATGACGAAAATTCACGAAAATTATTGTCTAACAAGTAACGAACATGAATTAAACAGAATAACGAACCATCCCGCATGTACGAAAATAAAACGGTAACCAAAATACGAAACGATCGGAATACGAAAAAATCGCGTCGTACGAAAAACGAACGGGAATGAACAGGAAAACGGGCACGAACCTACGGAACGATACGAAACAGAACAAAAAAAAACGAAAAAAAATTCTGTGCACATGTCTAATATCCAATTATTAGTAAGCTGCAATATATCAACGTTTTGTTTTTGGGATTAGATAAGCTTAAACCTCTGGAGCTGTAGCAGAACTGAAATCAAATTGTAACTGAGCTTCGGAGCCTTTTCAGTACAACTTTACATGACTGTAAAATAGGTCAATAATACATTTTGTACTAGAAAAAACAAATACCCAAAAAGTAGAGTAAGGTCTCACCTAAAGGATATCTAGACCTGACAAAAAAAAACAATCAGTATATTTAACCACCGTATTATTTTCACCTGGGGACCCTACCAATAACAAACTTCCTGTCTTAGGATGTCTTTTATCTGCAATCAGGTGTAGCTAATCACCTTCTCAATGGCACACAGAGCCATTTTAACTGTGATCAGCTGTGTTCATTTTGAATACTTCAGCATGAACATAGCTTTCCTGGAGCATTTCAGTCCCTGGCAGTGCAAGCTTTTTAAGAGGGTTCCAGCTTCCACTTCCTCCCGGGGCTCTGCGGTGCCGGAAGGAAGTTCACCTCTCCTCCACCCTCTCGGCAATCATCACGCAATCACACGTCACAGGTCCCAGATGATTGCCCGGCCAGTCACAGTGCGCAGCGTGGCTCACGCATGAGGAGTGCGTCCCTGGCTGTAAAGCCACCTGAAAAAAAAACAGTGTCCGATTATTAAAAGTCAGCAGCTGCAGTATTTGTACTTTTAATTTTTTTTTTTGTCGGAAGGTATTTGGTACAACACAGACCCTCCCTGGATCAGGACTTCGCTCCAAACTGGATGAAAGAATCAGGAGGCTACCAAGAGGCCTACAGCAACTCTGAAGCAGTTGCAGGAATTTATGACAAAGTGTGGTCATTGTGTGTATGTGACAACAATATCACAAATTCTCCACACATGTGGCTTGTATGGGAGGGTTGCAAGAAAAAAGTCACTCCTCATAAAAGCCACGTGCAGTCATGACTGAGCTTTGCCAAAACGTACCTTGAAGATTCTGAGGCCACATGGTAAAAGGTGTTATAGTCAGAAATAAAAATGTAATTATTTGGACTCAACACCAAACGATATGTCTGGCAGAAATTCAATACAACTCCTCATCCAAATAACACCATTCCTACAGTAAAGCATGGAGGTGGGAATACCCTGTTATGTGGATGTTTCTCTGCAGCAGTGACTGGAGCACTTGTCAGGATAGAAGGAAGAATGGATGGAGTAAAATACCTTCAAATTCTTGAGGAAAATCTGCTGCCCTCTGCCAGAAAGTTGTCAATGAGAAGAAGGTTTACCTTCCAACATGACAATGACCCAAAGCACACAGCAAAAATGACCATACAGTGGTTGAAGGAGAAAATGGTGAATGTCCCTTTATAGCCTAATCAGAGCTCAGAGTTAAAAAGGAGTTCCACCCAGAAATGGAACTTCTGCTGATTGGATGCCTGACCTTACAAATGCGCTTCTGGAAGAATGGTCAAACATTCCCATAGACACACTCATAAACCTTGTGGACAGCCTTCCCAGAACAGTTATGCCATGTACACACGATCATTTTTCGGCATGAAAGAAAATGTTGTTTTTCAGCATGTCCAAAAAACGAAGTTTTTCCAACTTCATCATTAAAAACGACGTTGCCCACACACCATCGTTTTAAAAAAATGATGAACAAAGCGTGGTGACGTACAACGGCACTCTAAAGGGGAAGTTCTATTCGCCTTTTGGCTGCTTTAGCTGATTCCTTGTTAGTAAAAGACGATTCACGCTTTTTTGTCTGTTACAGCGTGAGGAATGTGCTTACTCCATTATGAACGGTAGTTTTACCAGAACGAGCGCTCCCATCTCATAACTTGCTTCTGAGCATGCGCGGGTTTAAAACGTTGTTTTAGCCCACACACCATAATTTTTTTACTACCCGAAAAATGTCATTTTTTAAAACGACGTTAAAAAATGCAGCATGTTCGAATTTTTTTTTGTCGTTTTTCAGAAACTGAAACGATCATTTTAAATGACGTTTTTAAAAACTATGTTTTTTTTCATGCCGAAAAATGATCGTGTGTACGCGGCATTATAGCTGCAAAGGGTGGGCAAACTCAATATTGAACTCTACAGACTAACACTGGGATGCCATTAAAGTTCATGTGCATGCAAAGGCAGGTGTTCCAATACTTTTGATAATATAGTGTGTAAAATATATATATACACATACAGTTGTGTGAAAAAGTATTTGCCCCTTTCTGATTTTTTATTTTTTGCATACTTGTTACACTTAAATGACTCAAATCATTAAACACATTTTATTATTACACAAAGATAACCTGAGTAAATACAAAATGCAGTTTTTTAATGATGGTTTCATTTATTATGGCAAAAAAGCTGCCCAAACTTGCCTGGCTTTATGTGAAAAAGTAATTGCCCACTAAACCTAAGACCTGGTTGTGCCACCCTTGGCGGCAACAACTGCAATCAAGCATTAGCAATAACTGGCAATGAGTCTTTCACATTGTTGTGGAGCAATTTTGGCCCACTCTTCTTTGCAGAATTGTTTTAATTCGGCCACATTGGAGAGTTTTTCAGCATGAACGGCCCCTGTAAGGTCATGATACAGCATCTTAATTGGATTTAAGTCCGAGTTTTGAATAGGCCACTCCAAAACCTAAATTTTGCTTTGTTTGAACCATTTGGAGGTGAACTTGCGTCACGTGTTGTGTCATTGTCCTGCTGCATAACCCAAGTGCACTTGAGCTTGAGGTCAGGAACTGATGGCCGGACATTTTCCTTTAGGATTTTCTGGTAGAGCTCAGAATTCATGGTTCCATCGATTATGGTAAGTCATCCAGGTCCTGAAGCTGCAAAGCAGCCCCAGACCATCACGCTACCACCACCATGTCTGACTGTTTGTATGATCTTCTTGTTATGAAATGCTGTATTAGTTTTATGCCAGATGCAATGGGACGCACACCTTCCAAAAAGTTACATTTTTGTCTCGTCAGTCCACAGAATATTTGCCTAAAAGTCTTGGGGATAATCAAGATGTTTTTTGGTAAATGTGAGATGAGCCCTTGTGTTCATTTTGGTCATCAGTGGCCTTGGAACGCTCCCATGGATGCCATTTTTGCCCAGTCACTTTCTTATTGTTGAATCATGAACACTGATCTTACCTGAGGCAAGTGAGGCCTGCAATTCTTTAGATGTTGTTCTGGGTTCTTTTATGACCTCCTGGATGGGTCGTTGTTGTGCTCTTGGAGTCATTTTGGTTGGCCGGCCACTCCTGGGAAGGTTCACCACTGTTCCAAGATTTCTACATTTGTGGATAATGGCTCTCACAGTGGTCTGCTGGTGTCCCAAAGCCTTAGAAATGGCTTTGTAATCCTTTCCAGACTGATACATGTACATTACTTTGTATCTCATCCGTTCATAAATTTCTTTAGATCGCAGCATGATGTGTTGCTTTTTGAGATCTTTCAGCGTGCTTCACTTTGTCAGACAGCTTCTATTCAAGTGATTTTTTTGATTCAACTGGTCTGGCTGTAATCAGGCCTGGGTGTGGCAAGTGAAATGTAACTCTGCTTTCCAGTTCATTCATGAGTCAACATGGGAGGGGGCAATTACTTTTTCACATAAGGCCAGGCAGGTTGGAACAGCCTTTTTCCCTTAATAAATGAAAAAATAATTAAAAACCGGCATCTTCGATTTACTTGGGTTATCTTTGTGTAATATTAAAATTTGTTTGATGATCTGAATTATTTAATTGTGAGAAATATGCAAAAAAATAGAAAATCATGAAAGGGGCAAACCCTTTTTCACAGCATATATATATATATATATATATATATATATATATATATATATATATATATATATATATATATATATATATATATATATATATATATATACAGGCCTCAAAATTTCCACTCGCCTACTAGCATTTGGCGAGTGGATTTAAGCTGGGGGCGAGTGATGACAGGGCTGCATGACCAATCTTCCTCCAATCTGTGCCTACACACACTTAGAGTCCCGATGAGATTGGCGGCCGAAGAGGAAAGTAGTCTGTTGACCCGCGCACAGGCAGAGCAGTACACAGGTGCTCTACTTACAATTCTCATTAAGCCATGGGACCTAACAGTATGACCTCTCTGAGCCTGCCCCCCTCCCCCGGGCCCCGACCAATGTAGCTGGAGAGCAGAAAGTAATGAGTGAGGTGGAGGATTGCAAAAATTACCACTCCGGTGCAGCGCTCACTGAAAGTTGCCCTGACATGAGAGCGGCAGCCTTCTAGTTTGTGCAGTTTTTTTCTCCTTGTGCTCTATGTAAGTGTCCAACAGTTTAGCCTGAGCACTGTGAACAGACTGGTCTCAATGTGTGCTGTGCGCTGTCAGTGTGCGCTGTGCTATGGTGTCAATGGCTGTGCAGTTGTGTGGATCTCAGCGCTGGATTGTAATCCCTCCCGCTGTACTGCACCTCCTCTCCTCACTGCCAGCCTGAATAAAAGGGGGAAGTGGGGACATGCAAGCGTGGAGCCGCACACACAGGCTCCTGATGATGAGATGAATGAGAGAGAGGATGGATGGGAGTTGCAGAGGAGACGGCAAGAGAATGGGGAAGAGACCCAGTTCTAGTGCCCTGTCCCTCTGGTCTGCCCCCAGTGCCCTGTCCCTCTGGTCTGCCCCCAGTGCCCTGTCCCTCTGGTCTGCCCCCAGTGCCCTGTCCCATTTTGTTAAAGTTGTTGGTAATATTTAATTTTGTAACTTGATTCTGCATAAAACATTGTCATTCCATGAGATAATCTACGAGCGCGTGTTTACGGGTAAAATTAGGCGCAGGGCAGTGTATGAATTAGGTGGGGCAACCGGTGGCGAGTAACTCTTGAGGCCTGGCTAGTAGCTCAGGACTTGAAATTTTGAGCCCTGTATATATATATATATATATACATATCTCTCTCTCTCTCTCTCTCTATATATATATATATATATATATATATATATATATATAAAAATAGAGAGAGAGAGATATCTATATATAGATAGATCTCTCTCTCTCTCTCTCTCTCTCTCTCTCTCTCTCTCTCTCTCTATATATATATATATATATATATATATATATATATATACTGTATATATATTTATATACCCGTCAGCCAATTATTCGTTAAGTGATTGTAACGGCAATATTTTTTATAAAAAAATAAAAATAATAGACATGTTATACTTAACACTGTTACCTATTCTGTGCAATGCTCTGTGCAATGGTTTTGAACGGAGCAGCCCCAATTCTCCTCTTCTCGGGTTCCCCACTGGCACACTTAATTTTCCCTTCTGCCACCTTCTGGCTTTCCCTTCTGCCACATCCCTAATTTTTGTGCAATGAGATATTTCTGAAGATACTGTAGGAGACAATTGAAGGCAGCTAGTGCTTGTCCAGCTGCTGCTAATCTGAAAGTCAGCTCTGCCACTCTGTAACGTTAGTAGGGCATATGAGTGAGAAAGCGATCTTAAGATCACTCGATCACTTATTCATTTGAAAAGTGAACAAAACAGCCAGGTGATTGCTGTTGTTTACTTCTTACATCTGCTGCTAGGGTGCAATGGAAGCCTGTAAGAAGACTAGTATGTCCTCTCTTTGTCCTTCCATTGACTATATTTGGGGAGCCTTGTGTCCTATTTGGAGATTTCGGCAGCCACTGTGCCCCCCCTCATCCCCTCATTTATAGAATATTCAGCAAAGTAAAAGATACATTTTAATAAAAACTGTTGTTAGATAGAAAAGTTCAGGGCTTGAAGATGACATTGGATGCTATGTGATGCTTAGCTTGTGGGAGACCCTAGAAATACAATGTAGGACATAGCAGTGATACAAGCAGACAGGATACATTGAAGTCATCCATTTATTCTTAACCCAGTGTACAGCTGACCTTGATGTCAGTCTTTTCTGTTATTCTTCAGCAACTTATCAGTAAAAATTTCAGTTGTTTGAATAATGTGTGACCCACAGTGTCCTTCACATCTGCAAAACCATGGGATGTTTTCCCAGCTGAAGCAAATTTCATCCAAGTCTTCCTGAGTTCTCTGAGGTTCACAAGCTAAGGAAATCATTGCTCCACTTATTGTTTTAAAAAAGATACATTTTTAAAAGTGCTAACAAGCTTCCTGATGTTCTAAAACTAATATTGTTGCTGCAAAGAGCAATAAAAAGGTTTCATATTTGGTACTTATGAGTAAGAAGAACGAGATACTAAAGCCCTGTACACACGATCGGTCCATCCGATGAAAACGGTCTGATGGAATGATGGACCGTTTTCATCGGTTAACCGATGAAGCTGACTGATGGTCAGTCGTACCTACACATCATCGGTTAAAAAAACGATCATTTCAGAACGCGGTGACGTAAAACACAACGACGTGCTGAAAAAAACGAAGTTCAATGCTTCCAAGCATGCGTCGACTTGATTCTGAGCATGCATGGATTTTTAATCCGTGCCTACAAACGATCGTTTTTTTTCTATCGGTTAGGTATCCATCGGTTAAATTTAAATTAAGATTGCTTTTTTTTAACCAATGGATAAATAACTGATGGGGCCCACACACGATCGGTTTGGACCGATGAAAACGATCCATTAGACCGTTCTCATTGGTTTAACCGATCGTGTGTACGCGGCCTCAGGCTGCAGTCTGTATTGCTGCTCAGGGGGCCAGAAGTCCAACAAAAGGCCAGGTGCTAAGAATAATCCTTTCTTTCCATTGCTGGTCATTTGAACCCTTCTGCAGGCACACTAGAACTCTTTTTTTACTTCCTATAATATTTGTAAAGTAATCAGTAAAACATTTTACCATATATATATATATATATATATATATATATATATATTGTCCCAAAAAGGCTGAAGGCTATTTGAAGAACTAACATTGCTTTTTTTTCTCCTAGAATAGGCAGATATAAAGTTCTGGAAAGTCAGATACTAACAGCTATTCTTGATTGCCCTTTGGTTGAAATTTTGTAGGTCTAATCTGTTGTGGAGAACTATCTCTGTGCTATTCTTTTGCTCCCAAATCCTGAAAGCTATGCCCTGGAAATGTCATAAGCCTAAATATCAAGCCAAGGATAAGGTTACTCGACTGAACTCTTTTCAGAACACTGTTTCACTCGGTGTTCACACTGTCCAGTAATTCACTTGGTCCACCTTAGGAGTGCAAAAGATCTCATTTGCTTCCATTAGATCAGTGATTTCCAAACTTTCTAAACAAAGCACCAGTTTACTGTCCTTCATACTTAAGGGGGCCTGGAATAGGGCCCCATTGTTGGGGTTAGTGGGAGAACTAGTACCCCATTGTTGGTCAAAGTAGAAGGAATAATGCTCCAGAGTTGGTGTCAGTGGGAGGAATATTACCCCACCATGGGTGTCAGTAGGAGGTAATACACCCCACTGTTGGTCTCAGTGGAAGGAATTGTGTCTCATCTTTGGTGTCAAAGAAATATTGCCTTGTATCATTGGGAGGAACAGTGCCTGAAGGGCTGGAAAAAAAGCAAATAAAGGGTCAGGTATGTCGCAGTTTGGAGACCACTGCATTAGATGAACAGTAAGCAAGTTACAGTATGCCCTGTGAACTTTTGTGCTGTAATTTGGGGCTTTAAATGTAAGTTCTTAATGTGGGTAGTTGCCCTATCTCCCTCTAATAACCAGAATGAAATGTGGAGGCATTTTTGCAGATGATATCCTTTTATCCTAAGGACTTCAAGAACTTCCCTACATTTACTTCATACCCAATGGTCGAAATTATTGATGCACAATGTTAAGGGCTGTTGTAGCATTGGGTTTCCAGACTTGCCCATAAACAGATGTCCGTGGATGCCCATAAACAGCTTATTAAAAGCATGATAATTTAATAACAAGTTCTCCAAGAGGACTCCAAAAAAGAAAACAACATGTTGTGTAAATTTGGGAAGTTTCCAAATCCGGATTGGTTGTTAATAGTGATAAGATAATTGCTGCAGACAGCAGACTCTTCTGGCCACTATGGATAATTGTGGGTGGGGACTGGTCTGAAGCCTCATACACACGCTCGGTTTACTCGGCAAGAACCAGCAAGAAAACTGCTGGCAGAGATTTCTTGCCGAGTATACTGAGCGTGTGTACGAGACTTTCAGGTTTCTCGACAAGAAAACTGCCCAGAATCTAGACAAGAAAAATAGAGATCATGTTCGTCGCGAGATTCTCTGCAGTTTTCCTGCCGAGAAACCCGAGAGTGTGTATAGTTACCTGTCACCGTGGCAACCCGCACATGCTCGAAATGACTTTGACTCATGCGCGGTAGCTTACTAGGCATAGGTAGGGTTCAGAAAGATGGCGGCGACTGCATCGAATGTGACGAGCGCATGCTCGTCATACGCAATGACGTCACCGCATTCTTGCCTTTCAAGAGAACGCGGTTCTTTTGAATGGAGTGTCTGCTGCAGACAGCAGACTCTTCTTGGCCACTAAGGATAATTGTGGGTGGGGACTGGTCTGAAGCCTCGTACACACGCTCGGTTTACTCGGCAAGAACCAGCAAGAACTGCTGGCAGAGATTTCTTGCCGAGTATACTGAGCGTGTGTACGAGACTTTCAGGTTTCTCGACAAGAAAACTGGCCAGAATCTAGACAAGAAAAATAGAGATCATGTTCGTCGCGAGATTCTCTGCAGTTTTCCTGCCGAGAAACCCGAGAGTGTGTATACTTACCTGTCACCGTGGCAACCCGCACATGCTCGAAATGACTTTGACTCATGCGCGGTAGCTTACTAGGCATAGGTAGGGTGCAGAAAGATGGCGGCGACTGCATCGAATGTGACGAGCGCATGCTCGTCATACGCAATGAAGTCACCGCATTCTTGCCTTTCAAGAGAACGCGGTTCTTTTGAATGGAGTGTCTGTACACTCGGGCGGCAAGAGATTCTTGCCAAGAATCTTGTCAGGAAAAACAAGGGTTTTTTCCTGATGAGATTCTGGCCTATGTGTACAGGGCTTGATTGTTGATAATGGTCTAATTTCTTTCAGAAGCAACTTGTTACTTTTACTGTGCCATGGCATATCCACTCAGAGATACATAACCTCTTTAGGGTTAATATGGAGCATCAACTTAACTGGCCAAGAACATGATGAATGCCAAGAGAGTCTAGAAAATGCAAGAGACACTTTAGCCTGTTTGAAATGATCTTCCTTGTTCTCTACCTTCTACCTCCATTGTTGCAACAAGAAATGTAATGCAAGATCTCGAGCTCAAGTCAGTTCATATCTATTAGTTGGTTCAGGCTTTTCCCTTGTATGCTTTTACCCTTTTATTAAAATAGCCCTGGACCACAGCAGTAATGCAATGTATGATTGCCTCTCAGGAGTTTTACTGAAATGTGTGTTTTATGCTCTATATAATTGATGTACTGGAAGAATTAGGGGATTTTAAATAAAGGAAAATCCCTTAATCTCAAATGAGGGAAAACAGCCATGGATATTGTCTTTAAGTGAAGGCAACTTTCTTTCCTTCCTGATTGCCTTCTTTCCTGAAAATCTTCGGAGGATGTTGCTGAACAGGATAACACGCTCCTAACTCATTTAGACAATAAGCTTTGTCAGGAAAGAATTAAAGAATCATTTTAAAGTTTAAAAGTACCACTAAGAGTCATAAAAACTGAAATTTAAAGCAACCCTTTCATTTTGTAATGTTTACAGAAACCATCATCTATATAGTCGTTATTCAATATACTAACAACTCACCAGTGCATAATCAGAATGCAAAAGCTCTAAAGCATTCTACCCCCAAAGACCCAGTTATTCCCCCAATTAGATGGCTATCTTCTCTCCCACAGAGCATAGAAAAAGTGAAACCAGGCTGTCAAACACACCTTGCCTGTCAAGGACACCTCAGCCCTTCCTGTGACAGCCTTATGTTCCTGTTCTCTAATGACAGTTGAAATACATGCAAAACTCTCATTGCGGTTTAGTGTGCATAGATGGAATGTTTCAAGAAAATAAGAAAGGCAGGTTATGATTATTCCTATTTTGGGGAAACAGAAAGTTAGAGCTGAAGCAGAAGATTGGTTCAGGAGAAGTGGATAAGCAGGCAAGGAATTAGGGTTACATAATGGAAAATTTGTGTTAGGGTTACAGGGTTATTTGGTGTTAGGGAGGGTTTATTGAAGGGGTGAATGGGTGGGGGGACAGGCTGTCAGTGCTCAGACCATATGCCGCACACTGCATCAAATTGGTCTGCATGGCTGTTGTCCCAAGAGGAAGCATCTTCTAAAGATGATGCACAAGAAAGCCGCAAACAGTTTGCTGAAGACAAGCAGACTAAGGATACGGATTACCCAAACCATGTACTCTGGTCTGATGAGACTAAAATAAACTTCGTTGGTACAGATGGTGTCAGACATGTGTGGTGGCAACCATGTGAGGAGTACAAAGACAAGTGTGTCTTGCCTACAGTCAAGCATGATGGTGGGATTGTCATGGTCTGGGGCTGCATGAGTGCTGCCGGCATTGGGGAGCTACAGTTCATTGAGGGAACCATGAATGCCAACATGTACTGTGACATACTGAAGCCGAGCATGATCCCCTCCAAGATGACCACTGCCTTGCTAAAGAAGCTGAGGGTAAAGGTGATGGACTGGCCAAGCTTGTCTCCAGACCTAAACCCTATTGAGCATCTGTGGGGCATCCTTGAATGGAAGGTGGATGAGCGCAAGGTCCCTAACATCTACCAGCTCCGTGATGTCATCATGGAGTAGTGGAAAATTATCCAGTGGCAACCTGTAAAGCTCTGCTCAGGAGGGTTGAGGCAGTGCTGGGAAATAATGGTGCTCACACAAAATATTGACACTTTGGCACTTTGGGCCCAATTTGGACATTTTTACTTAGGGGTGTACTCACTTTTGTTGCCAGCAGTTTAGACATTAATGGCTGTGTGTTGAGTTATTTTGAGGGGACGGCAAACTTACACTGTTATACAAGCTATACACTCACTACTTTACATTGTAGAAAAGTGTAATTTCTTCAGTGTTGTCACATGAAAAGATATAATAAAATATTTACACAAATGTGAGGGGTGTACTCACTTTTTTGAGATACTGTGGCCTAGATTCACGTAGGGCGGCTTTACATTGTGCGGGGGGTAGCGTATCTTATTTACGCTACGCCGCCGCTACTTAGAGAGGCAAGTGCTGTATTCACAAAGCACTTGCGTCCTAAGTTACGGCAGCATAGCGTAAATCAGCCGGCGTAGGCACGCGTAATTCAAAGTAGGCAGGTCGTAGGCGTGTTGTATTTAAATTAAGCGTGAGCTCATGTGGATGCATGGCCGAACGAACGGCGCATGCTCAGTATCACGTCGTATTTACGCCCAAAGATACGACGGCTCAATGCCTGTGACGTGAAAGTAACCTATGCACAGCCCCATTCATGTACGACTTACGTAAACGGTGTAAAAAGATACGCTTTTTCCCACGTCCATACCTTGCATGGGCTGCGCCACCTAGAGACCTGCTTTATCTTTACGCCGGCGTATGTCTAACGTAAACGGCATAACTAATTGCGACGGGCGTACGTACTTTCGTGAATCATCGTATCTTGCTCATTTACATATTCAACGCGGAAATCAACGGAAGCGCCACGTAGCGGCCAGCGTAAATATGCACCCCAAGATACGACGGCGTAGGAGACTTACGCCGCTAGTATCTTGGCCAAATCTATGTGTAACTGATTCTATGAATCAGGCGCATACATACGACGGCGGCCATTTGGACTTACGACGGCGTATCTGGAGATACGCCGTCGTAAGTCTTTGAGAATCTGGGCCTGTGTGTATATATATATATATATATATATATATAGATAGACATAGGCGTGCGTGCAGGGTGTGCTGGATGTGCCTGGGCACACCCTAATCAACCCATGTTCCAGTGGCATATCATAATGGGTGCAAGTGTGTGCGGGGCACAGTGTGTTTCACAAATGTAGTAATCCATCCTATTTTGGGAGCAGCGCTGGATCTGCTGCAGCTAAATCCCTTTTGTCATTGCCGACCCTGGGAGTTTCTGTGTAGGAGCTGGAGGCCAGTGCGCTCTGCTATGACCCACAATGTTCCACCTCCAGCTGGCCCTGTGCTTTAAGCTGGGAGCACTGGGCTGTGTTTAAACAGCGCAGTGCTCCCGGTGGCTTGCACAGATCCCGCCCTATCCTTTAAACCTCTATTGGAGCAAAAGAGGGGGTGGGGGATGTGCTCAGCCACTCTAGTCTGGCGGCAACTCTGCAGGCAAGTAAGTACTGTAGTTGTTAGTTGTAGCTGCTTCTCTCAATGGATGGAAGGAGAGCTCTGCTGAGGAAAATTAATGAGGGAGAGTTCTGTACCAAGTTGGGAGTGGAAAATCGTTTTTTGCTTGTAAAGTAGCGCTTGAACGCTGTCCTCTGTGCACATTACACTCCTGAACTCTATCCTTTGTGCGCAGTGCACTTCTGAACTCTATCCTTTGTGTGCAGCGCACTCCTGAACTCTGTCCTCTGTGCACAGTGCACTCCTGAACTCTGTCCTTTGTGGACAGCGCACTCCTGAACTCTGTCGTCCATTTTCAGCGCACTCCTGAACTCTGTCCTTTGTGCGCAGTGCACTTCTGAACTATGTCCTTTGTGCACAGTGCACTCCTGAACTCTGTCCTATGTATGCATTGTACTCCTTAACTATGTCCTCTGTACGCAGCGGACTCCTGAACTATGTCCTCTGTATGCAGTGTACTCCTGAACTATGTCCTTAGGGTCCTTGGAGTTTATTCACTAAACAGGCAATTCATGAACTCTTCCCTCTGTATGCAACGCAGCCCTGAAATCTGCCCTCTGTACATGGTATTTGTCCTCTGTATACAGCGCATGCCTGAACTCTGTCCTCTGTGCGCAGTGCACTCTTGAACTCTGTCCCCTTTGTGCAGCGCACTCCTGAACTCTGTCCTCCGTGCGCAGTGCACTCCTGAACTCTGTCCTTTGTGCACAGTGCACTCCTGAACTCTGTCCTTTGTTCACAGTGCACTCCTGAACTCTGTTCTCTGTTCGCAGGGTACTCCTCAACTATGTCCTCTTTATGCAATGCACTCCTGAACTATGTTCTCTGTATGCAGCGCACTCCTGAACTATGTCCTTAGGGTTCTTGGGGTTTATTCATTAAACAGGCAATTCATGAACTCTGTCCTTTAAATATAACGCAGCCCTGAAATCTGCCCTCTGTACATAGCGTCTTTTCTCTGTATGCAATGCACTCTTAAACTTTGTCCTCTGTGTGCAGCGCACACCTGAACTCTGTCCTCTGTGCACAGCACACTCCTGAACTCTGTCCTTTGTGCACAGTGCACTCCTGAGCGATGTCCTCTGTACGCATTGTACTCCTTAACTATGTCCTCTGTAGGGGGAACACCCCCCCCCCGTTCAGTTCGCACCAGAACCTTCGAACGGACCGAACGTTCGTGCAAACATTTAGAACCCCATTGACGTCTATGGGACTCGAACGTTCGAATTCAAAAGTGCTCATTTTAAAGCCTAATATGCAAGTTATTGTCGTAAAACGTATTTGAGAACCCGGGTCTTGCCCCAGGGAACATGTATCAATGGGAAAAAAGTTTTAAAAACGGTCGTTTTTCAGGAGCAGTGATTTTTAATGATGCTTAAATAAAAAAAAAAAAAAAAAAATGAAAAATTCCTTTAAATATTGTACCTGCTGGGTGTCTATAGTATGCCTGTGAAAACGTCTTTGAGAACCTGGGTCTTGCCCCAGGGAACATGTATCAATGGAAAAAAAGTTTTAAAAACGGTCGTTTTTTTCAGGACTCCTGAAAAAACGACCATTTTTAAAACTTTTTTTCCATTGATACATGTTCCCTCCTGAATCTTTAGGTGCAAACAACAGAGAACACGGCCAGGACACACTAAGTAGTTTTAGGTGCAAACTACAGAGGACACAGGCAATAAACCACGTAAGAATACTGCAGCTAGCACAATCACCTGCCTGCCAGTAAATTAGGAAGAACTGATTTAGCTAAACTATACAGTGCCAGATTCAGGCACATTTGCTTGTCTTTGACCGGGCTTAAGGTATCCGATTTACGTTACGCCTCCGCAACTTATACGGGCAAGTGCTGAATTCTCAAAGCACTTGCTCCGTAAGTTGCGGCGGCGTAGCGTAAATCGGCCGGCGTAAGCCCGCCTAATTCAAATTTGGATCAGGGGGGCGTGTTTTATGTAAATCTACTGTGACCCGACATGATTGACATTTTTCCCAAACGGCGCATGCACCGTCCGTGGAATTTCAAAGTGTGCATTGCTCCAAAGTACGCCGCAAGGATGTCATTGGTTTCGACGTGAACGTAAATGATGTCCAGCCCCATTCACGGACGACTTACAAAAACAACGTAACTTTTTAAAGTTTCGACGTGGGAACTGACGGCCATACTTAACATTGTTGCGCCACATTTATGCCACCATATAGCAGGGGCAACATTACGCTGGGAAAAGCCTAACGTAAACGGCGTAAATTTACTGCGTCGGCCGCGTTCGGGAATTCGCGTATCTAGCTAATTTACATATTTTGACACGTAAATCAGCTTACACGCCCCTAGCGGCCAGCGGAAAATTGCAGTTACGATCCGACGGCGTATGAGACTTACGCCTGTCGGATCTAATGGATATCTATGCGTAACTGATTCTAAGAATCAGGCGCATAGATACGACGGCTCGGATAAGGATTTACAACGGCGTATATGGCGCTGCGCCGTCGTAAGTCCTCTGAGAATCCGGGCCTACAGTGTATAAATATATGTACAACACCTGGGATGTATATATATCCTCTACACACTGTAACATTAACTGACTAGCCTGCCTGCTCTATCTACCTGCAAAAAATGACACTCTCTCTGTCCTCTCTTAACCACCGCAACCTGCAGGCGGTCTTTTATAGTGTGGGGCGTGTACTAAACCCCCTGAGCCATGCTTGGCCAATCATCAGCCAGCGATGCCGCAGTGAATTATGGTCTGTGAAGCGTAACTCGAATTTGGCGCGAACGACCCGTTTTGTTCGTATTTCGACGAACGATCGAACATACGATGTTCGAGTCGAACATGAGTTTGACTCGAATATGAAGCTCATCCCTAGTCCTCTGTATGCAGTGCACTCCTATTAAATTCTAAAGTGGAAAATACTGCGCTATAGGATATGAATAAATAAATTAAATCAATATACGTAAATGAACAAAAATTGTTAAACTAATAACTAAAGCTGCAATCTTTCACCACATGTGATAGACATATGAAAAACAGACAAGAATACAAAGAATAAGATTGCGCTAAAAAATGTCAAAAATTAGTTAGTGAAAACCCACAAACAAATATACAAGATTGTTCACTAAGCCTAGGTTCCAGTGGCGGTTCGTCCATAGAGGGCCCTGGAGCGCCGCCCCCTCTGGCTCTCACCGCCACTGAGTGAAATAACAGATTCATGCATTGCACGAATCTATGTTATTTTCGCCGCTGCCGCTGTTATTCAGATGGTCGGCGCTCAATGTCCGGCCATCTGAATAACGCCAGCTGGTTGGCTGTAGGGAAATGTCTATCAAAGCCAACGGCTCTGATAGGCTTTCCCAATACAGCCCTCGGCTCCCGGAAGCTTATTCTCGGAGCGCACAGACTGTACGCCCCTTGAATAAGATGACAGGCGTCTCAGCCAATCACATTGGCCGGTTCTGGCTACCTGTAACCTGATTGGCTGAGACGCCTGTCAGTCATCGAGGGCGGGAGAAGACATCGTGGGACGTGGATGCCTGACTCCAGTAAAGGTAAGTGCCGGGCGGAGGGGGGGGGGGAAGAACGCAATTCACAGGGCACAGTAGGGACAATTGGCACAGCGACGACCATTAAAGGGCACAGTGGCTGCGTTTAATGGCATGGCACAGTGGTGACAATGTATGGCACAGTGGCTGCGTTTAATGGCATGGCACAGTGGTGACAATGGATGGCACAGTGGTGACAATGGATGGCACAGTGGCTGCGTTTAATGGCATGGCACAGTGGTGACAATGTATGGCACAGTGGCTGCGTTTAATGGCATGGCACAGTGGTGACAATGGATAGCACAGTGGCTGTGTTTAATGGCATGGCACAGTGGTGACAATGTATGGCACAGTGGCTGCGTTTAATGGCATGGCACAGTGGTGACAATGGATGGCACAATGACTGCGTTTAATGGCATGGCACAGTGGTGACAATGTATGGCACAGTGGCTGCGTTTAATGGCATGGCACAGTGGTGACAATGTATGGCACAGTGGTGACAATGGATGGCACAGTGGTGACAATGGATGGCACAGTGGCTGCGTTTAATGGCATGGCACAGTGGTGACAATGTATGGCACAGTGGCTGCGTTTAATGGCATGGCACAGTGGTGACAATGGATGGCACAGTGACTGCGTTCAATGGCATGGCACAGTGGTGCGAATTGATGGCACAGTGGTGCGAATTGATGGCACAGTGACTGCATTTGATGGCATGGCACAGTGACTGCGTTTAATGGCATGGCACAGTGGTGCGAATTGATGGCACAGTGGCTGCGTTTGGGCACAGTGAGACTGCAATTTTTTTTTCCTTTGCGCCCCCCCAAAAATTTTGAGCACCAGCCGCCATTGCTAGGTTCACACTGCTGCTTCCAAATCGTACCCAGTGTGAACCAGGGCTTAATGAACAAAGGAATGATGTTAAAATAAAAATATTCAAAAAATATATACGTGTATCAATATATCAAAACAAGGTGTATATTTCACATATTAAAAAATAAAACAGATTCAGTCCAAACTAAAAAAGTGAAGACTCGGGGTGATTAACCCCACACTTTTAAAAACTTCCAAAGAAATCGTCCATGGATGAAAAAAAAAATTTCACAGATGCAGGTTGAAAGGAATACAGATGAAAGAATTTCACCACCGATCGGAGTAAAGTTTGAGCAGAATGTAGAGAATCCACCATGAAAAAGGTAAGTAATAAACTCTTACCAGATGGCCAAATATATACAGCATTAGGATCCACTCCACCAGGGGAAAGGAAGAAGAGACTGCAGCGCTCCACGGTAGTCAGCTGGTCCTAATTTGTACAGATCCCGGTTTTCCTTCAGCTCACCTCAGGTTCCAATCACTATATAGTACCCAAAAGAATAAATACTGCCTTTGTCGATTATCATAACAACAACGATGAGGGCCTCAACTTCACAGTCAGCCTTAATGCCAATATCATTGATTTCCTTGACCCACAGTTGTACATCACTGCTGCTGATAAAAAAATACAGTCCAAAACTTTTTTTTTTTTTAAAGTTGATTCAAATGGCTATATAGATTTTTGAAGCAATCACCTGAAGAGTTGGGAGACACATATTCTATGTAGTAAGACTCTTGCACCATTAAAATGTATACTTAACCCCTTAACGCCCGCCTATTTACGTCCGCAAAATGGCACCGACAGGCAGAAGGGCGTATATATACGTCCTTGCCTTCTAGCGGGTGGGGTGTCCGTTCGTGACCCCCCCCCGCTGTGTGCGGCGGGCGGATTCCCGCGGGGAGCGATCCGGGACGACGGCGCGGCCATTCGTTTATAGCCGCTCTGTCGCGATCGCTCCCTGGAGCTGAATAACGGGGAGTGTAAACACGTCTTCCCCGTTCTTCACTGTGGCGGCGTATCGATCGAGTGATCCTTTTTATAGGGAGACTCGATCGATGATGTCAGTCCTACAGCCACACCCCCCTACAGTTGTAAACACACACTAGGTGAACCCTAACTCCTACAGCGCCCTCTGTGGTTAACTCTCAAACTGCAAGTGTCATTTTCACAATAAACAATGCAATTTAAATGCATTTTTTGCTGTGAAAATGACAATGGTCCCAAAAATGTGTCAAAATTGTCCGATGTGTCCGCCATATTGTCGCAGTCACGAAAAAATCGCTGATCGCCGCCAATAGTAGTGAAAAAAAAATAATTAATAAAAATGTAAAAAAACTATCCCCTATTTTGTAAACGCTATAAATTTTGCGCAAACCAATCGATAAACACTTATTGCGATTTTTTTTACCAAAAATAGGTAGAAGAATACGTATCGGCCTAAACTGAGGAAAAAAAATGTTTTTATATATGTTTTTGGGGGATATTTATTATAGCAAAAAGTAAAAAATATTGAATGTTTTTCAAAATTGTCGTTCTATTTTTGTTTATAGCGCAAAAAATAAAAACCGCCAAAAGAAAGCTCTATTTGTGGGGAAAAAAGGACGCCAATTTTGTTTGGGAGCCACGTCGCACGACCGCGCAATTGTCTGTTAAAGCGACGCAGTGCCGAATTGTAAAAGCGCCTTTGGGCATTTAGCAGCATATTGGTCCGGGGCTTAAGTGGTTTAAAGAATCACTTGTTGTTTTCTCAAAACTCAAAGCATCTGCATTGCTGTGGTCATGCTAATTTTATTTTTCTCCTCCTCCTACTCCAGAACTATGTCTTCTGCAAGCAGCACACTCCTGAACTATGTTCTCTGTATGCAGCATCCTTTCCTATTTAGTGAATAAATTTATACTTTGGGGTGCACACCCTAATGCTACAGGCTTCGCACACCTATAAGTTTATTCTACTTTTTCTTCTTGGGTTTAGATACATTTTTTGGCTTCATTCACCTGGCCATATGTGTATTTTCTGCATGTAATGCAGGTTATTGTTGGCAGAACTAGCAGAAGATTATGGCCCAGATTCACAAAGACTTACGACGGCGTATCTCCAGATACGCCGTCGTAAGTCCGAATGAGCGCCGTCGTATGTATGCGCCTGATTCATAGAATCAGTTAAACATACATTCTGCCAAGATACGAGCGGCGTAAGTCTCCTACGCCGTCGTATCTTGGGTGCATATTTACGCGGGCCGCTAGGTAGCGCTTCCGTTGATTTCCGCATTGAATATGCAAATGAGCTAGATACGCCGATTCACGAACGTACGTGCGGCGCCGGCGTAAAGATAAAGCAGGTCTCTAGGTGGCGCAGCCCATGCAAAGTACGGACGTCGGAACAAGCGTATCTTTTTACGTCGTTTGCGAATAGGGCTGTGCGTAAGTTACGTTCACGTCGTAGGCAGTGTTCGACGTATCTTAGGCATTTTTTCCGACGCATGCGCACTGGGATACGTCCACGGACGGCGCATGCGCTGTTCATTCAAAACGTCATTTACGTGGGGTCATGCTTTATTTACATAAAACACGCCCACCTCTTCACAATTTGAATTAGGCGCACATACGCCGGTACATTTATGCTACGCCGCCATAACTTAGGACGCAAGTGCTTTGTGAATACAGCACTTGCCTCTCTAAGTTGCGGCGGCGTAGCGTAAATACGATACGCTACGCCTACCCACACTTACGCCGCCCTATGTGAATCTAGGCCTCTGTGTTTAGACACATATTGCATACAGACAAGTTTGGAGAGTTGGAACGTGGACAGCATGGTGTGCAGCGGGTTCCTGGTGTCCCTGACTTGCTCAGCAGCCAGCTGGTGGTAAGCAGAGTTCGGCAGGAAAGCAGCTGAGCAGATGCAGAGGGGAGCACTGTGGTCACACTGCACACCATGCTGCCAGCGTTCCAACTCTCCAAGCCTCAACACTTTCCTTCATATCAGCTTCCTGGCTGAACTTTGCATAACACCATCCGCCTGCCTGCCAATCTCTGCCAGTGATGAAAACTCCTCTTCATGTTGCCTCTTCTTCTACCACATGTGAGTGCATTATCTTATCTATTTATTAGGGCTGTTACTGATTACAATTTTCCTGTTCCATTAATCGATTTTTTTTAAATTGATTAATCGACTAATTTCGATTAATTATAACGCACTTACAGATCCAACTACTTTTAGCTGATCTCCTTGCATTGCAACTCTGCATTAGTCAGTGGTAAATGTGGTATACACTATATACAATCACCCGTCACCAGTTAGTTTCCACAATCCATGACTTAACTTCACAGTTCACACAAATACGTTTTAAATTCAAACTGTAGCACTGACATAAGTCATTTTTTCTTATTAAACTTTAAGAAAAACGTAGAAAGTTATTTTAACTTTAATTATAAAACTTATCATATATATTCACTGTCAGTCACTTTATAGTAGGCAAGAAGGCATCACTTTAGCCAGTCACACAGACATACCAGATTGTTTACATTTTCTGGAAGCAGACATGATCGCATTTTATTGACAATATACCCTGAAGAACTGAACAGTCTTTCGCATGGAACAGATGTTGTCGATACACAAAGAATTGTCTGCACAAAACTTGCTTAGGACAGGAAAACAATGATTATTTTTGCCCCCTTCTCCTGATGGAGCCTGATGCATCCTCCTGCTCCACAGATGCAAAGGTACCTCAATCCAATAGCTGCAGTTTGCTCGCATCCAGCAGGGTAAGTCTCACTGTCCAGGATGTCCGATGACGTAAAGAATTTTGATTGATCAAAAGAATTTTGATCGATCAAAAAAATTAAAGATTAATCAAGGAATTAATCTTTAATTTCCCCAGTCCTACTATTTATACTATATACCGTATTTATCGGCGTATACCGCACACTTTTTTGCCCTGAAAATCAGGGCAAAATCGTGGGTGCGCGGTATACGTCGATACCCGCTTTCCCGCGCCGAGTTTGAATACTGCGCCGACATATACCGAGCGCAGTACACTCGTGTATAGTCGGGCAGTCTCGGGTCCTCTCGCGCTGACGTCCTGGACGTACAGGACGTCAGGGCGAGAGTTGCCGAGCCTGCCCAACGATACACGAGTGTACTGCGCTCTGTATATGTCGGCGCAGTATTCAAACTCGGCGCGGGAAACGAGCGGGGAGGACGCGAGGACGCCGCAGAAGGACGCCGGACCCGACGAAGAGGACACCCGAAGCCGCAGACGGACCCTGCGCAAGACACCAAAACTGTAAGTACAAAAAAACTTTTTTCCACAGGAATTCGGAGCAACTTTAGGGGTGCGCGCTATACGCGGGAGCGCGCTATACCCCGATAAATACGGTACATAGATCCATACACTGAGATATCATCAAAGCCTGTCAATTTGGCAGCCACAGATGTTTCGAATTTTGGCCGTTACAAAAGGAACCAACCGATATTCAAACCATGTATGGGCAGGCTGAATGTACCCACGTTGATCGATCGATCAACTTGAGTACAACCAGCCTGCTGGATGTTACATGCGATAATTGTTAGTAGCTGGTATAGCCGCTAGCAGTAATAATTGCTAAGTTCTCCTGCCAGAGGCCGATTCCCCAACCCTTTCTGGGAGAACACAATGGCTCTGCGGGGGGGATTCCCCTGCCAACACTGTCTGTGTTGATGGGGGAATCTAGCGAATTTCTTTCCTGCAACCCGTGGTTGGAAAGAAGTAAAGGCAGGAAAGAAATTTTCTCCCTCAATGGCCGGCAGCAGAGGACAAACATAGGGATCAAGCAGAAATCTGTATGGTGATCAAGAAACTATGCATACTCTGAATTACTGTAGGTAACAGTGTTCAATAAAGAGTACAAAAGAGGGAAGGAAGAGAAAGGGCAAAGTGAGGAGCACTTCGGAAACCAGTATAGCTGTAGGTAAATCCAGACTTTACCAAACTTACATATTGTATTTTTGTTTTTTTATACAAAGATGCTAAGGGGGAGATTTATTAAAACTGGTGCATACAGAATCGAGTGCAGTTGTGCATAGTAAACAAACCCCTTCCAGGTTTTATTGTCAAAGCTTAAATAAATGTAGCACCCTCATCCTGGAATAGGACTACAGTAAAATGTTGTTATGCTGGGTTGTAGCCAGCCTGACCAATTTGTAGTGTTTAGTGGTCAAATGACTTCTGTTCTAATTCTATTCAGTTGTGGCTTCTCGCATTTGTCAGTAGGTGGCACTGTTGCCTTTGACATTAGTATGATGAGCTACAGTACATTCAAGTTATGAATAAACATACTTTTCTCAGACAATCATATTCGCTGCTATGAATGCTGGGAGAAGCTATTTATTGGAAAGAAGTTAGGAGATCTTGGTCTGTTCCCGCACAGGGCTGCTGCCTGGGTGGATGTGTGTGTGGAACAGCTCTTGGCTGCTAGGCCAAAGCCTGAGCCTATCCAGGTGGCTGCTAGGCCTAGCCAAGGGCTATCCGGGTTTTCGAGATTATGCTGAGAAAAGCCTGCTAAACATCCGCAAACAATTCTAAAGCCCCATACACACTATCAGTTTTCCTGCAGGTTTTTCTCTTCAAGTTTACCAAAACCATGTAGTGCAAGGGCCTGCCTGATTGCATACGAATTGAAACTCTTAAAGCGGGAGTTCACCCGAAAAAAAATTTTTAACCTTAGATTGATGCTCATTTTGTCAAGGGGAATCGGGTAGTTTTTTTAAAATCGAAGCAGTACTTACCGTTTTAGAGAGCAATCTTCTCTGCCGCTTCCGGGGATGGTCTTCGGGACTGGGCATTCCTATTTGATTGACAGTCTTCCGACAGGCTTCCGACGGTCGCATACATCGCGTCATGAGTAGCCGAAAGAAGCCGAACGTCGGTGCGGCTCTATACGGCGCCTGTGCACCGACGTTCGGCTACTTTCGGAAAATCGTGACGCGATGTATGCGACCGTCGGAAGCCTGTCGGAAGACTGTCAATCAAATAGGAACGCCCAGTCCCGCAGCCCATACCCGGAAGCGGCGGAGAAGATCGCTCTCTAAAACGGTAAGTACTGCTTAGATTTTAAAAAAAACTACCCGATTCCCCTTGACAAAACGAGCATCAATCTAATGTTAAAAATTTACTTTTCGAGTGAACCTCCACTTTAAGGTTTGACCTCATATTAGTTGGTTTTGGTAAATCTGAAGAGAAAAACCTGCAGGAAAACTGATAGTGTGTATGGGGCTTGAGAGGGATGAAGACCTGAGATGAAATACTAGAGGTGACTCTTGCATGGACCGGGGATCCATGAAGAGCCTGGGAAAGCGTCAAGACGGAATCATCCATAGAATTCCTACACCTTGCTGATCAATACTAAGGGTGTCCTGTGCCCTCTCTCCCACATTTTTCCTGTGTGATAAATAAACTTCTCTCTTGTTTAAAGCATAAAAGTGACTGGCGCCCAACTTTCTTTCTTGTTCATCACTCACTATGCCCAAAAACTTGCACCCTGAGGATGTATGTCATCCCTCCCTACCTCCAGTAGTCACCATCAGACTCCTGGAAAATTGGGGTAGATGCTACATAAACAAGCTGAATTTAGAAGCTGATTGGTTACTGTGCTGCACCAGATTCTGTGTGCACCAGTTTTAGAAAAGCTCCCTATTATGTCTATGTATATATTTTAAAAAAATAATAATTGAAAAACAAAGTAAAAACTGACATATTTTGTTTGATTATTATTATTTATTATTATTATTATTATTTATTATTTACTATTATCTTCAGCGCCATCTTAGGGCTCTTTCACACGGGCGGACCGTATGTCCGGTTTTTCATCCATCCGTGTACGGATGAAAAAGGGACATACATTGGTCCCTATTTTTCCATCCGTCTGCGGATCGGATCGGGTGAACACGGACAGACGGTCCGTGTTCATCCGATCCCCTCATAGAGGAGAGTGGAGAAAAGACAGGGTGGTCCCTGCACAGTGTGCGGAGACCACCCTGTCATCCGCCGGCTCAGCGGGGATCAGCAGAGCGATCACCGCTGAGCAAGCAGAGGTTCACGGGGCGGATCATCACTGATCCGCCCCGTATGAAAGAGGCCTAATGGTCGTAATGTGGTATTTTTTAACTCATAACCTCGTTATGGCCACTAGATAGTGACCATAGGAAATGATCATTCATATTATACAAAATATGGCAATTTTCTTTGTTGTTGTGTGAATGTATGAAATCCGTACAGTGCAGTTGTTATACATAGACCACTAAATTACTTTCAGGAAAAAAAACTCAAATTTACTTCTGCATGCAACTTTTCACCATCTTGTAAACATTCTGTATTATGTATCCTCCCTCGTTCAGTGACCTGTAGGATGCTTCTCTCTTCTGAGGAAAAACATTCCATAGGGAAATGACATTCTGGAGAAATTCTAATTAACATTCAGACTAAGAATATGAACATTTTGTACTGTGCAGAGATAACATACAATTCTTTTGCTCTGATTAATAGTAACTTTCCATTGATCCAGTTGCGCTGTACATCTTTGTTAAATTTCATATGAATAATTTATTTTTCTTATTTACGCCTGCAGCTCCATGTTTCTTTTCACATGAGATATATATATATATATATATATATATATATATATATATATATATATATATATATATATATATATATATAGATAGAAGAGCACTAAATGTTATTTTTGTCTGCTGCTTCCTTCCTCTGCTATCAGTATGAATCACTTCTGACAAGTTTCCCTGACACCAAGAGAAAAAAGGTGACAGGGGAGAGAGCTCCAGCTGATTGACAGTGTTGTGAGGGAGGTGTGTCTCCTCCCTCCAATCAGCTGTCAGAGCTCTCCTCACTCAGCTCTGCAGAGTGTAATCTCAGCTCTCCGCCCCCTTTTTTCTGACAGCTCAGACACGCTTTGTAAATTCTGGACTTTGACCAGATGTAGAGAAGAGAACACTGCAGATGTATTATTATGTACCCTTTACTCATTCACATGGGGGGGGGGGGTAATTGGGTGTTCCCTTATCATTAAAAGGGGGATTGCAGATTCCAATAAGCCCTCCTCCCCCACAGACCCCCCATAATCACTAGGCTAGGGTTGTGTGGAAGAGGTCTTTGTCCTCATCAACAAAGGGACAATGTGCTTTCCAGGGGGGGGGGGGTACCAGGATACCACCCCCCATTAAAGTGGGGCTTGCAAATTACAATAAGCCCTCCCACCCAGACCCCCATAACCACTATGCTTGGGTTGTGGGGAAGAGGTCCTTGTCCTCATCAACATAGGGAAAAGATGCTTTTCCAGGGAGGGTTCCCCCTAGCAAGATACCACCCCCATTAAAAGGGGGCTTGCAGATTCCAATAAGCCCTCCCCTCCACTGACCCCCATAACCACTAGACTAGGGTTGTTGGGCAGAGGCCATTGTCCTCATCAACATAGGTAAAAGGTTCTTTTCCAGGGAGGGTTCCCCCTGGCACAGACCCCCATAAGTACTAGGCTAGGGTTGTGGGGAAGAGGTGCTTGTCCTCGTCAACATAGGGAAAAGATGCTTTTCCAGGGAGGGTTTCCCCTTGCAAGACACCACTCCCCATTAAAAGAGGGCTAGCAGATTCCAATAGATTCCAATAACCCCCCCCCCCCCGCACAGACCCCCCATAACCACTAGGCTAGGGTTGTAGGAAAGAGGCCATTGTCCTCATCAACATAGGTAAAAGGTGCTTTTCCAGGGAGGTTCCCCCTGGCAAGATAACACCTGTTTGACAATCCCTTGCTTATTGGCCCAGAAAATGAGCAGAACCCTTTTTAACATTTGGCTCCCATTGACTTTAGTGGGGTTATTTAGTAATGTTCGCCGAACTCTGGTCAAACCAAAACTAGGTACGCTCATTACCAGTCTCAAAAACAAAAGTGACAAAATAGTACAGTGGAACCTTGGTTTACGAGTAAAGCCTCGTACACACGGCCGAGGAACTCGACGTGCCAAACACATCGAGTTCCTTGGCCAGTTCAGCACTGAAGCCGCCGAGGAGCTCGGCGGGGCGAGAGCTCCCATAGAACAACGAGGAAATAGAGAACATGTTCTCTATTTCCTCGCCGAGCTCCTCGTCGGCTTCCTCGGCCGAAAGTGTACACACTGCCGGGTTTCTCGGCAGAATTCAGCCAGAAACTCGGTCGGAAGCTGAATTCTGCCGAGGAAACTGGTCGTGTGTACGGGGCCTAACTCAGTTAACAAGCTTTTTGAAAGACGAGCAACTTTTTTAAAATAATTCTGACAAGGAGAATTCAAGCTAATTGGGCCTACAGTACTGCATTTGGATTGAGGTGGGGGGGTGCCCGAGCAGAGCCGAACGTCGCCGTTTGTAGCCGATCATCATCGTTCGGAAATACATGAAAAGGCCAGAGGACACCTCGGCTGACCTCGGCAAATCTCGGGAACAAAGTCTTTCCAAAGTTTGGCGAGGTCAGCCGAAGTGTCCTCGGGCCTTTCCGAGGCTCTCCGGCACCCCCCGCCTCTGGCCGCATGCGGTATTGCATGCCATTGAAATCAATGCGGAACAAATTATTTTCAATTCCATTGACGTCAATAGGGAAACTCGCTTTGATATGCAAGTACTTTGGATTACGAGCATTCTCCTGGAATGGATTATGCTCGTAATCCAAGGTTCCACTGTACTTTTTCTGCTATTTAGTTTAAGTAAGGTTAGTCTGTGTCCTCTGCAGCATCTCTCCATAACTGTGCCTTACCTCCAGATAGTTCTAGAAGATTTTGTTCCTGAAAACATTCCTGTTTTCTAATGCTGATTTGCTGCACAATACAATCTCTGTGTTTTTTGGATGAATACCATCAATTTGTACTTCATTTTGTTTAGGTATTTTGCTGACTTTGTGTTATGTTTCTCTAGTACATGCTTTATTTGACAAGCAGCTTCTCACGCAGGGAGGTCATTTTACACTGTCAGCAAGCTCTCATGCAGGGGGGCTTCTATGTTTGTCGTCTGCTTGGAATAAAACAAACTAAAGAGGAGAATGGGTGAGATAAGCGTATACCCCTCCAGGGTCAAGCTGTCTATTCACCAATAGAATTCTGTTCAAAAAACAAAATGTGAAAAACATTTGTTTGATTTTTTGGGGTCAAATTGATGGTCATTTTTGAGCATAAAGATGAGAAAACCTGAGGGTGAAGGATGAAAAGATTTCTTGAATTAACAAAATTCTACTTGTGAATGTGGTTTTAGCTCCAGAAAAAACATTCATATTGTAATGTGCATCCCAAAATCTAGCATGGCATACATCGAAACTTTGGCATAGCAATCAAATTAAATTATTCAGGTCTATACATTTTTCAAGTCTGTACCATTTTCTCTTGGGATCCATTGCAGCAGACCTGTGCCATGTACTTCTGACATCTTCAGGGGGTTCCATCTTCAGGGTTGTACAATGCAGGGGCGGATCCAGAGTCTGGTCTCGGGAGGGGCACTGCGGGCAATTTGTCGGGGCAATGGCTGGTGTTGGCGCTTCAATAATCACGGCGCCATTGTTATGGGGTCAGGATGATTGAAGCGCATTATTTGTATTATTACATTGCAATATAAAATGTAATAGTTCAACTCACCATAATGCAGAATCATTGGGAGCCCTGAGCGTGTCACTTGCTGCCGTTGCCTGCCACGAGATGTGGATTGTCACTTGCCATTTCACTTGCCACATCCCCTGCCACCAGATGTGAATTGTCACTTGCCAATGGCTGTGTCCCAGAGTGGGGGCGGGCGGTGAGAGATGATGTCAGAAAGCTGCTACCCATCAGAATATGCAACCAAAGTGATGTTGCATTGTGGACATCTTGGTACACCTGCATGCAGTAAACCTAGAGTTAGAAGTCGGCAAGCGGACATCTTTATACACCCACCCAGAGTCTTGCTTTTCACAGTTATTTTTTACAGTAAACTCAGCTTATATAGTGAAATATAAGTTGGGTTTACTGTCAAAAAGACTCTTGTGGGTGTATAAAGTTGTCCGCTTGCCGGCTTCTAACTCTAGGCTTACTGCGTGCGGGTGTACCAAGATGGTCGCGACGCAACACCACTTCAGTAACTTGCAGACAGATTCATAGACAATTATATCGGATAATCAACATATTGTTTGTAATATGATTCTCCCCTGTGATTAACTCTAATGGCAATAATCTGTATTTTATATATTTTTTTGTATTTCAGTGTTTTTTTTTTTTTTTTTGGCATTTCAGAAAAATACTGACTATGACCACAAGATGGAGCTAAAGATCATAAGAGATAATCAGATAACAAACAATATGGTGAGCTACATATTTATACATAGACCCCCTAAATGTCATTCAGTTAAACATCTATGAAAGAAAGATACAGAACAAGTGTAAACAGTGTCCATATAAACACCAATAAATGATTTAATGAAAAAAGAAAAAAAAAAAACGCAGATCCAAAAAACGCAGATCCAAAAAAAAGTTCAAATAATTGCAAATGTAGAACTGGTAGGGAGATTGCTGTGTTGCAGATTTAAGCTCCAACCACCGTGCTCTCAGAAAGTGCAACGTGCATATTAAAGTGCTTCACCCTGGCGGTATTCCCGAGTTTGGCTCGGGGTAAGATTTTTATACCAAGAGCGGTATCCCCGAGCCAGACTCGGGCTCGCCTCGCTGCAGTCAGAGACAAAGTTACTTAACTTGTCCCTGGATCTAGCGATGCCACCGCGCTGTGTGAGCAAGCGGGACCTCGCTCGATTCACACAGTGTCCTTCTGTGCCGCCGATCTACGTTCCCTGCGACGTTACGACGCACGGGAGCGGAGAACGGCACCAAATTCAAAAAGGTAAACAAACACCTTACATACAGTATACTGTAATCTTATAGATTACAGTACTGTATGTAAAAAATACACACCCCCCTTGTCCCTAGTGGTCTGCCCAGTGCCCTACATGTTCTTTTATATAATAAAAACGGTTCTTTCTGCCTGCAAACTGTAGATTGTTCATAGCAACCAAAAGTGTCCCTTTATGTCAAAAATGGTTTTAGAGCAGCTAGAAAACAGCGATAATAAATTATAATCACTTGCAGAATTGTGCGATAGCGATTTGTGGTGAAATTCGTCATAAAAAAATAAAAGTAATAATAGCGACAATTCTGCAACTGAGCAAATTTCATTGATTTTGAGTTGATTACATTATTGAATAATTTTTATTATAATTATATTATTACTTGTTATAATTATTTTATAATTATTTATTATATTATAATTGACCTTCAGTCATATAAAGATTCTCTCAGGATCCTTCTTAATACACTCTCTCCCAAATAGGATCAGTTCCCAATAAATCCAACACAGATGGCTCCTTAGTGAAAAAACTGTGTGTTCCAATCATTCAATCTGGAAAAATTCAAAAAACGGCTCCACCGCAATGAGCCACAAAAATGGGGATAGTGCAATACAGTTTTTATTTAAAAGCTTTGCAGTGTAAAACAGTGCATACAGGCAAGTACACACACAGCTATGAATGAAGGCAGCGGCCGGGTTTTTCATTTACTGTGAGCAATATACACCCCGGCATGCATCTAAGCCAGGGGTCTTCAAACTACGGCCCTCCAGTTGTTCAGGAACTACAATTCCCATCATGCCTAGTCATGTCTGTGAATGTCAGTGTTAGACCCCATTCAGACCTGAGCGTTTTGTAGCTTGAAGCTACAAAACGCTGGAGGGGAAAAAAATCTATTATTCTCTATAGAGATGGTTCACATCTCCACTCCAAAACACACAGCCCGAAGCTCCAAAACGCCTGAGGCTCAAATAAATTCTGGGACTTTTTTTTTTTAGGCAGATTTGGGCGTTTTTCTGCTTTTTACATTGGTGACCTTTTGACCTGTACAAAATTGTTGAAAAAACGCGGTAAAAAATGCTGCAAAAATCGTGGTAAATTTGCGCAACTTTCTGTCTGAAAACACTATGCTCAGGTGTGAATGGGGCCTTACAATGCCTCATGGGATGTGTAGTTCTACAACAGCTGGAGGGCCGTAGTTTGAGGATCCCCGATCTAAGCTGTTTAAAACTTACAAACACATCGCTTTATTACCACGGTTTCCCATTGTTTTAAATGGGAAGGAGTGGTATACACGCTGCTCCTTTCACCGCTCCAAAGATGCTGCTAGCAGGAGATTTTTTTCACTCCCGCCAGCGCATCGCCTCAGTGTGAAAGCCCTCCGGCTTTCACATTGAGTATGCAGTGCAGGAGTTTTTCAGGCGGTATAGCAGCGCTATTTTTAGCGCTGTACCGCCTGAAAAACTCCTCAGTGTGAAAGGGGCCTTACAGACCATTTAAAGGCTCAGGACCCCTTTGCAGGTGTTATGGCTTAATAAGCTGATTAGAGTGGGACACTTTGGGCCAAATTCACGTAGGTGAGCGGCGGCGTAACTTATCGTAGATACGTTACACCGCCGCAAGTTTTCATCGTAAGTGCTTGATTCACAAAGCACTTGCGTGTAAACTTGCGGCGGCGTAGCGTAAAGCAGTCCGGCGCAAGCCCGCCTAATTCAAATGGGGCATGTACCATTTAAATTAGGCGCGCTCCAGCGCCGAACATTCTGCGCATGCTCCGTGTGAAAATTTCCTGCCGTGCCTTGCGCGAAATTACGGCGCCCCGACGTGTTTTTTGAACGGCGACGTGCGTTACGTCCTTTCGTATTCCCGGACGTCTTACGCCAAAATTTTTTTTTTAAATTTGACGCTGGAACGACGGCCATACTTTAACATGGCTGGTCTAAATCTAAGCCATGAAATAGCAGGCCTAAGTTTGCGACGGGAAAAGCCGACTAGCGATGACGTAAGAGAATGAGACAAACGCGCGTACCTTCGTGGATCGCCGTAAACAGCTAATTTGCATACCCGACGCAGGAAAACGACGCGAACTCCACCCAGCGGTCGCCAGAGAATTACACCTACGATCCGAAGACGTACGAAGCCGTACGCCTGTCGGATCTATGCCAAAAGCCGTCGTATCTTGGTTTGAGGATTCCAAATCAAGATACGACGCGGCAAATTTGAAAATACGCCAGCGTATCAGTAGATACGCCGGCGTATTTCTGCTGTGAATCTGGCCCTTTGAGCCTAGAATATTGCACCTTTTCACAATATTCTAATCTTCTGAGATTGTGGATTTGGGGTTTTCATGAGCTGTAAGCCATAATCATCACAATTATGACAAATCACGGCTTGAACTATCTTGCTTTGCATGTAATGAGTCTATCTCATATATTAGTTTCACCTTTTAAGTTGCATTAGTGAAATAAATGAACTTTTGCACGATATTCAAATTTTTTTTAGTTTCATCTGTACATTTTAGTTACAGCAGAGAAAAAACAACCTACCAGCAGTGGCGTCTCCAGCTTTCATATTTAGGGGGGGCACATGGGGGGACAGGGACAAAAGTAGGGGGGCCAACTATAAAATGCAATTATATATATATATATATATATATATCCTGGGGCCCTTTACTACGATCCCACTATGGGCCCTTTCACATGTTCTGCAGTGAGCTCCCTTCCTACTATACTGGGGCCCCCCAGGGTGGCAGAAAACAAGAGATATATGTCACCAGCACACCAAGAAAATATAAGGGTCCAAAGCAGTGGGAGAACTATCAGGGTTGCAAAGGTTGTCTTGCCACCGGGCCCTGGTGTTCTGCCACAGTGGGGGATCCCCAGCTGTCCTGTCCCTGCTATTTACAGCGCTGGTCTGGCATCTGTCTCCTTGGCAGCGGCGGCAGTCTATTAGGACCTAGTGCTGGTGACATTATGGGTGCATGCAGGGGAAGGCTGGCACTATTGGTTATAGAGAGCCGAGCCCCCAGCTGGTCACCTAGCAGCAGTAATGCTGTATAACCGCAATGCGGGGGGGTCCGCAGCCTTGGTGCTGCTGGACCTCTCTGCGGCGTTTGACACCATTGACTATACTATCCTTCTCTCTAGAATGCAATCCTTATTTGGCTGTGAGGACGCAGTGTTAAATTGGATTAGATCCTTCCTGTCCGAAAGAACACACTCCATAAAAATGGAGTCGTACCGCTCAAATACCCAGTCATTGACCTGCGGGGTTCCTCAGGGCTCTGCCCTTTCTCCCTTATTCTTTAACTGCTACATGCGCCCACTTGCCGACCTCATTACCAGCTATGGTCTAGGCTGCCAGATCTATGCGGATGACACACAGATCTTGGCAGACCTTGCAAGTGGACCTAATATGCCTGAGCAGCTGAATAAGGGATTATCTAACATCCAACAATGGATGGACTCAAACAGGCTAGGCCTTAACGCCGACAAAACTGAGCTTTTGCTGATCGGCCCACAGGCCAACTCTACCTTTTTACCTGCCTGGCCATCCTCGTTTGGCCCTGCCCCAACTCCAGCTAAGCAGGTAAAAAATCTGGGTATAATTTTTGATGCTGAACTAAGCTTCGTACCTCACGCAAAATATTGCATAAAATCAGCCAACTATCATCTGCAATTATTACGGAAAATTAAGAATCTCTTTACTCAGCATAACCGTATGATCTTAGTTCATGGACTTATCCACTCTAGGTTAGATTGTTCTAACGTTTTCTTTCTAGGGCTCCCACAGAAGTGGATAAAACGATTACAGATTACACAGAATCATGCTGCAAGACTAGTCACAAACTGCCCAAGGCGGAATCACATCTCCCCGGTGCTTAAGAATCTACACTGGCTCCCGATAGCAAAATGGGTTGAGTTCAAGTCACTCTGTCTGGTGTTTCGGGCCTATTGGCAACTAGGTCCGATGTACTTATCGAATATGACACAACACTACTGTCCACCCAGAGAGCTTCGCTCGACTGACGCCCTGTTAGCAATTATTCAATCTAGTCGATCAGCTTCAAAAGGTGGCCGCTGGCTCCAAACACTGGGGAACTCTCTTTGGAACCAGCTCCCTCATCAGCTCCGAGCATCCTCCTCCTTGATGGCCTTCCGTAAGGGCTTGAAAACACTTCTTTTTTCACAAGCCTACAGATAGAGACTTGGCCTTCCAAGCCCTTAGCAGGACGCTGCCTTAATCCCAGGCTGCATTCCATGGTCAGGGAGTAGGGATAGGCTTTTTGTGCCCTGACACCCCCCCCCTTCTTTTTATATTTCTGTTTATTTCTTGTCTGTTCCCCTCTTTTACTTAGATGTCCTAGTTTCTTATTTTTGCTCTTGGGAACTGGATACCCCCAGCTTGTTGGTAAGCGCTTAGACGCGAGTTTCACAACTCGCATTCGGCGCTCTATAAGCATTTATTCCAATCCAATCCAACCTTCTCTGTTGACATGCTGATCGGCATGTGATCCAGGTGAGGCTCCCAGTCAGATCTAATAAACACAGTATTTATTAGCATCAAGAGTACAACCACATAAATATAATCAACCGTATGTTCAGCAGCCATGTGGGCTCTATGCCTGTAAAGTGTGGGCTTTGATCAATAAAATCACTGATATTTATGACTAGGATTTGACAAAGAGCATCACCTGGATTGCATCCCGATCAGCATGTCAGAGAAGGGTCCACTGCTGCTAAGCAACCTGCAGGGAGCTCAACTGTTTACAACCAATAGAGATGGGCTCGGGTGTGTTTGAAATCCCACATGCCCGATCACGCCAGGAAGCCGACACTCCACAGTGCTAATCAATGTATGGGCTGCCTAAGAGCTAAGACCAGCCATAGACAGTTTAAATCTCAGCTGGTTCAGCAGAAACTGGCTGAGATTTGAACCATTAATGAGCAGATTCTCTTATAATTATCACTAGTGGTTGCTGTATAGCCACTAGTGATAATCACTGTTTGTCGGGAGAATATAATTGCTGGGCAGGAGGGATATTCCCCTGTCAGCACTGTCTGTTGATGGGAGAATCATGCAAGTTTCTTTCCTGCAATCTGTGGATGCAGGAAAGAAATTTGCACCATATATTATCTGTCTAACTGAAAGGGAAAGTAAATTGTGAATGTTTTGAAAGAACGGGAGAGGGGGAGGGAGACAGATGGGGGGAGAGAAGGGATGGAGATAATCTAGTTCAGTGATTACAGTGTACTGCAGTCTGCAGTGCACACACTTAAACACGGTCCAGGCTAGAATATCTGGTTGTGTGAGCGCTCGCATTATGCAGTGTCGGCAAGCAGAGGGAGGGAGAGGAATCCCCCCCCAGAGCTGACTGGGGACGCTCTCCCTCTCGGGGAGCAAAATACTTTTTTTTGGGGGGGCACATGGTGGGGCACAGCATAATGTTGGGGGGGTCAGGGCCCCCTCTGGCCCCCCCTAGGGACGCCTCTGCTCAGCGGTTTTTATTTTTTGCACTATAAACAAAAAAAGAGCGTACATTTTGAAAAAAAAACACAATATTTTTTACTTTTTGCTATAATAAATATCCCCCAAAAAATGTATAAAAAAACTATTTTTTTCCTCAGTGTATATGTATTCTTCTACATATTTTTGTAAAAAAAAAATAATAAGCGTATATTGATTGGTTTATGCAAAATGTATAGCTCCTACAAAATAGGGGATAAATATATGGCATTATTACTATTTTTTTTACTAGTAATGGCAGCGATCTGCGATTTTTATCATGACTGTGACATTGCGGCAGACATATTGGACACTTTTGACACTATTTTGTGACCATTCACATTTATACAGTGATCAGTGCTATAAAAATGCACTGATTACTGTGAAAATGTGACTGGTAGGGAAGGGGTTAACACTAGGGGCGATAAAGGGGTTAAATATGTTCCCTACGGAGTGATTTTAACAGTAGGGGGAGGGGACTCACAAGGGAAAGAGACCGATGTGTGTTCCTCTGTACTGGGAACAACATCGGTCTCCTCTCCTCTGACATCCACAGTCCTGCTGTGATCGCGGGCAATCTTGGGTGCCAGTGGACATCGCGGCCGCCGGGCACGCGCACCGGGTCCCGCCGAGTGATGCGGTGGGGAAACCCTAGACGGCTGGAAAGCCCGGGACGTCATATGACGTCCACCTGGAGGGAGAGAGGGTTCCTGCCAACGTCATTTTACAATGACTCGGTAAGGAAGTGATTAAAGCAGCCCTTCTTAGCCCGATTGATATGAAGGGATCCTTGAAAAAAACATTCAGGTCTCAGGAAAATCCTGCCAACTATATCTATACCTCACATTACATATACATTAGTGTGTAGGTTAGTGAGAAGAATACATTGGCAGTCAGTGGGAAAAATGCCCCTTACATTGATCTGTCGAAAGAATGCTCCTTACATTGGTATTCAGGGGGAAAGAATGCCCTTTATATTGGCATTCAGTGGGAAGAATGCTCCTTACATTGGTGATCAGTGGGAAGAATGCCTCTTACATTAATGGTCAGTGGGAATAAAGGGCCAGATTCACAAACGAGATACGACGGCGTATCTCCTGATACGCCGTCATATCTCTGAGAGTATCTATGCGGCTGATTCATAGAATCAGTTACGCATAGATAGCCCTAAGATCCGACAGGTGTAATTGACTTACACTGTCGGATCTTTGGATGCAATACTTTTCGGCCGCCGCTGGGTGGAGTTTGCGTCGTTTTCCAGCGTCGGGTATGCAAATTAGCTTTTACGGCGATCCACGAAGGTACGCGCGTTCGTTACGTCGTCGCTAGTTGGTTTTTCCCGTCGCAAAGTTAGTCATGCTTTTTCATGGCTTAACTTTAGAACAGCCATGTTAAAGTATGGCCGTCGTTCCCGCGTCAAATTTCAATTTTTTTTTTGCGTAAGACGTTAGGGAATACGAAATTACGTTACGCACGTCGCAGTTCAAAAAACACGTCGGGGCGCCGTAATTTCATGCAATGCACGTCGGGAAAATTGCGAACGGAGCATGCGCAGAACGTCCGGCGCGGGAGCGTGCCTAATTTAAATGGTACACGCCCCATTTGAATTAGGCGGGCTTGCGCCGGACGGCTTTACGTTACACCGCCGTAAGTTTACACGCAAGTGCTTGGTGAATCAGGCACTTGCGCTGAAAACTTGCGGCGGTGTAACGTAAAGACGATACGTTACGCCGCCGCTGTTCTTTGAGAATCTGGCCCAAAGATCCTTACAATTGAGGTCATTTGGAAAAAATCCTGCATACATTAGAAGAATGCTCCTTACATTGGTGGGAAGAATGGACCTTACATTGTTGATCTGTCAAAAGAAAGGTATTTACATTGGTGATCAGTGGGAAGAATATGCCCCTTACATTGGTGGTCAGTGGGTAGAATGCTCCTTTTACATTGCTGGCGAGTGGGAAGAATGCTGAAAATAAGTGGCAGTTATTTCAAATAGTTCAAGGAACTCTTAAATTGGTTGTAAACCCTATACTACCACTTTTACCTACAGATAAGCCTATAATAATCCTGCACAGATATCTCTCACATTGCCCCCCGAAGTCGGACTGAAATGCTTGAAATCATACAAGTTCAGCTGAACGTGCATTATTTCAAACCTGCATTCAGTGTGAACCTAGGATTAGGTCCAGTTGTGCTCCCTGGTCCTCTTCTTGCCTGCATCATTTAACCTCCCCGACGGTATTCCCGAGTCTGACTCGGGGTGGAACTTTTTGGCTACAATCGGTAACCCTGAGTCAGACTCGGGCTCGCCTCGCAGCATCCACAGGCAGGGTTTACTTACCTTGTCCCTGGATCCAGCGATGCCACCGCGCTGTGTGAGCGAGCGGGACCTCGCTCGATTCACACAGTGCCTCTGTGTGCCGCCGATCTCCGTATCCTGCGACGTTACGACGCACGGGAGCGGAGAACGGCGCCAAATTCAAAAAAGTAAACAAACACATTACATACAGTATACTGTAATCTTATAGATTACAGTACTGTATGTAAAAAATACACACCCCCCTTGTCCCTAGTGGTCTGTCCAGTGTCCTACATGTACTTTTATAAAATAAAAACGGTTCTTTCTGCCTGCAAACTGTAGATTGTCCTTAGCAACCAAAAATGTCTCTTTATGTCAAAAATTGTTTTAGAGCAGCTAGAAAACAGCGATAATAAATTATAATCACTTGCAGAATTGTGCGATAGCGATTTGTGGGGAAATTCGTCATAAAAAAATAAAAGTAATGACAGCGACAATTCTGCAACTGAGCAAATTTCAGTGATTTTGAGTTGATTACATTATTGAATAAAAAGGATTTTTTACATTACATTATTGAATAAACATTATTAAATAATTTTTATTATAATTATATTATTATTTGTTATAATTATTTATAATTATTTATTATATTATAATTTATAATTTTGTTTTTTTTTAAAAATCATACCCGGGATGCCTACTAGACTCTTGTTTGGACAGATTTAAGTGAGTTATTCCTAAGAATTACAGGCCTACAATATAAAACGCCAAATTTCCTTGCAAATAATGGTACCGCTTTCAGCACCTTTTTTCTGAAATAATCATACCGCCAGGGAGGTTAAGGAAAACCATCAGTGCTTTGTGAAGCACCCTGGTGTTACCTGTGAGGTTTTAACTTACAGATATGGACTCAGTCAACATTTTTTTATGCTTATTTGCCACTTCTAGCTTTTCATAATGGCTTACGATATCTGTGGAGCTAGTCAGGAGGTACAGATTGCTGAACATTCAGTGAGCGCAGCATTTTTTTTAGTGAGTTAGGAATCACAAGTACTTATTATTAGGTTCATGTGATGCCAGCAGATATGTTTTCTGTACACATAGAGAGACTCTCTGTCGGGTCATTCATGGTAAACAACAGTAACCAGAAGGACACAGAAAAGTGAAGAATCATAAAAAAGAGGAAAGGAAGCTATGTAAAAAACATGCCTCTTTGCTTTCACAGGGCAAAAAGGCCTTTTTATAGGCGTTTGCCATTTGATTTTTCAGCCTATAAAGCACCTCTATGTTAGCCTATTTGTCTATACACACATAGGCATTTACAGGCGTATTTATTCATTCCGAATAAATATTCGGACAAATTTTTTATTATTCAGAGATTCGAATATATCCAAATACCTCAATTACACTATAAACAAAGTTTACCAAATTCTCCGAATAACAAAATGAAATATGTCTGAATTTCCTAATCTCAAATTGAAATTCAAATCAAATTTTACATCAAAATCCATTCAAATTTGAACTGTAAAAGAATTTCTGAAATCAAAGACTGTGTGTATTATTAAAGTACCATTTCAAATTATGCTGCTTTTGTTAAGCCAAAGGTGATTTAAAGAGTCCTTTTAATTATTTGATGAAGATTTTCCTTTTGTTTGTTCACTTTGCCACATTTGAATAAAAAAAAAAAAAATTATATAGATATATATAACATTGTCATTTCGACCGATTCTAAATTTATCGATTTGAATGTTTCGAATTGAAAAAAATCTGTAAATTCAAAGAAAATTCAAAAAATTCCAAATTCTAATTAAAAATACGAACTGAACGAACTAACCAAATTTAACAACACTTTATAACTAGAGTAACAAATCTAAATTAAACTAAACAAAAGCAATTTTTTTTGTCATGCACATGTCTAAAGAGGAGCATTCACAGGCTGAAAAAAAAACATCACCAGAACCTTTAAAGCGGATCTCCACTCTAAAGTGGAGTCCCGCTGATCGGAACCCTCCCCCCCTCCGGTGTCACATTTGACACCTTTCAGGGGGGAGGGGGGTGCAGATACCTGTCTACAGACAGGTATCTGCACCCACTTCCGGCCCTACGATACGGGCAAAGGACGGGTTTTTTCCTTCCTTCCCGTCCGTCCCCCGTTGTATGCTGGGAACACTCGGCTCCCAGCACACAGCGGGAGCCAATCGGCGGGCGCAGCGCGACTCGCGCATGCGCCGTAGGGAACCGGGCAGTGAAGCCGGAGCGCTTCACTTCCTGGTTCCCTCACCGAGGATGGAGGGGGGAGCAGCAGGGTGACGAGCGATTGGCTCGTCATCTGCTGCGATCGGCGCTGGACTCCAGGACAGGTAAGTGTCCTTATATTAAAAGTCAGCAGCTGCAGTATTTGTAGCTGCTGGCTTTTAATATATTTTTCCCGTGGCACATCCGCTTTAAGAGAAGAGCTTTTGAGCAGAAAGAACACTTGATGTGCGTAAACACATCTACATATATCTAAGCACGTCTAAATGCATCTAAACACTCTGGGCTAGATTCAGGTAGGGGCGCGCATTGTTACGGCGTAACGTATTTACGCTATGCCGCCGTAAGTTAGAGAGGCAAGTGCTGTATTCACAAAGCACTTGCCTCATAAGTTACGGCGGCGTAGCGTAAATGGGGCCAGCGTAAGTGCGCGCAATTCAAATGAGGATGAGGGGGCGTGTTTTATGTTAATTCTTGGTGACCCGACGTGATTGACGTTTTTCCCGAATGGTGCATGCGCCGTCCGTGGAATTTCCCAGTGTGCATTGCTCCAAAGTACGCTGCAAGGACGTCATTGGTTTCGACGTGAACGTAAATTACGTCCAGCCCTATTCGTGAACGACTTACGCAAACGACGTAAACAATTCAAAATTTGACGCGGGAACGACATCCATACTTAACATTGCGTGCGCCTCATAGAAGCAGGAGCAACGTTACGCCGGGAAAGCCTTACGCAAACGACGTAAAAAAATTCCGCCGGGCGCACGTATGTTTGTGAATCGGTGTATCTAGGTCATTTGCATATTCTACGCCGAAAACGATGGAAGTGCCACCTAGCGGCCAGCGTAAGTATGCACCTTAAGATACGACGGTGTAAGAGACTTACGCCAGTCGGATCTTAGCCTAATTCCGGCGTATCTTGCTTTCTGAATACAAAAAGAAGATATGCCGGCGCAGCTTTGAATTTACGCGGCGTATCTATAGATACGCCGGCGTAATTCAATGCTGAATCTAGCCCTCGATGCGTTTAGCGCTTGAGCATTCATTCGTTGCAATGGCTAGAACAAATTAATATTCTGGCCAATGGAATCAATTAACACTCAAATACTTGACGTGCCTAATCGCATGTGCAATACATGGCTTTAGGCACATTATTAAGCAGCTTTTACCTGTCAGAAGTGAAAAACATTCAGGAGAGAAAATCTCCCAGTGAGCATGAGGCATAAGCAGATCTTTCAATATTAGCTAAATAAACAGACTTACCAAAGGCGCTGATGTCCCGATCTGGTTTCTTGCATCCTCCAGTGTAGAAGTGAATTTTGGAGCAGCCCTAGTTGCATGGTCTTCAAGATTCCTTGCATCTTTTTGTGTAAAAGTGCATTTTGGAGTATATTTTTGTATGGCCATTGACTGCATACAGAGAAAATACTTTTCTTCCAGATTCTAGATTTCGTACAGTGTCTAATTTATGCTGTGCCTACAGAGGGGTTTTGTGGTACAGCCCTGAGCGGGGGCAGGAGGAAGATTGCTGAATTCACATATTTCATGACCAATGCATCAGGAATCCTGAGCTTTTTCACAGATAGGTATGGGAGTTTTGGTAAAGCTTCAATCAGCAAAATGCAGTTGGTAGCTCCAAGTTCATAAATCTACAGCTAATCCGCCAAGTTACAGTTTTAACCCTGACCCACTCGATTTTTAATGTTCTCCGAGTGTTTTTATATATTTTTTTCTTAACACTTTCCTAATTCCATCAGTACCAGATTGTACATAAAAATAACAAAGGTTCACCCACAGAAGATATAGTTAAAAAAGGAAGCCCCCTTTGCCTCTACCTCACCTAGAACCATTGCAAAAAGGAAAAAAGGTTGATTTACTAAAGGCAAATCAACTTTTGACTTTGCAAGGGATGTAGCATTTTGCAAAGGAATTTTCCCCAGAGCTTAGAGAATATGGTGATATCTAAAGAATACAAAATCACATGCAAGAAAAAAAAAAACAGAATTTTTGCTTGCACACGATTGGATGGTGAAAGTCAGTAGAGCTTCACCTCATTCACCAAGCTCTAGGCTCACTAAGCTCAATTCACTTGCAAAGTTAACAGCTTATTTGTCTTTAGCAAGTCAACCTCAGAGTATATGGGAAGACATTAGCTCATGAGTCCTTAACGGACCCTTTCCTAACTGCTGACAGATACATATTTCAGTGGTAAACAGGATAAGGGGGGGGGGGGGCATGCCAATGGGCCAGTGGGCCTAATGGAATTATTTGACGTTTGGTCCACACTCTTAAGGTATTAAGGCAAACATTAAGGGCTAGGTTAAAAGTGTATGGGCTAGGCATTAGTGTGTGTTTTTTGGGGGGTGGAAGGATAAAGCATCAAGGCATTATTCTAGTGCTGGAGGTTTGTCACAGTACTGCAAGGATTCCGAACCAAAAAAGTAAATTTGGCATTTAAAGGATTAATGTTTAAGTTATGGATAAAGCCTGGAGCTACATTTTAAGAAGTTTAGTATTAATTCAAGTTCAGGGTTAGGTTACATGTTAAGGGTTACATTTTAGTGGTTAGGTTCAGTGTTAAGTGGAAGGTAGATAGTATGGGTTAATTAAGAGGTTATGGTATAAATTGGTAAAGTATGGTAAAGGCATGGACGATGGGAGGCGAGCCCAAGAGTTAGATTGAGGTCAGGGATCAAAGGTATAGGGTACTCTTTTCACTTTTTTCTTTTGAGTGCAGAAAACACTGCAACAGTGCCAAACACCAACATTCCTTTATTCTAAAGGCTTAGGCCCCGTACACACGACCAAACATGTCTGCTGAAACTGGTCCGCGGGCCAGTTTCAGCAGACATGTTCGGTCGTGTGTAGTTACGAGCGTACAGAATTTCACCGTACATTTGCCCGCCGGGCCGTTTTTCAGCAGACATTTATTTCCAAACTTGTTTTAAAACCGTCCGCTGAAATCCTGTCCGAACGGACATGTTTGGTGGTTAGTACACAAAAGCAACGTACAAAAACCCCGCGCATGCTCAGACTAAATGAGGCCACGGGAGCGCTCGTTCAGGTAAAACTCACGTTTGTTTGGGATATGGCACATTCGTCAATAGAAATATTAATTCTAGCAATAGAACACTGAAGAAAACGACACAATAAACAACAGTTGATGCCGTCGTTTTATTCATTCTTCTCTTGCTAGAAATAACCGGTTATTTTGCTCATGTTATTTCAACTGAGTTGTTCCATACTGAAAAGTGACATTTGTTGCCTGGGATGTAATAAGATTTTATCAATCTTTTATAGGCCCGACATATCATATTTTTTTGGGTCCTCCACATGTATATATTTGTTATTTTTTTGTTTAATGTTTATCTTTGCCACTTTTTTTATGTGTTTCTAGTTATGTCACCATTTAGATTTTTGTGTTACCTAATTTTGTAGATTTTGCTTTTGTTTGTATTTTTTCCTTGCTTATTTTTAAGGTTGTTTCTATTGTCTACCATGTTGGCACACCAAATGCACCCCCCCCCCCCCACAGGACTTTGTGAATTTTTTATATGAAACATTGGATTTGTTTGGAATGTTTGATGCCTAAAATAATCCCCACAGTATTACAAACAATAGGCACGTTTTTAAATTAAACAAAAAGCCTTTTATTTTGGCAAATCTTAAAAAGGAAATAAAACAGAATGGCAGCACTTGAACAGCTAGCAAAATACATGCAGACTTGCATTTCAAACATGGTGAAGGATAAACTAGCAAACCTCAGGAGGCACACAAACAAAAATTAGAAGCAGCAGCACATAACCAAAGGAACCCAAGCTGCGGTAGTCCAAACAAGATGCCATTTGTGGGGGATCAAATGGAAGGCAGGGAATCAACGTCTCCTCTTCCTTGCAACCTTCCTTCCAGGCTGCCTTCCAGTGGGTCTTCCCTGGCCCCTTGCAGGTGGGGATGATGTGGCAGCAGGAGGATGGTGTTCAGCAAGCCGGGCCGGGTCACATAGCCCAGTGTCTGTGGTCAGCAGCTCCCTCTCCATCCACCAAAGGGCCTGGTTGATCACGCCCTTTGCCAGTTGCTTCTGCTCCTCCGTCCCTTTGTTTAGATCGTGTGCCAGGGAGGCACTGTAGGCCTCAGTGGGGTTGAGGGGGGCCCTCATGATGGCACTCGCCTCCTTAATCATTTTGAGGCTGGCTTCCTCCACTGGCCCCAATTTCTTCTTTCGGCCTGGTGGCCTCATCTGGAGGGGAGGAGCCTGGCTGGTGGTGGTTGTCCTGGGGAGCTGCTGAACGCCACTGGGCCCGGCCTCCTCCTGGCTGCCACTGACCCCTTCGGCCTGGCTGTCAGTGAGGAGAGGATCTGCCACCTCCTGGCTGGTCTCTTCTTCCTGTGTAAAAAAAAGGGACATGTTGTAATATATTTCTAAATCTAATCACTCACATTTTCATGCTTGAATGTCCTTTTTTGGGGCTAATTGAAACTTGAACAGACTCTCCCTCTGACCCCTGCAGTTGTCATCCCTGACACCTATTTTTTTGCCCACGACTTTTGAATTATTTTTCCCAGCTTGTCTTTTATTTAACAATATCAAGTCAATAATCCAACAATAATTAATATTATTCCATAAATATTTATGAAACTACTATACCTCATCATCGTAGAGGCGCAGATCTGCCTCTCTGTCAGCCAGGCCCTCTTCATCCGACTCTGCAGGGCTGTTGTGATCTGGGGAAGTCCCGCTGGAAGGTATCGTGGAGGGAAGGCTGGGAGGCAGACTTGACATTGATGGCCTGCCCTCCAGTTGATCCCGCAAAAAAGACATCTGGTTGAAATACCATAGCTTGGGTTCCTTTGGTGGTCTTGCTGCTGCTCCAGATCTTAGCTGCTTTTGGTGAGCTTTGTATGCTCTCCTATATGTGCCCCTGAGGTTGGCAAGTTTATCCTTCACCATGTTGGCACTGCATTCTGGCACCCATGTTCTCATGTATGCTGCTAGCTGCTCAAGTGCTGCCGCTCGTAGGTCCTTGTTGTGGTAAGTGGGCTGCTTGGAATCCCACAGGATGGGCATTTCTCTGAAGTTATCCAGCAAGTGCTGGATAATGTCTTGGGTCTGCAGTAGATCCATTTTCAAATTTTTTTCGGTGTAATTTTAGTCTAGATTACAAAAAGAAAAAGAAACCAAAAACACGATTTAAAAAAGGCTCAGCATTTACATTGATAGAATATGTGGCGAAAAATGTAGGACCTATATAGAAATACAAACACAGTGTCTCTTGTTTACAAAATGCTGGCCAGCTCTGCCCCATTGGTTGTAGCTAACATTGTTTTTATACATGCCGCCCCTTTGGTTCCATTGCAGGAAATAATTGAAATCTAGAACCATACCCAATTCTTACAAATGACAGCATTCATCAAGGCACTATTGCATGTGTAGATATCCTGCCCCTCAGCATTGATTACATGAAAGACACTTCCTAATGACCTCTGTCCAACCAACACAGAACAATACTTGGCCTGATCTGAATACACCCTACATAAATTGTAATGAGGTACAGCATTTTTCACATCTATATTTTGTGATGTCTACAAAAGCATTTGGCTACTAAAATCTCATTCTGGGATCCAAGAGACATAATAGCTTAATAAAACTGTGCAACCAACAGACCAAACCCCCATCCCATGGCTCTCCATTTTATAGCCCGCTGCTGATCCCATGTTTAAATTTCTTACCTTCCTCTCTCAAATTGCTCGTTTGTCACGCTCGATTAATGACCGCGTAACCTACGTAATCATGTTGTGCGCCTTTTATACACTCCGCGTATGTATGAAACGCCGCCCTCGTCACCTTTGCCATGCCCCTAATCAATTGGAAATGTAAATATGGCGTTAACTGTGTAGGTTCTGGAATCGCGCGAATATTCTCCGCGTAACCTACGTCAACACGTTGTTTGCATTCTCGACACTCCGCATATGCATGAATCCCCGCCCTCATCTCCGCCCATGATGGGACATTTCCTCGTTTCCACGCCCCTAATCTCTGTGGGAAGGAAAGATGGCGATGTCACATGAGCGGGCACGGAGCTCTCATGGCGCAAGTGAAGGGACAGAGGCAGGACCGTCCCGATCCAGGCCCAAAAGATATAAAGCCACTAATATGGCTTTCGAAGAAATGGTGGAGTTAGTTTACATCATGAGGAGGAAGGACTATGATGGTGAATTTGGGCCCTACAAAACACCTAACCGCAGAAAGTCACACATTATGGACAAGGTGGCGAGGAGAATGAGGAAGATGTTTGGTGTCACCAGGTCCAAGGAGCAACTCAGGAAGCGTTGGTCCGACTTGAAATTGAGGGAGCCACATCACATGAAGAAGATCCTAAAAATTCTGCGTAAAAGTAAGTCCATATTATTTAAGGGGGGGGGGGAAATGTCTGCAAGAATGTGTTGACATGTAGTTTTTGACATCTGCCTCCTTGGCCTGCTTGTACTTTTGAACACGTGTAGATACTGTATTGGGTTTATGTAAAATAACAACCTTTACAAAATATTGTGAAATAGTAACACGTAATATGACATCGTTTCGCAGAAATGCGAGGTTAGTCCAGGAACAACACACCTGGACATGGCTGACTGGCCCCAAACTTTGTTTGCAAACATTGTTGAAAAGCTAAATCCCAGAAATTAAATTGAGTGAATGTGACAGCCAAACAAGATTCATTCTCAACAATGCGAATAAAGCATATGTTTTAACATCTGGAAATGCAAAGCACCTGTGTCTCAACAATCAAAGGAGATTTTTTTGTAGGGTCTACGAGAATTAATGTTTTGGGGGGACATCCATGTGTGTCACTTCTTAGCAAAAAAGGGGCAGGATCAGAGCTTGGCCTAGAACTCCGCCAAAAATGTAGGATTGCTGAATGAAGAAACAAACAAAAAAGATTAAAAATGTCTTGTCTAAGCAATGTGTGCGATTTCTGCTATACAATATCTGTGTGCTGATGAGTATACCTTTTGTTTTTTCTTATTTCTTATAGGGGAAAGAAGACGCCAGCAATTGGAGGAGGCAGAGAGGGCCAGACACCCCCAAAATCACACACCTCCGCATGTGGAGGAGGAGGAGGATGTGGAAGGAAGAGAGGAGGATGTGGAAGGAAGAGAGGAGGAAGGAAGAGAGGAGGAAGACTTAAATTTGGAGTTAGAATTCAGGGAAGATGAGGCGGAACTGGACGAAGCAGAATTGAGTGATTTTGAAGGGGTATTGATGGATAAAGAAGGAGTTCTTGAAGAAGATGGAGGAGTCGTGGAAGATGAGGGGGAGGTGGTGGAAGAAGGAGGAGTCGTGGAGGATGAGGCTGAGGTGGTGGAAGAAGGAGGAGTGATAGAAGATGGCGAAATTGTGGATGTGGAAATTAGCAGGCCATCAGGTCAGTGTCACCCCAACTTTAATAGGGCCAAAGATATGCAGATAGGCCGGAAACTCTTTTCATATTTTGAATGCCAATTTGTTTGTTTTTAGGGGATGAAGATGGTGTAGCACATTTTTCACGTGCAAGTGCTTCAATAATTGTACAGCAGGTAATGGAGTGCAGCACGGAAATGGACAATATGCGGGAAAGGATGGTCGTCATGGAGCAGAATGTTCGAAATGTCATTTTGGAGTGCAGCACGGAAATGGACAACATGCGCCAAAGGATGATAGTCATCGAACAGAATTTCAAAAATATCATTGACATGATGGGCCGTGTCAAAGACTGAAACACCCCCCGCCCATCCCCCGCCCCCCAACCATTTTACATTTTTGTACTTATCAATACGCCAAAATTTCCAGATGCACACACAGTGTGCCAAGATGTGCTATCTGCCATCACAGAATATCTATTGTCTGTGCTTTGTGGGTACAAACCCCTCCTCGATCCTCAAGTATTTGAGAGGAAGAAGGGTTTGCTCCCACAAAACACAGACATTGATCACCCATGATGTCAGATAGCACATGTGGCCATTTGTCTGTTTAACCAATGACATTTGGCGAATTCACCCTGAATGTGTGCATCTTGAAATTTTGGCGTGTTCCAGTGTGAAAGCACACCATCCATGACTGACTGCTGTTTTGAAAAGATAATTCTTTTTGGTGGTGATCTTGTTTTGGTTGTAAATGTTTACAGTTTCAGATCCCAAAACTAACAATAAATCTACAAAACCCAAAAAAGGGAAATAAATGTCAGAAAAAATAATAATTATTTAGATAAAAAAATTGAAATAAGGACCCCCAAAAATATATGTAAATAGCTATATTTTTATAAAACATAAATCTCACATTTTTGTTGGGTTAAAAAAAAAAAAAAAAAACTAAAAAAAATATATAAATCCTAACCAAAACATATTTTGGGAGAAAAACACAACCAAAAAATTTGAAATTTTTTTTTTGAAATACCAAAAAAATATTATCATAAAAAACATTTTTGGAATAGTTTTAGAAAAACACCCCAAAAATATGAGCAAACTAATACATCTTGGTTACAGAAAACCAACCAAAATAAAACCTTGATTTTGATGCTAAAAATAAATCTTTGTACGTTTTGGTGTGTATATATATATATATATATATATATATATATATATATATATATATATATATATATATATATATAGATAGAGACAAGCCAGCAAATTATTATGTAGATTTGCCAAAAAAAAATTATAACATTGTGTTTCTATCAGTATTCTTGCTAATCACTGTAAAAAATTAAAAAAAAAAAAAAAAAAAAATTAAAAAAAAAATTTACACCACAAAATTCGTACAAAATGTTGGAATCCAAAAATGCATCATTTTTTTTGGAGTAAGGAATAAAATAATAAAAAAATTGGTGACATCAAAAGCTGAAAAATGAGTGGCTTCTTATTTCTAGACTCAATACCCAGTTTGTAGATGAGTGAATAATGTGCAATTGTGGTTATTTACTAAATCTGACTAACTAAAATTGGCACTAGAAGTGCAGAAGTTAGTTTGAGAACCAGGAAGACAGAAAAAAAGAGAAAAAGCAGTAATGACAAACAACTGTATAAAGTCCAATGGTCTAATTATTTATTAGTTCTGAGAATATTCCTTTCTTTTGGGGGCCGAATTAGAAAGAAATATGATCTGGCATAGCAATGGCCCCCCCACCCATGAAGTACTCAACATATTTGTCGCGTACCTCACGAGCAGATAGGGGGGCCAAGCCAGCGCGACCAGTGTCCAGCCCAGGAATGTTATCTGAGGGTAGTCCTGCCTCAGAGCCCATGGGGGGTAGGTACGACTGGGAGTGCCTGCGTAGAAAATTGTGCAAAATGCAGCAGGCAAATACAATGGTGTTCAACTTATATTCCGCCAAGTGTATCGATGTCAGGAAAAGGCGGAACCGGTTGGTGAGGATCCCAAAGGCATTCTCGACTACCCTCCGAGCCCTGGACAACCGATAATTGAACACCTTCCTCTCTAAGGTGAGGGTCCTCTGGGGAAAAGGCCGCATTAGGTGAGGTCCAAGCCCAAAAGCTTTGTCCGCTAGGAACACAAATGGAAGTCCTTCCACATTATCTTCATCTGGTGACCACCAGTTTGGAGACGATCATAGAATTCAGTCCATGAGAACACTCCCCCATCTGACATCCGGCCGTTCTTCCCCACGTCCACATATAGAAACTCATACTGTGCCGACACCACCGCCATCAACACAATACTATGATAACCCTTGTAGTTATAATAGAAGGACCCCGAGTGGGGTGGGGGCACAATGCGGACGTGTTTCCCATCTATTGCTCCACCGCAGTTAGGAAAATCCCACCGCTGGGCAAATTGGGAAGCCACAGACTGCCATTCCTGTGGTGTGGAGGGTAGCTGTGGGGACAAACAAAAAAAGAGATTTAGTACTTTGGCACATAAACATTGCAAACATAATCCTACAAGCATCCTTGTGCAACTTCACAGTTTTCAAATAGCATTTTCAAATTGTGAAGGGAGAATTTCGGGGCACAAATAGATAGGCCCACTTAATTAATAAGAGACTCCACAGCCCTCTGATGGGGACAAAAACACTTTTAAGGGGGGGTGGGGGGGTGTTTAAACTGTTTAAAAAACACAAATATTAAATTAAAAGAGACATGGTGGGGGTTGGCCCTAAGATAGCATGCTGGACAGGTTAATATTGGGTAAGGTCCAAATATGCAGGTAGGCCAAAAAACAAATTACATGGAAAGCTGATATCAACATGCATAGGGATAAAAAGTAACGTTAGTTAAAAACACAGCATATCTGGGAAATAAAATAAAAAGTTAGTTGCCCACATTATTAAAGACACATTGTGAGGTTAAAATGAGGAAACTTACCTTAATATACTCCTCCTGCAGAACTTTGATGATGGCAGCACACGTGTCCGGTATGATGACCCCAAGCGCCTGCGGAGAGATGCCTGTCGAGAACTTGAGGTCCTGCAGGCTCCTCCCAGTCGCCAGGTACCGCAACGTGGCAATAAGCCTCTGCTCGGCCGTGATGGCTTGGCGCATCACAGTGTCCTGCCTCGTGATATAGGGGGACAGAAGATCCAGCAGACTGTTGAATACGGGAAAAAATTTTGTGGGAGCAACTGCGCTGATAAATATAAAAATGAACAAACAAATGCTCATAAGAAATACACGTGTATAAACAAAAAACAATGTAGAAAAAGCTGCACCTTCCTGTAAATATTGTACAGTAATAACATAAAGTGGAAAAAACAAGATGCGCTATATAAAAAAGAAAAAAACGTTTTTTCTAAAAATCGTGACATAGATCAATGTCCATATATGATCTAAAGACATAAAGAAAGTCCAGATCCCCAGTGAAGTGAAGGAAACAGAAGAATTAGTCCATAAGTGATGATCTAAGGCTGTGGTGACGATCCAATGAATAGAAAAACCTCCACCATAAATCAATATGTCTGCTTACCAGATGACCAGCGGTCTCTTAGTTAAAAGAAGACCATAGAAGGCGTGTAGATAAACACTATGGCAGTTGAGTTGTAGAAAGACTGTATAACAAGTACACCTCCGTCTCAAGCCAATCGATGGAAAATTGGGGTCCCGATAATCATGAAAGACACATAAGGGCCACAAT